>NW_024423545.1:0-2539 GCF_017311325.1 Ursus maritimus
CGGTTCAGGGGCATCCTGGGGGGGGGGGGCAGTTGGCAATAAGGCATGTGCTGGCTGGGAGTTCCCAGGGCTTTCCACTCTGGGGGGGTGCCCTGGTGAGGCAGCAGGAGCTGAAACAGGTGTGAGCTGGGAGGTCTTGGAGTGTTCTATACCCAGAGTGCCCTATTAAGTCATTTGGAGCCAAAGTAGTACTTGCCTAGAGTGTTCTGAGGTGCTTTGTGTCTGTGTCACCTTGATGAGATGGCTGAAGCTGTAGCTGACCAGGAGTGTCCTAGTGTGTGCCATGCTGGGGCCACCTTGCTGGGCTGGCTGGGCTGGTATGTGCTAAAGGTCCAGGACTCACTGGGATGATAGGCTGGCTAGGGCACCTGGACCCTGCTCCCATCCACAGTATCAAGGTGGAGGGGGAATATAAACTGTTGGGTTCACTAGCCCCTCCAACCTTGAGAGTCCCAGCAGCTCCCCCACCCCTTGGCAGAGTTCTAAGGCTGGATCCTTTATAACCTAGTTCCTCTTTTAAACCATGGCTTTTTTTGTGTGCCCTAGGGCAAGTGAATCTGCCCATGGTCCCTCAGTACTGTAGTTTGCAGCATCAGGGGTGGGGGTTCCCTTCATAACCATGTCTCTGTCTCTCTTGCTGTTCTTTACATCGTCTCTCCCCCTTTTGTTGTGCAGACGCTGTTCAGCCAGCCAGCCCTCAGTTCTTCAGGAGGAATTACTCTACAAAGAGTATAGATTCAGTGTGTCTATGAAGGAAGTATGAAGGACCATGAGTTGCCATCTTGGACCAGAACTTGGAGAGCTATTTTGATCAACGAAGGGTAGCCTTGCCCAGACTGAACTCTCTTGGGTAGTTCTCACAAAACCTCAGTATTTGTAGTGTGAGCGTCTTGCCACATTTGCTTCTTCATAGGTTTTACTGATAAGGCCCTCACAGGGGTCTCTCAGCAGCTGAGCTACTGAGTTCTCATTGGTGAGAATGACAAGAGGATGGCATCCTGGCACAACTTACTTCATTCCTCTATGAAAACAATATCTGAAAACTTTTTTTGTCTTTGTCATAAACAAGTGGATTTGAAATCATATCAACCGACACATAACAAAGGTAAAGCTGGAGAAATCTGGCCTGCTTTGACAGGATGAGGCTGGGTGGGGTGGCTGGCTGGGGTATTCTTTACTTAGAGATACCTGAGAAACTTGGGTTTACCAGTAATCAAGACCCCATCAAGTAACCAGTCTAGATAGGGATTAGCTGTTGCCAGTTGAATGCTGCATTCTCAGATTAACAGGGGGTTGGCTCCATCCATCCTAGATATTATGCAGGAGGTTGAGGACAGCCCCAGCTCTAACTGCCTATTGGGCCCTTGATGCTCAGGCGAGATGAAGGTGATAACTGCCCTTGCAGGTGTGGCACCGTTCAGAGTAGGAGGGACCTAGAATCTGGCAATGGTCTTGAGAGGCTGGGTCAGAGGAATGTCCCCAGGGGAAAAGGCAAATGAGTATTCGTAAGCCCCAGTCTGACCAATGGGCAATATTCCTCCTGAATGCAGAATTAGAATTAATGAACTGAATTGGCAGAGAGGGCTGGCATGGGATCATCTAATAAGAGGCTTCTGGGAGCCCAGTTTGCAGAAGAAGCCCCAGGCCCCTCAAGAATTAACTCCAAATGTGGACTGTCTGTAATTTGCCTGTGTGGCTTCAGGATGGGTTTCATGGTAGGCCCACTCAACATGGAGTCTATGTAAGTGGCTGATGCCAGGCGCCAGCTCTCATGGCTTGGAGGGCCTGACTGCCAGTTGTATGCTAAAGGGGATGAACTGTGCATGCCTAGAAAGTGCAGTTCTAGACAGCCAGAAACATGGAAAGCAGCATGGATATGGGAAGGTCATGTCACAGAAGTAGGATCTTGGGGTCACAAAGCGTCTCCCTCATTCCAAGGTTCAAACTTCAAAAGTAAGCATATACCCATGAAGGCAGAGCTGCCAAAAAACCTCAAAATACCAAAACAGGGCCAGGATTAGGCTCCCAGATGTCCCTTATTGTAGCGTAGTTCACTCAAGAGCAAAGTCCCATCCTGGCAAGAGACTCTGAGACCCATACTTACAGAGTACCCCTGAGAAGGGGGTTGAAAAATTTCCAGCTCTGAACTCTGGAGCGATACACCACAATCGTAGGTAGTGCCTTGTGGGGGGGAGGACATGTAAGATAACGTAAGGGTGATACTTGGAACCAGGCTTATCCCAATGCTTGGCAATATTCTAGGTCCCAGGCAAAGACGAACTGCAGATCCTATCAGATGGCAGAGGCAGCAGGGCCCTCCAGAGGCACAGCCCAAGCCAAACTTGAACTTGGGGTGGTGAGTTTCAAGACCCATGTTGGGCATGGAGCCTACTTAAAATGAAATAAATACATACATACAGGGCGCCTGGGTGGCTTAAGCATCTGCCTTTGGCTCGGGTTATGATCCTAGGGTGCTGGGATTGAGCCCTGTATTGGGTTCCCTGCTCAGCAGGGAGGCTGCTTCTCCCTCTCCCTCTGC
>NW_024423546.1:0-2536 GCF_017311325.1 Ursus maritimus
AGTGAGTGACAAGAGCAAAATGCTGTATGAGGAGGACGAACTTGTTGGTGGCTGTGCAGGCGAGCAGGGAGCCCCAGGGGTCACATGACTCCAGGCTGATGGGCAATGATTTGGCCATGAATTCATGGGTTCCCTGGAGCTCTGACACTGGCCACAAGAAGGGTGGGTTGGTATGTTTGGGCGGTGCTTCATCATTCGTTCTATTCCCTCTGAGAGCTTCATAACAGCCTGCCCTGGGAGCGTGGTGCCCTGTGCATGGGAAATGCATGTGAAAAGTAGTGGGGCCCAGCCCCGCTTCAGATTGCTGGTGGGGCACTGGCTAGAACAGGGCAGGTTTTGCTTGCAGTTGCTCACACATAGGGGAACTGAACGCTGGCTAGCTCGAGCTTAGCTGGTCTGAAACGCCAGCACTCAGGGCTAGGCAGAGGCGGTGGGTGGGCGGGCTGGCTCCCACCTCTGGGTCAGGTGATTTTCTGAATGGAGAGACTGAGGATGCTTCTACTCAGTGCAAGGATTCGCTTTCCTCCTCTAGGTGAGAACCTGACTTCTCTTAGCTCTCTGTGCAAGTATGGTTTGTAGTATCACTCTTTTTTTAAACTCTCGATGAGCTGACATTCCTGAACGATGCCCTGTGTGTAGTTTCCCCATCTCATCTCATCATGCAGGTGGGCCTTCTTCCTTTGTCTGGGCTTTGAATGGCTGTTGTTGGAGCTCTAAGCCCGGAGTCCCTGCAGGTCTCGGGGGCACCCAGGAGTGGTCATAATCCACATCTTCCTCCTGCAGGCATTTGTGCTTGGACGTTGTTCCCAACCAGCATGGGCACAGGGAAGCACGGGCATCTTTGTCCTCCTCTGAGGGACACAGCCCTCTCTCGCCATGTTTCAGACTCTTCCTGCATGCTCACATGACTGTAACACCCTTGGGGAAAGGACCCCGTGCTTCTGAATGCAGGGTCTTTTCCGATGTCGGTGATCCGCCAGATACTCTACTCCCACACCCATCCCCTGGTCACTGACAGAGCTTCAGGCTTGTGACAGCCTCTGAGTTCACTGGAAGCGCTGCTCACTCCTGATCCTCCTTGTTTGAGGGGCAAGCCGAGCCCCAGGACAGATCAGGGGTGAGACCTGCTGACCACAGCGTTGGGATACTGTCCCTTGGGCATGCTGTGACACTCGACGGGTGTCAGGAGGGCTGCACGTGCAGGGAGTGCAGCTGGCCCCATGCATGCCGTGCTTACACTGTGGGTCCAGCCCTGCTCCGAGCATCCTGGTCAACCACCCCACAGCTGAACAAAGGGAAAGCAGCTTGTAAATTCTGTCTCTGAACAATGTTCCCGCCAAGACAGGAAAGTACATAAGAGAGGATCAGACGTGTGGTTGGGAAGAACCAGGGTGTGGGGGCGGGGGGACCTTGTCTGAGCAGGGGTGGAATAAACCAGATAAAAAATGAGCTGATTAGAAGGTGAGGCATTAGGAAGAAAAATGGCAACAACGGGGGCCATGAATAATTTAGGGAGATGATGATGGAGAGCAAGGGTTTGTGAGCTGTCTGCACACACACACGTTCACTCACATCTGCCCAGAAACATCTGTGAGCCCCAAGTTCCCCACTATAAGCTTATAATCTGTAACATTGTCTGTGCTGACTGCCTCGGGGGCGGTTGCGAGAGAAGACGAGGTCAAGGCCTGGAAAGCCCTGAGCTCCTACGACACACTGTGACTCTTGGTGACTTGCGGCCTAGCCCAGAAGGGGGTATGAACATCTGTGACAGCAGAGCGAGAACGACCAACGAAGCCAGCCTCGCTCGGGTGTGGTCACACCCCAGCTGAGCACAAGGTCGGTGTGATAGGTGTGCTTCAACGACTGCCAGCACAGAGACTCAGAGAGATCCTCCATCGACATGAAAAGGGGCTTTATTGGGATCTACATGGTGGGACTGCAGCAGAGGAGTTAGGGTTCCACTGTCTGTAGTGGTGGTCTCTCCAGCTGCGAGAAACAGACCCAGAGTAACACCTGAAACACAGTGCAGGGGTGTTTTTATTTTCTCCCATCAAGAGCAGGCCTTGGGCTGCATGGGGTGTTAGTGGCAGCTCCGTGGTCCCCAGAGGGTCAGGCTTCTTTTTGCTTTGCCATCTTTAGAGTTTGCCTTGGGGCTGCAAGCTGGCTCCTGGGATGCCAGCTGTCATGTCCACATTCTAGAAGGAAGAAGGCACAGGGTTACATCTTGTGGCCAACTATGCAAGTAACACTAGTCTTTGAAGAACATTCTTAGAAGTTCCTTCTGCTGCCGACTTATGCTTAGAATTCATGGAATATCTCTGTGCAGGAAAGCCTGGAAAGGTGCTCTTTCAGCTCTATACATTTCCGTCCATTGCTAAGAAAGGAAGGGGGGGCAGACAGTCGAAGGCAGCTAGCAGTTTCTGCCTTGCTTTCTACAGCAAATCCTGCTGAGGAGTGAAACCCAGAGGATATGCAATTTCTAGACTAAAATCATGTGACCTTCTGTGTCATGGCTGGCTGCATGCAGAGGGCCTCA
>NW_024423547.1:0-2536 GCF_017311325.1 Ursus maritimus
AGCCGCACGCCCAGCTCCCCCGTGAAGAAGTTGGTGCCGTTGTGACAGTGCCCCAGGAGGGCCCAGCACAGCGGGGAGCGTGGCCAGGGGTGGAAGGAGTCCCCGGGGCCGCCCAGGCGCAGCGCCGGGCTAACAGCCCGCAGACCCTCGGAGCAGGCGTCGTAGTAGTTCAGGAAGCCTGGGTGGGAGGGAACTCAGAGTCCACACCCTGGCGCCCGAGGGGCTGCTCCCGCCCCTTCTCCTCTCACAGGACGCGGGAGGCACCACCCACCTTGCATGGTCATGGACACGTTGTCAAAGTCGTGGTGGTCTGGCTCATTCCATGTCTCGAAGTTCCACTTGGAAACGTGTGAGAGTCCATACCTACCTGCAGAGTGTCCCCACTGTCACCCATGGCCCCCTCACGGGGATGCCAAGCCTATCCCAACTCACAGGGAGGCCTGCCTACTGCTGGATGTTTGGCCGTGACAAGGGTATCTGATTCCATATGAGCCCACTGCACCCTGCCAGGCCTCCTTCCCCATCAGGAGACCCTGGCTCAGGGTTCATAATAGACAAGACCAAGCTCATAGCCTGGGTGGTATGGGAGGAAAGCCTGCCCAGGAGCGCCCACCCTGTCCCTCCAGGACCTGTGCCCTGCCCACCAATGTATCTCCTGGCCAAGAGGGAGACCAGCTCCTTCCACTCAAACACCTGCTGCTTGTCTTCGAAGTTGGTGAAGCGTCTGGAAGGGCTGCCCATCAGCTCAAAGCCTGCAACACATGAAGTGGCCGTCCAGCCCGGGCCCCGCCTGCCCACACAGAGGCCAGTCCTCCACATATAACCACTGAGGACCCAGAGAGGTCAGGTCATGGGGAGGGGACAGGACTAGAGGGCAGAGGGCAGGGCTGGCTGCTTACCTGGGAGGAGCTGGTTCTCCCTGAGAAGATCCAGGTACCCATCCAGATGGGTGAAGTTGTAGCTCAGGCCTTGCCCAGCTGACCCTCTGTAGGACAGGGAATGTCAGGGGAGAGGAAATTGGGCCCCAGGCTGGAACTGTGGCCACATTCAATCAGGTAGAGAGCCTGCAAGGTGCCACATAGGTCTCAGATCCAGACTCCTCAGTGGGTCCCTCCCTTTGGAAAACACCAATGATGGAAGCCTATCAGTCATTCACAGCCTAGTATGAACCAGTGTGCCTGTAGTGGAACCCCACCCCCAAGCCTTCAGGAGCTCAGAACAGCTTTGGGCTCAGGGGTGGCACAGGGCAGGCAGGTCTTTTGGGAAAGGTACAACAGAATGGAGCAGGAGAGAACAAGGCACCCTGAAGACAGCTGACTGTGGAGTGGGGAACCATGGAACAAGAGCCTGGCAGGACCCAGGGGATGCCACACCCTGCTTCTTCACACCTCCTGGAGGCCAGGGCTCCAGATTGGTCTCAACAGACTCCTCTCCCCCTCCCACACTCAGAAAAGGGAGAAGGGCAGCCCCCCACTCAACTACACTCATCCCAGACTGGGGCCCAATTTCCTCCAGGTTCACATTCTGGGAGGAGACAGAAACCAACAGACAACTATTTGAATCTTAGGAACACATCAGATGTACCATGAAGGGGAAGGGACAGGGAGCAAAGGATCAGGCAGGGAGGGCCTCTCTGAGGTAACACCTAAGACCTACCAAGTAGTGAGACAAAACCAGCAATGAGAATGCCAGGGAACAGATAGGGCAGCATATGCAATGGCCCTGAGGTAGGAGTAAACTTGTGATCAAGCAGCAGAAAGCAGGGTGTGGACCTGGAGCAGAACAGGGTGCAGGCTGGACAGACTAGGTCTTTGTGCCCAAGGTGAGGATGGGACCCTGACTCAGAGTGAAATGGGGAGCCCTGTCAGAGATCCAAGGAGAAAAGTGCCATGACTTCGTTTTTAAGAATTTTTTTTGAACAGTTCTAGGTTATAGCAAAGTTGAGAGGGAGGTACAGAGATTTCCCATTCCCCCCTGCACACGGGCACAGCCTTCCCCACCAGCCACATCCACACTGGAGTGGGGCGTCTGTTACGGTGGACGAGCCTCCACGGACACGCCATCATCACCCAGAGTCCACAGACGACGTCAGGGCCACGCCTGGTGGCGCACATTCTGTGGGTCTGGACGAGGGCATCAGGACAGGTGCCCACCCCCGGCCCCCGGCCCCCATGCTCCACCTGTTCATCCCCCCCCCCCCAACCCCTGACAACTGCTGATCTTGTTACTGTCTGGCGGTTCTGCCTTTTCCGGAACGTCCCACCGCTGGAACCCTACTGCGTCTTTCCCTTCGTCGTGTCATTTAAGGCTCCTCCGTGTCTCCTCATGGCTTGGGCGTCCTTTCCCGTCAGCACGAGTGATCGTCTGTCGTCCGGGTGGAAGACAGGTCACCTCTCCACGCACACACTGAAGGACGTCTCGGGTGCTTTCAGGTTTCGGTGATTATGAATAAAGCTGCTATCAGCATCCGTGGGCAGGTTTTGGTGTGGACGTGAGGTTTTGGGTAATTCGGGTGAGCACCGCGGACCACGACTGC
>NW_024423548.1:0-2535 GCF_017311325.1 Ursus maritimus
GCATCCCTTTCATATGAAGACAAAAATTGAAAAATCCTAATATTTAGGGGGAATCATAAGGCAGTTTGTGGCAAGGTATGGTCATCCAGAGCTCCTGATACCTCCGTCTATGTATGGAGGAGGAGAAGTGGATCAAGACCAGGGCATACCTGCACACAGCTAAGTCATGTCACGTAGTTGGAAAGACTCCCCGCTTAGACCATCTTAGTAAAGAAATCATTCTCTTATTGATACTAACGATTGCTGGAATAATTGTGTTTAGTACCTGCCTTATATGCATGACTTCAACCCATGCTTTAACCAAACTTGTGAGATGAGTTGTATTATTAAACCAATTTTTTGGCTAGAAAAATGACAAAACTAGAATTCCACCATAGGTTTCTTACATTAGCTTCTAAAACACTGAGCTTTGCTACATCTCTTTTGAGACAGAAATCTAAACAAACATTTAAAAATAATATTAATAGTGCAAGATAAATAATTTGATAAACCAACGTTTAAACCCTGGGAGATATATTAGGACTAATGAAAGCTCATGGATTTTAAAAACAAAAAAGAAGCCAGTGAAAATCTATGAGTATTTTATCAGAGGAGGAAATGTAATAAGTATTTCTCATCTCATATTCTCTAATACTAGAATAGTTATTTAAATGTCTTTCTGGAAAAGGGCCCTTACATGGCAGACATTTTCAAGTGGTACAGTTATCCAAGTAGTATTTTCTAGGAGTGTCAACCCAAATAGAAGAGAACATAAGCATCGTAACCCCTTAGCAAAAACAAAATGAAATAAAATAAATATAAAATATGCGTCTGTATTCTAAAGGCCTGCGTTACCTATGATTTTAGTAAGAAAGTCTATGTCATCAGTGTTCCTAAATGCATTACCAAATATGTAAGAGATTTTAGATAATTTTTGGTTCACAGTACAATTCTTTGAAATTAACCCACAAATTGGTTGTACCTCTTATTTATATTTTATCAAACCCATCTTTCTGACGTAGGCATTTCTTTTCTTGGGATTCTTATAAAGATAGTTATCGTACACAGAGTACGCTCTAGCCTTTGGTGGTTTTAATCTCGGTGTAATATCTTTGTGTTTAGTACATTTCTATTCTTTCATCTGATCACGTACATGTTAAACATGTCAAAACTGAAGTCTTGACACATCAGTCTTAGGTTCTAGCCAGTGTGTCAGATCCTTCAAGGTTTAGCATTCAGCTTTAACAAGAAAATTTTTAAATGATAAAATAGCATATCAAATCTCAATGAATGACACTTGTAGTCGGGTCCGTGGCAAAATATACTTTTAAAAATTATAGTTGAAATTGAATGTATTGTCTACTGAGAGGCAGGAAAGGGACAGGAATTTTATTACAGATTGTCCTGTAAATTTAAAGTACGATTCACACTTCATTTTAAATGCCATCCAAATACAACATTTCTTAGTTATTGGGCTCTCTCAAGAAGGATTTTGGAGTAACATGTCTATAAGCAATGAAATTTACTTAGAGCACAGTCTTCTGGAGAATGGTCTGGTTTACGTATTTGTGAGTGAGGCTAACTCTCGTCTTCTATTTGCTCTCTTCACAGCGCATTTCCCTTGAGAACTAGCGAAGTTGCCCCATATTGATGAGAATTTCACTTAGCTTAAAAACACCAGTCAAGGCAGCGAATGCATTTACAGAGCTAAAACTTCAGAGGTGCTTAAAGACAGCAACTGTGTAATTCGTGGGAGATTCTCTTTGAAGAGACTCATAACAGAGCTCCAGACCTTAACAGACCGCTCATTACTACAGACTGTCTATGCAAATTGTAAACTTACTATAGGCCCTCAGGGGAGGGTTTTTCTGTTTTCTGTCTCTGGTACTAACCTAGTCTAACTTGCCATGTAACTGCCCTCTTGCCAGTAATGTTAATGATGGTGATTATTAGTAATAACTCTGAGTAATGAGGTTTTCTTCCTTGTACTCAAAATAATTGCTTCGTGTAAATCCACGGTAATTTTTATGGTACGTTAAAGATTAGTAACATTACAAAGTTGGCAAATCTTACTTATAGAGGCATTTTACCTAATGATCTAATCCATCAGTTCCCAGGGCTTAACAGTCTTGAGACTCACTTAGCACTGAAGGATCTCCCTTCTTTTCACAGTGACTCTAAGAAACAATGTAGTCACTACGCTACATTTTCAGGAGCTTCGTAAGAGAGTACCTTGAAAAATGTAAGCTCTGGTTGAAGCAAGGAAGGCTGTGAGTGCAGGGATGTATACAATTTGCCGGAGATTTGCCCCATAGAGTGAGGGATAGCTTAATCCTTAATTAAACACTGGTTTCAGAAAGAAGTTTCTTATTTTTTGATTTCCAAACAATTCAAGAATAATTTTTAACCATGAGGAACTTCCAGTCAATTTATCGATCATGTGAGCTAGAGTATGAGAGTGCCAACAAGGAGTTAGAAATATTAGCCATGCTCTTGCTTTTCTCAATCTCATCACTTTTTTTTTTAAGATTTTATTTATTTGACAGAGAGACACAG
>NW_024423549.1:0-2535 GCF_017311325.1 Ursus maritimus
AAGCCCCATGTCAGGCTCCATGCTCAGTGGGGAGTCTGCTTCTCTCTCTGCCTCCTGCCCCTCCACCCCCCTCGTGCTCTCTCTCACTCCCTCCCTCTCAAATAAATGAAATCTTTAAAAAAAAAAAATAATAACACTCCCAGCAGAAAGAATGATCAGCCATGTTTGGTGGTCTTCAATAAGGAGAGATTCAAAACTACAGATTGGTACTGCCCCTCTTGGTACTGTTCAGGAGAGAGTATGCCCTTTGAGGCCAAAGCTAGCAACCCAATGGGTCCACCCACATCTGGATGCCAATTCCTGATGACCACAATAAACACCCCCATGGTAGAACAAACTCCCCTATTTCTGATCCCATAGGGTTGCTTCCCCAAGATCTTGTCTATAAGAAGAAAGTGCTTTGGTCAGCCACTTTGTACATCTGCTTGCGCTTGACAATAACATTTCTCAGGGTGAAATAATAAATAAGCCTCCTAGCTTCTGTATAAAATAATAAATTAGCCTTCTACATCAGCTAGGTGAGAAAATTGAGACACAGAGAGGTACCACAAATTTTCAAGAATTCTCTCTGTAACCCTTCTTAAATTATCATCATGAAAGTAAGACATCACCACCAGGCAGCGCACTCTGCAGGTTGCATGGAGCCCTTATCTACATAAACAATTTGATTAAAAATATATTACAAAATTCATGGGCTCCTGTGAGGTACAGTGATTTAACAATGGAGATCTAAAATAACAGGAGGTAGAAAAGAGGTCTTTATGCATTTACTTATTGTTCAGTAAGTGCACATGAAGATTCTTCCACGTGTCTAAGCACCAAGAAGAGCTAACAGCTACTTTCTCTTTCTGTTCTTTATTGTCAAATGCACTGTTTCTGCCAAATTTCATATCTGTCACCACAAGAAAAATGTAGTAATGTCAGTATTACTGATGATGCCTTGGCTCTTCAGAACCTGTTTCTGCTGAAGCAACTTAGATGTTTGCCTCTGCCATTCCTCATACTGCTGATTTAATGCTGGTGAAACCTTCACTCATGACACTGCATCATTTATCTAGCTATTTGTGAATATTGGCTTCCCGTGACACTCTCAAATAGTTACTGGGGTTCATTGATGATGACCACAAATGCAAGCCTTACTAAGAGTATGTAGGAACGTATGAGTGATAATTCATTTTCTGGTCATGGTGAATTTATCATTTGGAATTTTATAGCATCAACATAGAAGAGCACATCTTCCAAGTATATCTTCTTTTAACGCATTAGGCCATCAACGTGTCTTTATAGATTGTGATCTCCTTCCATGTTGACTGCACTCCTGCCTTCCACATACCCCCATTAATAGGGTATGTGGGTGAGGGGCCTGTGCAGCCAGAATACTGGTCTCATTCACACAGAGTATGTTCACTATTTATCTGGCAGGGATTCAGACCCACCCAGGAGAGCATGAGGTCATTAACTGAAAAGTTCTGTTGGCATCATGGAACAAAAGCTTTAAAAGCCCTATAGACTCAGGTGTGGCCACCTTGGAGAACTACTTGACATGTGGCATGGAGCCTTTGGAGGGGGTGGGGTGACTGCCCAGTGTACCAATAGGAAGCCTGATCACCACCCTTGCCAGCTTTGGGTGTTGCAGCCCAGAGGCAGCATCATGGTCAGAACACAGATGGGTCAGAGCAGAAGCATGAGCCCACCATGCAGCTATGGGCCAAGAGTTGATGGTGGACCTCTGTTAGTCTGGAGCCCTGAATTCAATCTGTGTCAAACATGAATAAGCACCACCCAAATTCAGTATGTCAGCACCATCCTAGAGGTCCAACTCCAAGAAAGGAATCACATGCTGGCCAAAGGGAAGAATCTGCACACTAGGCCACCCTGCTAAGCATTAGTGTTAGGGACAAACTATGAATTTGTGTCCCCAAATTCATAAATTGAAATCCTAACTCCCAATGTGATGGTACTGGGAGGGGGGACTTTGAGAAGTGATTAGGTCATGAGGCTAGAGCCCTCACAACTGGGATTAGTGCCCTTATAAGAAGAGACACAGGAACTTACTCTCGCTCTCTGCCCTCCACCATGTGAGGATCCAAGAAGACGGTCATCTAAGAAACAGCAAGTGTGGCCAAACTGGACACTAGATCTGCTGATGCCTTGGTCTTGGGACTTCCAGCTTCCAGAACTCTGAGAGATAATTTCTGTCATTTAAGCCACCCCATCTATGGTAGTTTGTTATAGCAATCTGACTAAGCCAGTTACATTACATAAACACAAACCTTGAGAATCTTAAATTTTGGTTCTTAAATTTATTGAAGTAGACTCTGGCCTAGGAGTCAGGAGGCTTAATTTTTTTCTCTAAATATTTTATTTGTTTTATTTATGTTTAAGATTTATTTTTTTTATTTGAGAGAGAGAGAGTGTGCACGTGTGCGTGCACGAGTGGTGGGAGGGGCAGAGGAAGAAGCAGGCTGCTTGCTGAGCAAAGAACCCAACATGAGTGATCCCAGGACCCTGGGATCATGACCTGAGCCAAAGGCA
>NW_024423550.1:0-2532 GCF_017311325.1 Ursus maritimus
TTTTTTTTTCCTGTGCTTATATCATTCAGTTTTTTGGAAGTCCCTCTTCATTCAATCAATGTCAGACCAATGCTTGTCATTCCTCTTCTAGATAGTCTTCCAATTTTTATGCTGAGAACCATGAGAATAATTTGTCAATACTCTAACATAATCAAGGATGGAGGCTGTTTATTACGTGTTTGTGTCCCTCACAACATCTAGCTCACATCTCTATTTGTTCAATGTTAAATAGATACTTATTGAATAGCTATTACTAGGCAGGCCCTGGAAAGAGCCAAACAAACAGCTGCTGGTTGAACTACTACAGTTGCTTCCCTTTTGAGTGCTGGGATGAGCTCTCTAGCACAGAGCTCTGATATTCAAGGTGATGTGCGATGCAGAGATGGTACCTACATTTCCTTGTCTAATTTCAGCTTCATTTTTTGTTGTTTCTTACATGGCTCACATTAGTTTCCACTGTATCAGTGTTTGAAAGGAAAGAACAATTCCTTCTTTCTTTTGAAAATGATGAAACCTTAATATTTAAAAGCCTCTCTGTGCAAAGCTGTTGGTATGAAATATCACAACATCACGTCTGATAGTTCAATTTAAATATTAATGAAAACCTTAAGCTTTATCTGGAATAGTTAATTTGGAATTTCAATTCGTATTCACATCCTTGTGCAAAAAGAAGAGAGAAGAAAGGGGGAGCTTGTGTGTTTTAAAGGATTTGTGAGTAAGGTTCCCCAGCAGACACACTGTTTGCAGACAAAGCAGCACAGATGTTACTTGTCTGTCACAGAGAATGCCAGTCTATAATGAGGCTCACTTAACTTGGTGTGTGTATGTATGTGCATGACATACATGTCATGTGTGTATGATGATGTGTGTATGACAAAGCTAACTCATTGCAAAACCCAACAGTAAGCACCAGTCAATCTGCCATATACATAGCTTGTTCTGTAGGAGAACAACAGAAACAGAGAGAGCAAGGAAACAAGGCTCTAGTCTGTGAAATTTAGTTTAAAATGGGGCAAAATAAGTGTGGATTTAAGATTATCTGGAATCTGAGAATCTATTTGCTGATTGATAAATGACATTAAAGTTTAATTATATGACAAAATAGTAAGCATTTATAAAGTATGATTTTATATAATACCTAAGAAAAATCTTAGGTAAATGGCATTTGGAGAATGTATTTCTGTGTCCCTGTGGATTCAGGCATAGGAACAGCTTGCTGCTTTTCAATCTTTTTATGAATGCCCCCAAGAAAATATTCTTGAATTTGGCTCATTGTGTTATATGAACGGGGATTGATCTTGTCAGGAGAAAGTCAACCACACTTAGCCCCTTGCAAAGCAAACAGCATGGCCAATATCTTAGTCAAGTTCTCTTTGCTGCTGTTTCAGCTGTCAAAGTCACTGGTGCAATGCAGCATTCAAGGTAATTTCCATTTAGTGGTGAAAGCTGTTTTCTTCAATTTCTTGGCTTCTTTGTCTTTTTACTTGCCCCCTATCCATCTAATACCATTCCTGTGTCATTGGCACACTTACATTTGCCTCACCTCGCTGATTTCTTCCCACCTGCGTGACATGCCTAGAGCCCCAGTGCTGCTGATGCATTATCCATCCAGGGCTTTGTTGCATGGTGACATTCCAGAGCAGAGCTCAGCCCACGGGCATCTGCCAATGCGTAGGAGCTCTCCTCTCCGGCAATTATTCAGTTTGATTACACACGATGATAAGCTATTAGGAGGCACTCATGCACAGCCCTTTATTTACCAACAGTTGAAATCTCCCGTTTGCTTCCACTGTGTAAGAAACTAATTGTGGTGAAGTAAACAAAAAGGAAGGGCAGTCACCTGTGGTGGGGAACAGTGCTACAAGGTAGTGAGTTTAAGTCTCCCAAATAAAAATGGTGTCAACAGACCAATTGGATCCATTTCCCCAACTAACATGTAGAGCAGCTGGAAAGGAAGTATATCTAGTGGGTATGACCATGTAATCTTGTTTTCAGAACCCTTATTCCTGTTTCTAATCATTTAGATGAACATTTTATTAGTCCAGAAGGGTATGATCTTATACTTATACCTCATCAACAAAATGCAGATTGGGATTTTGAAAAGTGTCTATATGAGGAAAGTTCCCTGTAACAAAAACTATTATGAGAGCTATTTAAATTTCCTTGTCTCCATTTATAATCTGTAGAGTGCTGCTTTATTAATTCAGTTACAAGTATATTTTCTGTGTAAATATTCACAGCAAATAATGCTTTGCATAGAAATTGCTATTATTATCATTCTCTAACTCTAAAGAAAGTGCCTAATGGCAGACTTATGTGTTGAGTGCATATAAGTACCAGTTGTTCGTTAGTCTCTTTCCATTGTTAGAGCTAAACAAGCAGATTTAGAACAGAATCTTTTATTCTGAAAAGAAATCTGTCTGTAATAAGGCACCCTTAAGTCCCTCATACATGGTCACCTTAAATAATTACAAACATCTAGTCTAAAAAACTCCATCTCTAATGCCCTTTTTCCTCCTTTCCACAGTCCCA
>NW_024423551.1:0-2529 GCF_017311325.1 Ursus maritimus
TTCTCCCTCTCCCTCTGCTGCTCCCCCTGCTTGTGCACGCAAGCTTGCTCTCTGTCAAATGAATAAATAAAATATTTTTTTTTAATTAAAAAAATAAACACATCAGAATGGTGTTGGAGGAAGAACATCTGTCTCAAAGAGCATATCAACAACAGGAGTAAGCAAAAACTCATTTCATATCAGCAAGGAATGAAACCGAAAATATAAAAAAAAATTAAATACTTCAAAGAACAGTAAGAAGGAGTCATTTAGCAGGGTCAAACAGTACTAGTATTTTTTCAGAAGGCAGGGAGGTTATAATACATCCTAGAACATTTTCTACATAAAATGATTAATACAAAAATATTTTTGGTGCTTATAAAGAGCACTGTCAGCTATCCTTTAAAATCTCCGTCCATCCATCCATCCATCCATCCAACCACAAGACACTATTCAAATTGAATCCACTATGCAGAGAATTTACATTCAAGCAGGGAGAGACACATAAATTATCAAAGCATAGTGACGGTATTGTATAATTCCTGGCACACAGTAGGCACTCAATGATTTTTTGAATGAATGAAAGAGTAACATAGGTAAAATGAGAACATAAAACAGGAATTTAAATTAGATTAATGTGGGGGTGGGGATAGCAGAATCCAGAAGAGGGACCTTGAGCAAGCGTTGTTTTATAAAAGTGAGGAAAGAGCTTTTGAGTCATAGGGAGCAGGGTGTTTGAAGGCAAGATGGAGGAAAATAGCGAGATATATTCAAGGCACTATGTGCCGTGTGCAACGTGTGAAAATGATAGCTGATGGTGCAAAAGCCATGGGCAGGGACCAGACAGTGAGGAGCTTTGTGCATTAAATTAAAAGGTTTGGATTTTATCCTGAATCCTATGCAGTGCCTCAGAAGGAGTGGAGGCAGAAGTGCTACCTGATTAGCAGAAAGGTCATTGTAGGATAGATCGCAGGATCTCACAGGGTCAGAGCCAGAGAGAGCAGTCAAGAAGTCCCTGCAGTAAAATGGAAAAAAAAAAAGCAAGAGCTGAAACTTTGGCCATTGTGAAGAAAGACAAAGGGACTGCTAGAAAGGAAGTTGGTATGAAGAGAATTTAATAACTGATGTGGGAAAGATTGGTGGAAGAGAAGAAGATTCAAATACTTCCTGAATTTCTGGTTTTCACTGTGGTTTGCACTGAGAGAAGCCGCTGAAGTTGGTTTTGGTCACGCTGTGTGGGGTGCTTACTGGGTCTGAATAGTTGACCTATAAAGGATGTTTTATCCTCATCCTGGTCGTTCAGTATTATTTTTCTCCATATACCCTTTTGCACTTAAAAAGAAAGACGCATGGAAGTGAAGAAACTGTTTCAAGGACACCAAATGAAACTATGCTTGCATGTCAAATTGAAAAAAAAGAAAAATAGAGATTCTTAACTTAAAAGCTAAGTAACATGTAAAACACTTTTAGCATAAACAGGAAAATAATTATTTAGTTTGGGGATCTAGAAATTATTTTGTCACTGAAGTAAATTAGTCTTTGTTTCTCTCCTGTTCTCTCTGATCTATTTTTGCATAGTTACATTTATGTGTCATCTGCAAACCAATGAAATTTGCTATTCAAATTTTCCTAGTTGCCTGTGAATATTCTGCTCCAATTTACAGTTTCTTAGATCACATTTTAATTGATAAAAAACATAAAGGGTCAAATGCATATTCTCTCCTCTATAAAATTATATCTAACTTGTTCCTCTGCTTTTATTCCCTTCATTACCTCACCAAGAACCAACATCTATTAGGAAAAGAAATTCTATTATATGGCAGCATTCTTAAATATTTTATAAAGTTGTTTTCTGTTCTACTTTCTTCCTTGAGAAAAGTGCTTTAAAAAAAAAAAGATTGATTTATTTTAGAGAGAGAGAGAAAGCAAGGGGGAGGGGCAGGGAGAGGGAGAGAAATTCAAGTGGAATCCTTGCCCAGCATGAAGCCCCACGCAGGGCTGGACATCGGGCTCCATCTCATGACTCTGAGATCAGGACCTGAGCCAAAACCAAGAGTCACATGCTTAAGTGACTGAGCCACCCAGGCACCCCTAGAAAACTGCTTTTTGAAGGAGTACTATTTCACATTTTCTGAAACACTTTCTACAGCTATTTCAGCAATTGTGAGGTAAAATGTGTCCTCAATTTGTAGTTTTCTTCAGGCTTCCTTTTACTTCACAGTTTCCTAACTGCTCTAAATGGTCACTGTTACCTATTTGAGGGTGGGGTAGGGAGTAATACTATCTTAATACGCCTACTCAGCTGATTTGCACATTGGCTCTTCATGTACCAGGCATATTGCCCTGGATGAATTGGAAAATACCTCAGTGGAGAAGAAGGTCAGAAGCCTTCTGGAGGTGTCTTTCAGTCTAAGATTACTGTTTTTGTCCCTTAAGGTCAAAGTAAATCATGTTGACCAAATGGTAAAACATGTAATCACAATGGTATTTTATAACTATATACATTTTCTTTTCTTTTCTTCTTTTTTTAAGATTTTATTTATTTATTTG
>NW_024423552.1:0-2529 GCF_017311325.1 Ursus maritimus
ATTTAATAAAATCTGTGCAATAAATTCTTGGAAAATTTTTTAAAATATTTTTATAAGCATTAAAGAAGACAAATAATTAGAGAGATATACACCATGTTCATTTATTGGAAGACTGTAATCTAAGGATTCTCTTTAAATCGGTTTATGAGTTTGAGGGTACTTTCAATATTTTTGTTTATTTTCTTATTAAAATGGACCTTTACCTCATATATCACACAAAAATCAATTCCAGACACATTAAAGATTTAAATGTAATAAACAAGGTAATAAAACTTATAGAAAATAATATAAAAAATAACTTTATGATCTCACAGTAAAGAAGAATTTCTTAAACAAGAGGAAAAAACCCAAGCCATAAATGGAATGATCAATCAATTTGACTACATTAAAATTGAGAATTTCTATCTTCAAGACAAGGTAAAAAAAAGTCAACATATAAGCTACAATGTGAGATAAGACTACATAAACAATCTTGGTCAGCAGTTCATATGGCACCTTTGGACAAATTAGTAAAGGTCTTACTTAAATTTTTTGCGAGTGCAATTTCATACACCCTGAGCACCCTTGTGAGGTTTTGCCACAATTAGAGCACCACTGTCACAGTATAAATTGGTATATCCACTCTGGAAAACAGTTTTGCATTATTTGGTAAAGTCAAAGATGTTCATACCTTAAGATTCAGCAATCCTATTCTTAGTTATAAACCCTTGCACGTGAACCTCAAGACACATATTCCAGAATGTTCATTGCAACACAACTTATAATACCAAATAACGAAAAATTGGAAAATAATGTCATTTGACGGTATGCCAATTAGATGCTGCAAAGTAACATCCTTCTATGTAGGCAAGGTTTTCAAAGGGCCACTCTAACCTCCCTCACAAGGTGACAAGTCCAGGGGACCAAAGGAATATATCAAGCTAGAGAATGTACTCCACCTCTGTATCTCGTTCAAGGGAATTGGCACTCCACAATATCCCCATCCCTGCTTCCATGGCCTGCACTAGCATTTGTCTGAATCAAGGCAAACCATGCTACTTATAAGCCTGAGGAATGGTCAAGAAGTAGCTATAGGTAAGGGCCTGGAGAGTGGGAAGGAACAGAGCCTGCAAGTTCAGACTGGTGTGTACACAACCCACATGTGGGACAAAATGAGAGTGATAAGGGGTCAGGCTCTGGGGGACCAAGGGCCAATCTCTCCATGTTTTGGTGCACAGAGTAAAGGAGCCTGAGAATTCTAAACTTAAATCTGACCTTCCAGGTTCCTATGAAGGTATATTTGCCCAGAAAGTAGGACGAAAAGTTTTACAGAAGAGTTTATTAGCTTGATTTATAAATTTCAAATATTCAGTCATATTGTATATAGGGCTCCACCTGTACCCTTGCCCGGGGCCATGCAAAGAGAGCAACAGTCCTGATGGTAGAAACTGAAAAGAGATACCTCAATGGAGAATTATAAGAAAGTTTATTTTAATCATTCTGCATGATACAAAATACATAGTGACCACATTAATGAAATGAATAGAAATATAGAGATAATAGAAAAATAATAGTAGAAGGGGTAAGTCCTCATTATCATCCTGAGAAATCCAAATGTTTTCATTTCTCTGGGCACATTTCCAAACTTTTTTATCAAAAATGTTGAGAAACCAAACATAGCTGAATAATTACATACGAAACTAAGTGCTGTACATTATCTGTAGAGTTTTATTGTATATTAAACATTGTTTTGAAATATATTTATATTCAATTTTAAAGGATAAAAATATGAGCCATTAACTTAAGTCAAGTACTGTAGAATAGAGTTAAGAAAGAAATCCAGGCTCCATGTCACCATTTTTTCTTAATTATCAAAATCTTATGGTCTACAAAAATTCTATTTGGCTTAGAAAGGGTGACCATTTTTTTCTATTCAACATCCCCATTAGTTTTGTGGAAGGAGAAGGCTCCTTCCACTATAGATTTTTGATTCAGGAGCCTATTTTTTGAGAGGATACAGGATGACTGTGTTCAGTGTGAATTTGTTTAATCATCCCCAGTGTCCATTCTAAATCTTGGATTGTATGACAGAAAAAAAAAAATCCTGCAGAATGGTTCTCCAAATTCTAAGAATATGAAAGTCATCACTCAATCTATCCCCAGTGTCCATTCTAAATCTTGGATTGTATGACAGAAAAAAAAAAATCCTGCAGAATGGTTCTCCAAATTCTAAGAATATGAAAGTCATCACTCAATCTATAAGCCATGAGATCCAAGTACAAATGAATAGAAAAATATGGCAAAGATGGCTGAACTTCTGCCAAAATAAACCCAAGAGAAAACAAAGGGGAAGTCATCATAGATGTTTCAGCATTGGACAGGATTTATAAAAATCATCTATTCAAAACCCAGTATCCTACATCCACTTATCACCCAGCTCCTCACCTAGAATAGAAGTTTTGTTGTTGTAGAGACCCACATAAAGAGCAGTCTTGATATGTGCCAGGTGCTCGGTGGTAAATATGTGTTGAATGAATGAATGAGCAAACA
>NW_024423553.1:0-2634 GCF_017311325.1 Ursus maritimus
ATGCCTTCACATGACTTCACATGGTACCAGAGACCTGCATTAACTTCTAGGAGGTTGCAGATGAAGGCAAATGCAAACTCTCACAGTGGTTTATCAAATGCAATGACCTGCCTGGTGATAGTGAAACTGTTATCAGCCCATGAGAGGGTGCTGTGACACTCAGTTGTGGTTGGGCTGGCACAGAGAACCAAATCTCTTTCACCCCTGCCACTGAGCTGTCCAGAGATGGCCATCCTCACGGAGGATGAGGATAAAGGACAATGCCCGAGGAGACCTCATCTGTCTCTTTTATCTTTTCATATTTTTGACAGTGGACAAATCACTGCCTAGGAGTCCCCAACTACCTTAGTCTCATCTGTGAATGACCAAGAGGTTTTACAAAACACTTAAGATTTTGACCGCACAAATGCCAACGCGGGCTGCTAGGGGCGCCGCCAGTCATTCAGGGCGAGAGAACGGGCAGGGCCCTCCAAGCCCCCAGTGACTTTCGAAGTCCCCCCAAGCCAAAAAGCTTGGGCCCACTCTCCCTCTCGCCAGCGCCCTCAGCTCGGCCTGCCCATATGCCTGCCGCAGAGCTGGGGGAACGGGCCTGCTAGACTCCTGGGTGCTAACACTTACCCTAGGTCGGCCCCTGAGGTGCCCCTCCCAAGGAGCCTGGCACCACAATGCTGGGGATTTGGGACCCCCAAGCCCCAGTGCTGGACTCGCTCTGCCACCCCCAAGCACCCAGGGTGCTAGGGCGTTGCCAGTCATTCAGGAAGGGAGAACGGGTAGGGCCCTCCGATCCGCCTGTGACCTTCGAAGGCCCCCCGTGCAAAAACTCTGGCTGCCACCCTCCTGCTCGCCAGCACCCTAACCTCGGACCACCCCTAAGCTCACTGCAGAGCTGGCGGATCAGGCCTGCTGGCTTCCTGGGGGCTAACCCTATCCCTTGGTCACCCTCAAAGGGCCGCTCCCAAGTGGCCTGGCACCGCATGCCAGGGATTGGGGACCCCCACGTCCCAGTGCCGGACGCACCCTACCACCCCACCACCACATGGTGCACTAGGGGCGTCACCAGTCCTTCAGGGCAACAGAACGGGCAGGACCCTCCGAGTCACCAGCGACCTTCGAAGGCACCCCGAGCCAAAGCCAAAATGCTCTGGCCCACGCTCCCGCTCGCCAGCGCCCTCACCTCCGCCTGCCCCTCCGCTCGCCCCACAGCTGGTGGATTGAGCCTGCCAGCCTCCTGTGGGCTAACCCTAATCCTAGGTCGGCGCCAAAGTGGCTGGGTACTGCAATGCCAGAGATGGGGTACACCCAAGCCTCAGCGCTGGACTCAACTTGCCGCCACCCGGCCACCCGGTCCGCTAGGGACGCCGCGCATCATTCAGGGCGGGAGAACGGGCAGGGCCCTCCGAGCCTTCTGCGAACTTTGAAGCCCCCCATGCCAAAATGGTTGGGCCCATGCTCCTTCTCGCCAGCGGCCTCATCTCGGCCCGCCCCTCCGCTCGCCTGACAGCCGGCGGATAGGGCCTGCCGGCCTCCTGTGGGCTAACACTATCACTAGGGCGGCCCCCGTGGGGTCCCTCCCAAGGGGCCTGGCGCCGCAAAGCCCGGGATTTGGGACCCCAGAGCCCCAGCGTCAGACTCAACCTGCCACCCCGCCACTACCCGGGCTGCTAGGGGCGCCGCCGGTCATTCAGGGCGGAAGAACGGGAAGGGCCTTTCGAGCCCCCGGCCACCTTCGAAGGCCCCCCACGCCAAAACGCTTGGGCCCACACTCCCGCTCTCCAGCGCCCACACCTCGGCCTGCCCCTCCGCTCGCTGCACTCGCGGCGGATCAGGCCTCTGGCCCCCTGGGGGCTAACCCTAAACCTAGGTCAGCCCTCGAGGGGCTCATCCGATGGGGCCTGGCGCCACGTCTCTGATTGCTGAACCCCTAGCCGCAGCACCGGACTCACCATGCTGCCCCACCGACACCCGGGCCGCTAGCGGAGCCGCCGGTCATTCAGGGCGTGAGAAAGGGCAGGGCCCTCCAAGCCACAGGCGACCTTCAAAGGTACCTCCGCCAAAATGCTTCAGCCCACATTCCCGCTCGCCAGCGCCCTCACCTCGGCCCGTCCCTCCACTCGCCGCACAACTGGCGGATTGGGCCTGCCGGCCTCCTGGGGGCTAATCCTAATCCTAGGTCAGCCCCCGAGGAGCCCCTCCCAAGGGGCCTAGAGCCGCAACGCCAGGATTGGGGACCCCTGAGCCCCAGTGTCAGACTCACCCTGCTGGACCGCCGCCACCCGGGCCACTATGGGCACCACTGGTCACTCAGAGCGGGAGAACGGGCAGGGCCCTCCAAGCCCCCAGCGACTTTCAAAGGTCCCCTGCACCAAAACGCTTGGGCCCGGGCTCCCTCTCTCCAGCGCCCTCACATCGGCCCATCCCTCCGTTTGCCACACAGCCGGCGGATCGGGCCTACCGGCCTCCTGGGGGCTAACCCTAAGCCTAGGTTGGCCCCCGAGGGGCACCTCCAAGGGGCCTGGCGCCACAACGCCAGGGATTGGGGACCCCAGAGCCCCAGCGTTGGACTCAACCTGTTGCTCCACCGCCACCCGGGCCAGTAGGGGCGCAGCCGGTCATTCAGGGCGGAGGAACGTGAAG
>NW_024423553.1:3150-4504 GCF_017311325.1 Ursus maritimus
TAACTGTAGGTCGGCCCCAGAGGGGCCGCTCCCAGGGGCCTAGAGCTGCAACGCCAGGGATTGGGGACCCCCGAACACCAGCGCCAGACTCAACCTGCCACCCCGCCGCCACCCGGGCCACTAAGGGCGCCGCTGGTCATTCAGGGCGGGAGAACGGACAGGGCCCTCCGAGCACCCGGCGACATTCAAAGGCCACTCGCATGAAAACACTTGGGCCCACAATGCCGCTCACCAGCGCACTTACCTCGGGCCGCCAATCCCCTCCCCTCACAGCCTGCGGATCCGGACTGCCAGCCTCCTGGGTGCTAACACTAACCCTAGGTCACCCACTGAGGGGCCCATTCTATGGGCCTGGCGCCTGAATGCCTGGGATTGGGAATCCCCGAGCCCCAGCGCTAAACTCACCATTTGGCCCGCCGCCACTCGGGCCGCTAGGGGCGCCACCGGTCATTCAGGGAGGAAGAACTGGCAAGGCCCAACTAGCCCCTGGCGACATTCGAAGGCCCCCCGCGCAAAAACGCTGGGTACTACGCTCCCACTCGCCAGTGCCCTCACCTCGGCCTACACCTCCATTCACGGCACAGCCGGCGGATCGGGCCTGCCGGCATCCTGGAGCTAACCCTAACCCTAGGTGGGCCACTGAGGGGCCTCTCACAAGGGGCCTGGCGCAGCAATGCCAGGGATTGGGGACACCGAGCCCCAGAGCCAAACTCACGCTGCTGCCCAGCCGCCATCCAGGCCGCTAGGGGCGCCGCAGGTCATTCAGAGTGGGAGAACGGGTAGGGCCCTCCGAGCCCCCAGCGAACATCCAAGGCCTCCTGCACCAAAACGCTTGGGCCAACGCTACCACTCACCAGCGCCCTCTGGGAGAACGGGTAGGGCCCTCCGAGCCCCCAGCGAACATCCAAGGCCTCCTGCACCAAAACGCTTGGGCCAACGCTACCACTCACCAGCGCCCTCAGGTCGCCCCCCCCTCCACTCTCTGAACAGCTGGCGGATCGGGCCTCCCAGCCCCCCGCGGCCCCTAGGTCGGGCACAGAGGGGACCGTACCAAGGGGCCTGGCGCTGCCACGCCGGGGATTGGGGACCCCCGAGCCACAACGCCAGATGCACCCTTCCACCCCACCACCACCTGGGCCGCTAGGGGCGCCACTGGTCATTCCGGGCTGGAGAACATGCAGAGCCTTCCGAGCCACCCTCGAACTTCGAAGGCCCCTGCGCCAAAACGCCTGGGCCCACTCTCCCGCTCGCCAGAGCCCTCACCTTGGCCCGCCACTCCGTAATCCGCACAGCTGGTGGATGGGGCCTGCCGGCCTCCTTTGGGCTAACCCTAACCCTAGGTCGGCTCATGAGG
>NW_024423553.1:4514-7189 GCF_017311325.1 Ursus maritimus
AGGTCGGCCCCCGAGTGGTCCATCCCAAGGAGCCTGGCGGCGCAACACCGGGGATTGGGAACCCCCGAGCCCCAGCGCCGGACTCACCCTGCCACCCCACCGACACCCGGTCCGCTAGGGGTGCCACTGGTCATTCAGGGTGGGAGAATGGACAGGGAGCTCCGAGCCCATGGTGACCTTCGAAGGCCTCCCCATCCAAAACGCTTGAGCCCACGCTCCCGCTCCTCAGCGCCCTCACCTCGGCCTGCCCCTCCGCTTGCTGGAGAGCCGGCGGATGAAGCCTGCCCTCCTCCTGTGGGCTACCCATATGCCCTAGGTGGGCCCCTGAGGGGCCCCTCCGAAGGGGCCTGGCACCGCAATGCCTGGGATTGGGGACTCCCGAGCCCCAGCGCCAGACTCACCGTGTCACCCCGCCGCCACCCGGGCCGCTAGGGGCGCCGCCGGTCATTCAGGGAGGGAGAACGTGCAGGGTCCTCCGATCCCCCGGCGATCTTCGAAGGCAACCTGCGCCAAAATGCTTGGGTCCACGCTCCCGCTCACCAATACCCTCACCTCAGCCCACTCCTCTGCTCGCCGCACAGCTGGCAGATCGGACCTAACAGGCTCTTGGGGGATAACCCTAACCCTAGGTCGGCCCCCGAGGGAATCTCCCAAGGGGCCTGCCTGCCCAACGCCGGGGATTGGGACCCCCAAGCCCCAGTGCCGGACTCACATGGCCGCCGCGACGCCACCGGGCTGCTGGGGTGCCACCAGTCATTCAGGGTGGCAGAACGGGCAAGCCCTTCTGAGCCCCCCGCGACCTTCGAAAGACCCCCGCGCCAAAACGCTTGGGTCCACGCTCCCGCTCGCCAGCGCCCTCACCTCGGCCCGCCCCCTCCACTCGTCACACAACCGGTGGATTGGGCCTGCCGGCCTCCTGGGTGCTAACCCTAACCCTTGGTCGGCCCCCGATGGGCCCCTCCCAAGGGGCCTGGTGCCACAATACAGGGATTGGGGACACCGAGCCCCAGAGCCAAACTCACGCTGCTACCCAGCCGCCATCCAGGCCGCTAGGGGCGCCGCAGGTCATTCAGAGTGGGAGAACGGGTAGGGCCCTCCGAGCCCCCAGCGAACATCCAAGGCCTCCTGCACCAAAACGCTTGGGCCAACGCTACCACTCACCAGCGCCCTCACGTCGGCCTGCCCCTCCACTCTCTGCACAGCTGGCGGATCGGGCCTGCCATTCTCCTGGGGGCTAACCCTAACCCTAGGTCGGTCTCAGAGGGGAACATCCCAAGGGGCCTGGCACTGCCACGCTGGGGATTGGGGACCCCTGAACCATAACACCAGATGCACCTTGCCACTCCGCCGCCACCCGGGCCGCTAGGGGCGCCACTGGTCATTCCGGGCTGGAGAACATGCAGAGCCTTCCGAGCCACCCTCGAACTTCGAAGGCCCCTGCGCCAAAACGCCTGGGCCCACTCTCCCGCTCGCCAGAGCCCTCACCTTGGCCCGCCACTCCGTAATCCGCACAGCTGGTGGATGGGGCCTGCCGGCCTCCTTTGGGCTAACCCTAACCCTAGGTCGGCTCATGAGGAGCCCCTCCCAAGGGGCAGGCGCTGCCACACTGGGGATTGGGAACCCTGGAGCACCAGCGCCGAACTCACCCTGCTGCCCCGCTGCGACCCGGCCCGCTAGGGGCGCCGTCCTCATTCAGGGCGGGAGATCGGGCAGGGCCCTCCGAGCCCCTGGCGACATTCGAAGGACCCCGCGCCAAAACGATTGGGCCCAAGCTCCCATTCGCCAGCGCCCTCACCTCGGCCCATCCTCTGCTCTTCACACAGCTGGTAGAAAGGGCCTGCTGGCTTCCTGGGGGCTAACCCTAAACCTAGGTTGGCCCCCAAGGGGCCCCTCCCAAGGTGCCTGGCGCCACCACGCCTGGGATTGGGGTCCCCCAAGCCCCATAGCCTGACTCATCCTGCCGCCATGCCGCCACCCAGGCCACTAGGGGCGCCGCCGGTCATTCAGGGCGTTAGAACTGGCAGGGCTCTCCGAGCCCCCGGCAATCTTCGAATGCCCTCTCGCCAAAACGCTTGGGCCCACGCTCCCGCTCACCAGTGCATTCACATCGACCCGCCCCTCCACTCGCAGTACAGCCTACGGATAGGTCCTGCCGGCCTCCTGGAGCTAACACAAACCCTACGTCGGTGCCCAAGGGGCCCCTCCCAAGGGGCCTGGCTCTGCCACGCCGGGGCTCGGGGACCCCCGAGCCCCGGCGGCAGTCTCACCCTGCCGCCGCGCCGTGACCCGGCCCGTTCAGGGCGTTGTCCTCATTCAGGCGGGAGAACGGGCAGGGCCCTCAGAGCCCTGGGCAACATTCGAAGACCCCCGCGCCAAAACGCTTGGGCCCACAGTCCCGCTCGCCAGCGCCCTCACCTAGGCCAGCCCCTCCGCACACCGCACATGCGGTGGATCGGGCCTGCCAGCCTCCTGGGGGCTAACCCAAACCCTACATCAGCCCCCGAGGGGCCCCTCCCAATGGGCCTGGCGCCGCCACGCCAGGGATTGGGGATCCCAGATGCCCAGCTCTGGAGCCACCCTACCGCCCCGCCTCCACCTGGGCTGTTAGGGGCGCTGGCAGTCATTCAGAGTGGGAGAACAGGCAGGGCCCTCCGAGCCCCCGGCGACCTTCGAAG
>NW_024423553.1:10491-21200 GCF_017311325.1 Ursus maritimus
CTAGGGGCACCGCCGGTCATTCAGGGCGGGAGAACTGGCAGGGCCCTCCGAGTCCCCGGCGAACATCCAAGGCCTCCTGCGCCAAAACGTTTGGGCCAACGCTACCACTCACCAGCGCCCTCACTTCGGCCCGCCCCTCCACTCTCTGAACAGCTGGCGGATCGGGCCTGCAATCCTCCTGGGGGCTAACCCTAACCCTAGGTCGGCCCCAGAGGGGCCCATCCCAAGGGGCCTGGCGCTGCCACTCCAGGGATTGGGGACCCCTGAGCTGCAACACCAGATGCACCCTGCCGCCCCGCCACCACCAGGGCCGCTAGGGGCGCCGCCGGTCATTCCGGGCTAGAGAACGTGCAGAGCCTTCCGAGCCACCCTCGAACTTCGAAGGCCCCCATGCCAAAAGGACTGGGCCCACGATCCCGCTCTCCAGCACCTTTACCTCAGTCTGCCCCTCTGCACGCCACACAGCTGGCAGATCGGGCCTGCCGGCCTCCTGGGGGCTAACACAAACCCTATGTCAGCCCCCGAGGGGCCCCTCCCAAGGGGCCTGGAACCACCACGCCCCTGCTTGGGGACCCCAAGCACCAGCGCCGAACTCACCCTGCCGCCCTGCAGCCACCCGGGCTGCTAGGGGCGCCGACGCTCATTCAGGGCGGGAGAACGGGCAGGGACCTCTGAGCCCCCGGCGACCTTGGAAGGCCCCCCGCGCAAAAACACTTGGGCCCATGCTCCCGCTAGCCAGAGCCCTCACGTTGGCCCGCCACTCCATAATCCGCACAGCCGGTGGATGGGGCCTGCCGGCCTCCTTTGGGCTAACCCTAACGCTAGGTCGGCACCCGAGGGACCACTCCCAAGTGCCCGGCGCTGCCACGCCGGTGATTGGGGACCCCCGAGCCAAACCGCCGGACACACCCTGCCACCCCGCCGACACCCGGGCCGCTAGGAGCACCGCCGGTCATCTAGGTTGGAGAACGGGCAGGGCCCTCCAAGCCCCCAGTGACATTCGAAGGCCCCCGCACCAAAATGCTTTGGCCCACGCTTCTGCTCACCAGTGCCCTCACCTCGGCCAGTCCCTCCGCAAGCCGCACAACCAGCGGATCGGGCCTGGTGGCCTCCTGGGGTCTAACCCTAACCCTAGGTGGGCTGTCGAGGGTCCCCTCCCAAGGGGTCTGGCACCACCACGCCGGGGATTGGGAACCCCCGAGCACCAGCGCCGGACTCACCCTGCTGCCCTGCCAAGACCTGGCCCACTATGTTCGCCATCCTCATTCAGAGTGGGAGAACATGCAGGGACCTCCATGCCCCCTGTGACCTTCGAAGGCAACCTGCGCCAAAACGCTAGGGTGCATGCTCCTGTTCACCATTGCCCTCACCTGGGCCCCATCCTCTGCTCGCCACACAGCCAGCGGATCGGGCCTACCAGCCTCCTGGGGGCTAACCCTAACCCTAGTTCAGCCCCTGAGGAGCCCTCCCAAGGGGACTGGCGCCGTCACGCCGGGGACTGGGGACAATCGAGCCCCAGCGCCGGACTTTCACTGCCACCCCGCCACCACCCGGGCTGCTAGGGGCGCCACCGGTCCTTCGGGGCAGAGGAAGGGGCAGGGCCCTCCAAGCCCCCGGCGACCTTTGAAGGCCCCCTGCGCCAAAATGCTTGGGCCCGCGCTCCCGCTCGCCAGCGCGCTCACCTCAGCCCTCCCCTCCGCTCGCCATACAGTTGGTGGATCAGGCCTGCTGGGCTCCTGGGGGCTAACCCTAAACCTAGGTCGGCCCCCGAGGGGCCCTTCCCAAGGGTACTGGCTCCGCCACGCCGGAGATTGGGGACCCAGGAGCATGAGCGCCAGACTCACCCAGCCGCCCCGCCGCCACCCGGGCTGCTAGGGGCGCTGCCAGTCATTCAGGGTGGGAGAAGGTGCAAGGATGTCTGAGCCCCCGGCGACTATCGAAGGAGTCCCGTGCCAAAACGCTTGGGCCCACGCTCCCGCTCGCCAGCGCCCTCACCTCGGCCCACCACTCCTCTCGCCGCACAGCCGGCAGAAAGGGCCTGCTGGCCTCCTTTGGGCTAACCCTAACCCTAGGTAGGCCCCCGAGGGACCACTCCCAAGTGCCTGGCGCCACCACACTGGGGACTGGGGACCCACGAGCCCTAGCTCCAGACTCACCCTGCCGCCCTGCCGTGACCCGGCCCCCTAGGGGCAACGTCCTCACAGGGTGAGAGAACTGGCAGGGCCCTCTGAGCCCCCGGTGACTTTCGAAGGCCCCCCGCGCCAAAACACTTGGGCCCACACTCCTGCTCGCGAGCACATTCACGTCGGCCCACCCCTCCGCTTGACGCACAGCCAGCGGATCAGGCCGCCGGACTCCTGGAGGTAACCCTAAAGCTAGGCAGGCCCCAGAGGGGCCCCTCCCAAGGGGCCTGGCGCCACAAAGCCTGGGACTAGGACCACAGGCCCCATGGCCAGACTCACCCTGCCTCCCTGCTGCCACTCGGGCCACTAGGGGCGCTGCCGGTCATTTAGGGCTCTAGAAGGGACAGGGTCCTCCGAGCCACTGGCGACCTTCGAAGGCTCCCTGCGCCAAAACCCTGGTGCCCACGCTCGCGCTCCCCAGCACCCTCACCTTGGCCTGCCACTCCGCTCCCTGCACAGTGGGTGGATCCGGCCTGCCAGCCTTGTGTGGGCTAACCCTAACCATAGGTCGGCCCTCCAGGGTCCCTCCCAAGGATTCTGGTGCCTATACACAGGGGATCAGGGACCCCAAGACCCAGAACCAGACTCACGCTGCCGCAACTCTGCCACCCAGGCCGCTTGGGGCGCCGCCACTCATTCAGTGCGGGAGAAGGGACAGGGCCCTGGAGAAACCAGCTACATTTGAAGCCTCCGGCGCCAAAATGCAGGGGCCCATGCTCCCGCTCTCCAGCGCCTTTACCTTGGGCCGCCCACCTCTCGCCGCCCAGCCAGAGGATTGGGCCTGCCGGCCTCCTGGGTGCTAACTCTAACCCTAGGTCGGCCCACGAGGAGCCCCTCCCAAGGGGCCTGGCCCCACAATGCTGGGGATTGGGGATCCCCGAGCCGCAGCTCAGGACTCACCCTGCAGCCCCACCGCCAACGGAGCCGCTAGGGGCGCCGCTGGTTATTCAGGGCAGGAGAATGGGCAGGGCCCTCCGAGACATGGCAACATTCGAAGGCCCAGGACGCCAAAACGCTGGGGCCCACGCTCCCACTCCACATCCCCCTCAACTCAGCCCACACCTCCACTCCTCGCACAGCCGGCGGATCGGGCCTGCTGGCCTTCTGGGCGCTAACCCTAACCCTAGGACGGCCCCTGAGGGTCCTTTCCTAAGGGGCCTTGTGCCACAACGCCAGGGATTGGGATCCCCAAGCCCCAGCGCTGGATGCAAACTGCCACCCCGCCCCACACGAGCCGCTAGGGCCGCCGCCATTCATTCAGGGTGGGAGAAGGGGCAGGGCCCTTTGAATGCCCACTGAACTTCGAATGCGCCCTGAACCAAAACGCTTGGGCCCAGGTTCATGTTCTCCAGCACCCTCAACTCGGCCTGCACCTCTGCTCCTTGCACAGCCGGCGACTCAGGCCTGCCGGCCTCCTGGGCGGTAACTAGAACCCTAGGACGGCCCCTGAGGGTCCCTTCTTAAGGGGCCTGGCGCCGCAACGCTGGGGATTGGGTACCCCCAGGCCCCAGCGCCAGATGCACGCTGCCACCCCGCCCCACACCGGCCTCTAGTGGCGCCGCCATTCATTCAGGGTGGGAGAACTGGCAGGGCCCTCCGAAACCCTGCCGACCTTCAAAGGCGCACCGAACCAAAACGCTTGGGCCCAGGCTCATGTTCACCAGCACCCTCACCTCGGCCCAACTCTCCCCTCGAAGCACAGGTGGTGTATCGGGCCTGCGGGGCTCCTGGAGGCTAACCCTAACTGTAGGTCGGCCACAGAGGGGCCCTTCCCAAGTGGCCTGGCGCCACAACGCCGGGAATGGGGACCCCAACCCAAGTGCCGGACTCACCCTGCTGCCCTTCAGGCACCGGAGCCTCTAGGGGCCCCGCCGGTCATTCAGAGCGGGAGAACGGGCAGGTCCCTCCGAGCCCCCACCGACCTTCGAAGGCCCCCCGCACTAAAACGCCTGGGCTCATGCTCAGTCTCGCCAGCGCCCTCACCTCGGCCCAACCCTCCGCGTGCTGCACAGCCGCTGATCGGGTCCACCGGCTTCCTGGGGGCTAACCGTAACCCTAGATTGACCCCCGAGGGCCCCTCCCAAGGGTCCTGGCACCACAACACCGGGGATTGTGGACCCCTGAGCCCACGTGCCGGACTCACCCTGCCGCCCAGCTGCCACTCGGGGTCTTGGGGTGCTGTTATTATTCAGGGAGAGAGAAAGGTCAGGGCCCTCTGAGACACGGTGACCTTCAAAGGCCCCCGGCGCCAAAACGCCCGGGCCCACGCTCCCGCTCACCAGCGCCCTCACCTTGGTCCGCCACTCCGCTATCCACACAGTTGGCGAATAGGGCCTGCCGGCCTCCTACGGGCTAAACCTAACCCCAGGTTGGCACCCGAGGGGCCGCTCCCAAGGGGCCTGGCGTCGCAACGCTGGGGATTGGAGATACCAGAGCCGAAGCGCCTGACTCACCCTGCTGCCCCGCCGCCACCAGGGCAGCTAGGTTCGCCGCTGGTCATTCAGGGAGGAGAATAGGTAGGGCCTGCCGGATCCCCGGAAACATTCGAAGGCCCCCTGTGCCAAAACGCTTGGGCCCACGCTCCCGCTCCACACAGACCTCACCTTGACCCACCACTCCTTTCACCACACAGCTGGCAGATTGAGCCTGCTGGCGTCCTCGGGTCTGACCCTAACCCTAGGTCAGCCCCCCAGGGGCCCCCCAAAAGCGGCCTGGTGCCCCAACGCGGTGGATTGGGGACCCCTGAACCCCAGCGCCAGATTCACCTGCTGCCCTGCCGCCACCCGGGCTGCTAGGGGCGCCGCGGGTCATTCAGGGTGGGAGAACTGGCAAGGCCCTCCGTTTCCCCGGCGGCCTTCGAAGGCCCCCCGTGCAAAAAAGTTGGCTCCCACGCTCCTGCTCGCCAGCGCGCTCACCTCGGCCCACCCCTCTGCTTGATTCAGAGCTGGTGGATAGGGCCTGCCGGGCTCCTGGGGGCTAACCCAAACCCTAGGTCGGCCCCGTGGGGCACATCCCAAGGGGCCTGGCTCTGCAACGCTTGGGATTGGTGACTCAGAGCCCCAGAGCTGGACTCACCCTGCTGCACTGTCGCCACCCAGGCCGCTAGGGGTGTCGCCGGTGATTCAGGGTGAAAGAAGGGGCAGGGCCTTCTGAGCCCCCGGTGACCTTCAAAGGCCCCCCGCGCCAAAACGCTGGTGCCCACGCTTCCGCTCCCCAGCGCCCTCACCTCGGCCTGCCCCTCCGCTCGCTGCACAGCGGGCGGATTGGGCCTGCCGGCCTCCTGGGTGCTAACCCTAACCCTAGGTCGGGCCCGAGGGGCCCCTCCCAAGGGGCCTGGCACTGCAACGTCGGGTATAGGGAAGCCCGAGCCTCAGCACCGGACTCACCCTGACGCCCCGCCATCACCCGGGCTGCTAGGGGTGCTGCCGGTCATTCAGGCGAGAGAATGGGCAGGGCCCTCCGAGGCCCAGTGACTTTCGAAGGACTCCTGCTCCAAAATGCTTGACCCCACGCTCCCGCTCGCCAGCGCACTCACCTCGGCCCGCCCCTCTGCTCGCCGCTCAGCAAGCGGATCAGGCCTGCTGGGCTCCTGGGGGCTAACCCTAACCCTAGGTTGGCCCCCGAGGGGCCCCTCCCAAGGGGCCTGTCACCGCAACACCAGGGATTGATGACCCCCAAGCCCCAGAGCCGGACTCACCCTGACTCCCCGCTGGCACCCAGGCCACTAGGGGTGCCGCCGGTCATTCAGGGCGGGAGAAGGGGCAGGGCCCTCTGAGTCCTGGTGAACTTCTAAGGGCCCACGCACCAAAATGCCTGGGCCCATGCTCCCGCTCACCAGCGCCCTCACTTCGACCCGTCCCTCTGCTCGCTGCAGAGCCAGTGGATCTGGCCTGCCAGCCTCCTGGGGGCTAACCCTAACCTTAGGTTGGCCCCCAAGGGGAACCTCCCAAGGGGCCTGGTGCAGCAACGCCAGGGATTGGGGACGCCCGAGCCCCAGCGCCATACTCACCGTGCTGCCCTGCCACCACCCTGGCCACTAGGGGCGCCTCTGGCCTTTCAGGGCGGGAGAACCGGCAGGGCCCTCCAATCCTCCGGCGACCTTCCAAGACCCCCCGCGCCAAAATGATTGGGCCCACGCTCCAGCTCGCCAGCGCCCTCACCTCGGCCTGGCCCTCTGCTACCGCACAGCTGGTGGATCATGTCTACCGGACTCCTGGGTGCTAACAGTAACCCTAGGATGGCCCCAGAGGGGCCCCTCCTAAGGGGCCTTGCGTGGCAACGCATGGCATTGGGGACCCCCAAATCGCAGTGCGAGACTCAGACTGTCAACCCACCACCACCCAGGCCATTAGGGGCGCAGCCGGTCATTCAGGGCGGGAAACGGGCAGGGCCCTCCAAGCCTCTAGCGCCGTTCAAAGGCCCCCTGCACCAAAACGCTGGATACCATACTCCTGTTCGCCAGCGCCCTCACCTCGTCCCACTCCTCCGCTCCCTGCACAGCTGGCGCATTGGTCCTGCTGGCCTACTGGAGTCTAACTCTAACGCTAAACCCTAACCCCTAACCTTAAACCCTAAACCTTAATGCCTAACCCTAACCCTAACCCCTAACCCTTACCCTAACACTAACCCTACCCTAAACCTAACAATAAACCCTAATCCTTAAACCCTAAACCCTAACATTAACACTAAACCCTAAACCCTAACCCTAATCCCGAAACCCTAAACACTAAACCATAACCTTAACCACTAACCCCAAACCCCAAACCCTAACCCTAAACCCTAACCTTACCCCGACCCCTACCATACACCTAACCCTACACCTAACCCTACCCCTTCAGCTAACCTTACGCCTAACCCGTAACCTAACCCTAAACCTAACCCTAACCATACCCTAACACTAACTCTACCCGTAACCTAACCCTAACCCTAACCTGTACCCTAACCCTAACCGTAACCCTAACACGTACTCTAACCTGTACCCTAACACATACCCTAACCCTGCCCATAAATTTTACCCTAACCCGTAACTTAAAACGTACCCTAAACCTAACTGTAACCCTAACAAGTACCCTAACCCATACCCTAACTTTAACCCTAAACCCTAAACCCTGACCCTAACCCATACCCTAACTCGTACCATAACCCGTACCCTAACCCTACCCGTACCCTAACCCTAACCCGTACCCTAACCGTAACCCTAAACTGTAAACCGTACCCTAACCCTAACCAGTACCCTTACATTAACCTTAACACATAACCTAACCCGTACCCTATCTCTATCCCGGACCCTAACCCATACCCTAACCCATACCTAACCCTAACCTGTACCCTAACCCGTACCCTAACCCATACCCTAACCCTAAACCTTACCCAATCGCTATCCCTAACCCGTTCCCTAGCCGTACCCTAACCCTAACCCGTACCCTCACCCATACCCTAAACTTAACCCATACCTAACCTTAACCCATACCCTACTCCGTACCCTAACCCCGGGGATTGGGTACACCTGAGCCCCAACACAGGACTCAGCCTGCGAACCCTCAGGAAACCATGCCCCTTGGGGCGCCGCAGAGCATCCCGTGCAGAACTGGTAGGGCCCCCCTGAGCCCCCAGCAATCCTCGGCAGCCCCCTACACCCCAACCCTGAGGCCCACGCTCATCCCGCCACACGCCTTCCCTTCAGCTTGCCACCGAGCTCGTCGCAGAGCCGGCAGATCAGGCCTGCCGGGTTCCTGGGGCCTAGACCTGACCCTAGGTCGGCTGGGTAGGGCCCGTCCACTGGGGCCCGGTACCACAGCCCCAGGGACTGGAGACACCTGAGCCCCACTGCAGGACAAAGCCTGCCAGCCCGCAGGAAACCGTGCCCCTTGGGAGGCTGTAGAGCATTCAGGGCAGGAGAAACTGGAGGGCCCCCAGAGCCCCCAGCGAACTTCGGCGATCCCTAAACCCAACCTTGAAGCCCATGCTCACCCCACCCCACACCCTCACCTCAGCCCGCGGCAGAGCTCGCCACATAGTGGGCAGATCTGGCCTGCGGGGTTCCTGGGCCCCAACCCTAAACCTAGTTCATCTGTGGAGGTGCCCCTCCCCAGTAGCCTGGAGCCACAGCTGCGGGGATTCGGGACACCTGAGCCCCACAGTAGGACTCAGTCTGCCACCCCGCAGGAAACAGTGCGCCTTGGGAGGCCATAGAGCATTCAGGGCGGGAGAACCAGGAGGGCCCTCCTGAGCCACCAGCGAACTTCGGTGGCCTCCCGCACCCCAATCCTGAGGCCCACGCTCACCCTCCCCACACCCTCACCTCAGCCCGTGTAGCTAGCCATACAGCCAGCAGATCGGGCATGCGGGGCTCCTGGGCTTAACCCTAGCCCTAGGTCAGCCGTGGGTGTGGGGGCCTCCCCAGAAGCCTTACACCGCAGCCCCGGAGAATTGGGATACCTGTGCACCATCACAGGACTCAGCTTGCCACCCGACAGGAAACCGTGCCCCTTGGGGCTCTACGGAGCCTAAAGGCACGAGAACTTTGGGAGGCCCCCGGAGCCCATCCCATCCTTTGGCAGCCCCCTGTGCCCCAACCCTGAGGCCCATGCTCACCCTCCCCCATGGCCTCCTCTCAGCCGTCCACAAAGCTCAGCACACAGCCTGCAGATTGTCCCTGCTGGGCTCCTGGATCCTAACCCTTACCCTAGGTTGACCACAGAGGGACCCCTCCCCAGGGTCCTGGCACCCCACTCCGGGGGATTAGGGACACCCAAGCCACATCATAGGACTCAGCCTGCAACCCACAGTAAACCGTACCATTTTGGGGCACAACAGAGCATTCAGGGCAAGAGAATGGGGAACCCCCTGAAAGCTCCTTCTGCTGAACCCCGACCTTTGTGGGCCCTTCTGGATGAAACCCCAAGGCTCACACTCACCCGCCCTTGTGCCCTCATCTCACTCGGCCTGGGAGTTCTCTGAGCACTGGGCAGTTCGGACCTGCTGTCTCTTGAGGCCTAACCTAACCCTGGGTCTTCTGCTGAGGGTCCCTCCCCGTTTGCCTGCCTCCAAGGTACCAGGCATTGGGCTCACCTCTGCATGACTAGAGGACTCAGCCTGCCCCACAGAAGGAAACTGTCCATTTGGGGCTCCAGCAAGGATTCCTAGGAAAATCGGAGGGCCCCCCTCAGCCCATCCCAGGCAACCCTCACTTTCAGAGATCTCCCCGGATCCAATTAGTAGCTTCACACTGACCTTTAAACTTGCTCTCCATGGAGATCTTTTGAAATTCTCCACACTTCCAACCGATGGCATCATCCAGCTTCAGTGCCTTACCCAGCTTTAGGTCTTGAGATGGATTAAAATGGGAAGTCATTTCACTGATGACGACGTACTGGTGACCAAAAGATACATGCATAAATGCTTCATATCACTTGGCTTCAGGGAAATGCAAATCTAAACCCCTATAGATGCCATATCACACGAGGCCGAATATCTAAAAATAAGAAGACATGAAACTATACATGTTGGAGAGGATGTGGAGAAACGGGAACCCTCTTACACCCCTGTACGAATGCAGTCGGTACAGCCACTCTTGATAATAGTACAGAGTTTCCTCAAGAAGTTATAAATAAAGTTACCTTATGTCTCAGCAATTGCACTACTGGGTATTTACCCCAAGGAGACAGAGGTAGTGAAGACGGGACACATGCACCACAGTGTTCATAGCAGCAATATCCATAATAGACAAGCTGTGGAAGGAGTGTAGATGACCATGGATAGATGAATGGATAAAGAAGATGTGGATCATATATATAATGGAATATTAGTCAGCCATGAGATAGGATGAATACTTACCATTACACCGACCTGGGTGGAGCTGGAAGGTATTATGCTGAGTGGAATAAGCCAATGAAAGAAAGACAATGATCATATGCTTTCACACCTATTTGGAATATCAGAAACAAAGAAGAAGACCATAGGGGAAGGAAGGGAAAATAGAATGGGAAGTCATCAGAGAGGGAGAAATCCCATGATGGACTCTTAACTATCACAAGAAACTGATGATTGTTGGAGGAGAAGTTGGGGGGGGTAACTGGGTGAGTAGCATTAAGGAGGTCACACGATACAATGAGCACTGGGTGTTACACACAACTGAAAATTGATTGAAGACTACATCTGAAACTAATGATGTACTGTAAGTTGGCTAACTGAATTTAAATTAAAGAACAAAAGACCTCGAATAAACAATCCTAAACATTTGTATGGAACCACTAAAGATTCCAAACAGCCAGTGCAATGTGGAAAATAAAAACAAAGCTGGAGGTCTCACAGTTTCAGATTTCAGGTTATACTACAAAGCTGCAGTCATCCTAACAACACAGTACGGCAAAAAATAGACACAGCGACCAAAGGAACAGGATACAAGTTCAGACAGAAACCCACAATTATGTGGTCCATGAATCTTCCACAAAGCAAGCAACGATATCAAAAGGGAAAAGGACAGTCTCTACAACAAATGGTGTTGGGAAAACTAGACAGCTACGC
>NW_024423553.1:21273-25788 GCF_017311325.1 Ursus maritimus
TTACGTTTTCATTGTTCTTCTGCGTGTGAAACTTTTTTATTTTGCTGTATTCCCATAGTTTATTTTGCTTTCATTTTCTTTGCCTCAGGACACAGTCTCAGAAAACGTTGGTATGGTCCATGTCAAGAAGTTACTGTCTTCCCTCCTGTAGGATTTTTATGGATCAGTCTCTAAATTGAGGTCTTGAAATTGTTTTGTGTTGTCTGTATTGTGTAAGAAAGTAGTTCATTTCATTCTTTTGGGTAGTGTTCAGTTTCCCAATCACCATTTGTTGTAGAACTGTCCTTTTCCCTTTGATATCGTTGCTTGCTTTGTGGAAGATTCATGGACCACATAATTGTGGGTTTTGTCTGAACTTGTATCCTGTTCCTTTGGTCGCTGTGTCTATTTTTGTGCTACTGTCTTGTTAGGAACTGCAGCTTTGTAGTATAACCTGAAATCTGAAATTGTGAGTCCTCCAGCTTTGTTTTTTCTTTCCAATGACATATGGCTGTTCTGAATCTTTAGTGGTTCCAAACAAATGTTTAGGATTGTTTATTCGAGGTCTTTTGTTCTTTAATTTAAATTCAATTAGTCCAACTTACAGTACATCATTAGTTTCAGATGTAGTCTTCAATAAAGGGGAATTTAAGAAACAAACAAAAATAAATAACTAAAAGAGAAAAAGGAGACACACCAAAATACAAACTCTTAACAAGAGAGAACAAACGGATGGTTACCAGAGAGGAGGTGGATAGAGAGATGAGTGAAACAGATGAAGGGGATTAAGAGGACGCTTTTCTTGATGACCACTGAGTAATATATAGAATTACTGAATCACTCTATTCTACACCTGAAACGAATGTAACACTATATGTTAGCTCTACTGGAATTAAAATAAATTTAAAAAAAAAAGATTTTACTTTCAGGAACCTCTTTGAAAAAGCTTTTCCTGTGCAATGTGCATAAGCCCTACTTGGGAGGATTCACTCTACAATAATTATTCACTTCATGCCTCAAATTCAGATTTCACTGAGTTCTTACCGTGGATTCCAGCCCACGGGAGCCATGGTCCTTTTCTGTCCAGGCTCAGCACCTATGCATTCAAGATTGGAAGTAGAGACACATGTCACTTCACAGTCCAGAAAGCTATTATTGTTTCTGTTTCAGTGTGAGAGAGTCACAGACTTTGGGACAGATTTCAGAGCAGGTTTATTATGGATCCTGGATCTCTACTTCAATGTTCTTTGCCTGGATCCATTTGGCTAATAGGTTCCCTGTGGATGGGCTTGCTTCCAAGCACATACATGAAAGATGCAACGGTGGGTGGGCTTGGTGCGGGAGAGGAAGAAGATCAAAAACAGACAAGGTTCCGACCCCTCCCCTGATCCAGGAACTGCTACGGGAGATGGTACGGGTGGTAGAATCCATGCGAAACTCCAAGGTCACCAGCTGAACACAGGAGGCATAGGTCAAGGGATCTGGAGATGCAGGGGTTGAAGGCTGCTTTGAGCTACCTCTGGGAGGAAGGGAGGGAAGGAATGAGAAGGAGACACTGCCTACCCCTGGCCCATGCCTGCTGACCAGTGCTCCGACACCCATCAGTCTAAACAGCTGACACAGCCTGGGCTCAGGATGGGTTGGCTCGGGTCCCTCAATCCTCAGTGGGACAGCTGGCCCCAGGGCTCAGAGACATGCTGAGGGAGATGAGAGGGAAAGCTGCCCCACCCAGGTCATCCCCTCCTTGAGCAGACAGCCCTTCAGAACTGCTAAAAAAAAACCCACTAACGGAGTTGAAAGACATGCCATGGATGAACTAAGGCATAGAGATATGTAAATAACATTCATTTTTATGTTCAGAGCTGTCAGCTCAGGAAGTGGGGAGAGCTTCCCTGAAGAAGACTGAGGGGAGGGCAGGCCATGCTGAAAAGGGAGACATGGCTCTCCTGATTGGGGACCTGCAGACCCCTTCCAGGGCAAGGCATCATCCTCGCATCACACGAGATCCATGGAAGTGTTCTATCAGGGCCAGATGTTTGTCTCGAGAAGGCTACCCTGGCATCGGACTGCACAGGGCACCAGGGACGAGGGCCAGATGGAGGACTGACAATACCCCGAAGGCTGTGGGGCAAGAGCAGAGGCACATGACCTTGAAGATGATGATGAAAAGCAGGAGGTGGCAGCATGGAGCCAGCCCGAAAGTACCATGGGAGCAGTGCCCACAGCTACACTGACTGGGTGCCTTCTGTGCCCGGTGTGGCTGACTTGAGTGGGCTCCAGACTAGTCCTGACCACAAGTCTAGGAAGTGTGCACCACCCCCGGCCTCCTCTCCCCTTGCAGCTGCTAGGAATCACGGTCACAGACCCTGGTCAGCTTTCGTGGAAACCAAGCAGTGGCTCCCCCGCATGCTGCACCTCTGGTGGTGGTCCAGTGCGACCCTCGTGCCTGGCCAGACACTGATGTCTACCTGTCTCCACACAAATCCACAGACAGGAGGGTGTCCCTGAATTCCACAGCACCTGATGAAACAGATCCACAGAACCCAACACCCAGTGGGTCACTCGGGACCTCACCTATGAGGTCATGGAGCTCACCATACCCTATTTCCGTCACTTCCCACAGAAAGCCTGGTTCTGATCCCCCACAATACCATACATCCTGGTTGCTGACCTGGGGTCATGCCATGAACCCACATGGCACCTTTCTTTTAGAGAAGCCTATGCCTACACCTCCTAGAAAATATTTCTAATGAAGTACAAGCCCATCAGGACTACGGTGTGAACGGTAGCACACAGCCTGCATGGTAGTAGTCAGTAATTCTAACAAGGGTTAACCCCACCCCCCGTCTCACAAAACCTTCCTCCGTCCCCACGGAACTCATGGTCTGCCCTCAGAAAACCCTCCAGGAAACAAACCTTTCATCTGAATGCTCTCTTCACCTTCTGCTTCAAATCTTGTCCAACCACAATGATATGAAACTAGAAATCAGTCTCAAGAAAAAAATGGGACAGTCAAAAATAGGTGGAGATTTTGGGGGCCTGGAAGGCTCAGTCGTGAAGGATCTGCTTTCAGCTCAGGTCGTGATCCCAGGATCCTGGGATCTAGCCCCATATCAGGCTCCGCGCTCAGTGGGAAGCCCGCTTCTCCCTCTCCCACCCCCCTGCTTGCGTTCACTCTCTCGCTGCCTCACTATCTGTCAGATACTTAAATAATCTTAAAAAAATATGTGGAGATTTAACAACATGCTACTGAACAACCAACAGTCAAAGAAGAAATCAAAAAAAAATTTAGAAGTACCTTGACACTGATGAAAAAGACAACCTACAAAAACTTATGGGATGCAGCAAAAGTAGCTCTACGGGGGGGACGTTCATAGAAATTCAAGTCTTCATCAATCCATGAGAATGCTCTCCAATAAACAACCTGATTTCTGTGGTAAAGAAGTAAAAAAAAAAAAAAACAACAAAGCCCAAATTAGTAGAAATAAGGAAATAACAAAAAGGAATGCATAAATAAATCCAACAGAGACTAAAAAGACCAAAAAAACAAAAACAATGAAAATGAGAGCGTCCTTTTTTGGAAAGATAAACAAAACTGACAAACTTAGCTAGACTCACCAAGAAAGACAGAGGACTCGAATACAATCAGGAAAATAAGATAATGGATTCCTGTATCATATCAAAATCAAAACAACTGTTCAATCTTGGACACAACGACTTCTTGCAAGCCACGTCTCTAAAGGCAAAGGAAATAAAAGCAAAAATGAACTATTGGCACTTCTTCAGGATAAAAAGCTTCTGCTTCGCAAAGCAAATGATCAAAAAACAAAAAGTCAACCTATGGAATTGAAGAAGATATCTGCAAATAATATTACAGTTAAAGGGCTGGTATCCAAGATCTATAAAGAACTCCTCAAACTCGACACCCCAAAAATGGGCAGAAGACACAAAGAGATACTTCTCCAGAGAAGACATACAAATGGCCAACAGACACATGAAAAATATCTCCACATCACTTGCTATCAGGCAAATACAAATCAAAACAACAATGAGATACCACCTTACACCAGTCAGAATGGTTAAATTTAACAAGGCTGGGGGCACCTGGGTGGCACAGCAGTTAAGCATCTGCCTTCGGCTCAGGGCGTGATCCTGGCATTATGGGATCGAGCCCCACATCAGGCTCCTCCATTATGAGCCTGCTTCTTCCTCTCCCACTCCCCCTGCTTGTGTTCCCTCTCTCGCTGGCTGTCTCTATCTCTGTGGAATAAATAAATAAAATCTTGAAAAGAAAATTAACAAGACAGAAATAAAAAAAAGTCAGAGAGGATGTGAAGAAAGGGGAGTCCTCTTACAGTACTCGTAAGAATTCAAGCTGGTACAGCCACTTTTGAAAACAATATGGAGGTTCCTCAAGACGTTAAACACAGAGCTATCCTATGACCCACCAATTGCACTACTCGGTATTTACCCCATAGACACAGAGTAATGAAAAGAAGGGGCACCTGTATCCCAATGTTCATAGCAGCAATGTCC
>NW_024423553.1:26069-32055 GCF_017311325.1 Ursus maritimus
TGACACTGGGAAACAATCTGAAGGTTGCAGAAAGGGAGGGGAAGGGGAATGGGTTATCCTGGTGATGGGTATTAAGGAGGGCACGTGTTGGGGTGCCTGGGTGGCACAGCGGTTAAGGGTCTGTCTTCGGCTCAGGGCGTGATCCCGGCATTATGGGATCGAGACTCACAACAGGCTCCTCCGCTGTGAGCCTGCTTCTTCCTCTCCCACTCCCCCTGCTTGTGTTCCCTCTCTCACTGGCTGTCTCTATATCTGTCGAATAAATAAATTATTTTAAAATAAAGGAGGGCACATGTCATAATGAGCACTAGGTGTTATATGCAAACAATGAATCATGGAACAGTACATCAAAAACAAATGAAGTACTGTAGGGTGACTAACATCATTTAACAAAAAGAGAAAGATATGAAATCCATACAGGAAAACTGTCACTATTTGCAAATGACATGAAATCCTGAAAGATTCCACAAAAAAAAAAACCTGTTAGAATAAACAAATTCAAGAAAGCTGCAGGATATAAAGTCAATATACATGTTGTCTTTATTTTTTTCAGATTTTATTTATTTATTTGACAGGAAGAGAAAAAGCACGAGCAGGGGGAGTGTCAGAAAGAGGGAGAAGCAGACCCTCGCTAAGCGGGGAGCCCAACACGGGGCTCGATCCCAGAACTCTGGGTTCATGACCTGAGCTGAAGGCAGACGCTTCACCTATGGGGCCACCAGATGACGCAACTTCTTGCATTTCTGTATACTGATGACACACTTTCACAAAGAGAAATTAAAAAAGCAATGCCATTTACAATTGAATAAAAAAAATCTAGGAATAAAAGTAACCAAAAATGGGAAAGATATAGTACACTCAAAACATGGCAGAAAAGAAATGAAAAACATGTGTGTCGAGGGGCGCAGGATGTATGGGTCAAAGATTTGGAAGGCAACACAAACAAATGGAAGCTTACGCCATGCTCCTTAAATGGAAGAGTTAATTATGTGAACATGTCCATCGTACCCAAAGCAATCGACAGATGTGATGAAATCCCTATCTGAATTCCAGTGGCATTATTCGAGCAAATAGAAAACAGTCCACAAACTTGTATGGAATCACAAAAGACCAGAAATACCCAAAGCAACCTGGAGAAAGAAAGGTGCAGTCAACACACACCTGGATTTCGGTTAGATTACACAGCTGTTGTCATCAAACAGGATGGTACTGGCATAAACACAGACACAAGGGGTGAGGGAATAGAACAGAAAGCTCAGAAACTTACCCACACGTAGATGCATGATCCTAACTTATGACACAGCAGCAGAAGATATGCCATGAGGGAAGGACTGTCTCTTCAGTGAGCTGTAACAGGCAAACTGGACACTAAATGCAGAAGAATATAACTGGGCCACTTTCTTACACCACCAAAATTTTTAATGGATGAGTGATTTGAACATAAGACCTGAATCCAAACTTCCAAGAAGACACAGATACTAGGTCTCTCGACACTGGTTTTGGCAAAGAGTCTTCAGATCGACACCAAACGCAAAGCAACAAAAGGGAAAAATAAAACAAGGTGGAACAACTTGGAAACTGAAATCTTCCACTTGGCAAAAGAAACCATCAAAAACTTAAAAGGCCACTGACCCAATAAGAAAAATAACTGCGTAATCATATGTGCAGAAGAGGCTAGTCATCCAAATACACACAACACTCGCATAACCTAAAACCAAAAAATCTGTACAAAAATGGGGAATATGTGAATAGATACTCTTCCAAAGATGGCACAGGCCAACAGACAGAAAAGTTGTTTGACACTACTCATCATTGTCAGGGAAACATCAGTCAAAAACCCACACCTGCCATCCCTCACAACTGTTGGAGCAGCAATTGTCCCAGAGACAGACACCAGGTGGGGTCAAGGGTGTGCAGACGAGGAGACACTGTGCACTGTTAGTGGGAATGGAAATTGGTGCAGCCATTGTGACAAACGGTACGGAGGTTCCTGAAAAAATAAATGCAACTACCACATGACCCAGTAATGGCTCTACAGAGTATTACTTGGAGAAAACAAAATGCTGCTCTCAAAAAGAGAGATGCACTCCCCCATTCAGTACAGCATTATTCACAAGAACCAGACATGGAAACACAGAATTTGGGGGCCTTATGCCAAGTAACTCAGACACAGAAAGACCAATACCAGATGCTCTCATGTACATTCCATGTGGAATAAACAAATACTGAACGCATGGATACTGAGAGCAGATTGGTAGGTGCCAGATTCGGGGATGGGGTGGTAGAAATGGCTGAAGGTGTTCAAAGTCTCAATGTTTGAGTGAGAAAATCCGACAGTCATGAAATGTTCTCTCCAGCATGGAGACTAAAACTAACCCTGCAGCATGGGGTATACTTTTCCCTGCTCTTTGAAAGTACAGGGCTTCTGAGAAACCTTGCACAGCAGAAATGGTGTCAAGAAGGAATGGCCATTAATTTACATGGAACAATTAGACAGTGTGTTCAGACTCCAAATTCCTTCTCTTTGGCTTTTCTTAGTCCTCAGGACACAAGTTTCTAACGGAGGCCCAGCATAAATGAAGATGGAGCACAGCAGAGGCTCACAGACACCATTCAAAGTGCTGGTGGCTTGATGCGGAGAGCGGTTCCCAGCGGAAGGAGCTCGTTGGGGTGCACGCCGCCTCTCTCGTGCTTCTCCCCAAAACAGATGCTGAACGCAATTCTCACTGTTCACCTTTTCTCATAAGAGGGAAATCCTCTTTAGGTCTCTTCCTCTTACTGAAGCTGGGTAATAACGTAGTTCTTTCAAGAATGCCCAGTGTCTTACTGTGAACGTTTAAAAAGTGGGGGATACTTGTAGTTGAGCATTGCTGAGGGAGGAGATGTGAAAGGTTCTCCCAGACACAAACCTCAGCAGATCCACCGGGAAAGGCACCTTCCTCAGCATGCGGAACACGGACTACCTCCTACCCCATGAGAAACCCTCTCCTTCGCCTCGATCAGGACAACCCACAACAGCTGGGAGATACCCCAATTCCTCCGTTCTCCTGCTCCTAATAACTAACCCATCAACAAATCCTGCGAGCTCCATCTTCAAAATGGACCCAGAATAGGTCTAACCACTCCATCCAAGGCCACCTGTCTGGTCCACAGTGCCTGAGATCCTGGAAAAGTTTCGTCATTGACCTGCCTTGCCATCTTCAACCCTCTGTCATCTGTTCTCAACACTGTAGCCAGGATGGCCCAGTGAAACAGGGTCTCATGGGGTTATAGCCCTGGGAATGACTTTCTGTCACCTCTCTGAGGTCATGTCCTAAGCTGTCTCTGTGGCCACAGGGCCATCTTGCTTCTCCTGGACATACCTGAAATTCTTCTGCCCCAGAGCCTTTGCACATGCTTTCCCTTCTGTTCAGAATGCTCTTGATGTGTTCTCACTCACCTTTGGAGAAGTCTGAATTGGAGTGACAGGGACAGAAGATGAGGCTGTGTGTTGGGTGAGGCTGGTGGCCCAGAAGAAGGTTCTCTGCCAGCTCTCCGCCTGTGCCTCACTTGTCCTCAGCCAGGAACTTGCACACAGCCCTCACCTGTCACAACTCTCACCCAGGAGACCCACGGCCACCCCTGCCCACACCCCTGCTGCAGAATGCATTCAGCCTCCCTTGACCCCTGTCACCTCTTACTCCAGACCTGGAACTCCCCTGTCTCCTGCAAAAGCTCCGGATTCTCTGCCTCCAAAATCGCAAGGCTTTCATGAGAAAGCTGTAATGCTAACAAATGAAAGGTTCGCACCTGTTTTCCCCTTCTGTTGCCTCTCTCTCCACCATCTTTCCTAACTGTGCAAACTGTAACATATCAGTGGAACATGAACATGCTCTGAGATCTGAATCTTTCATTGCAGCTTTCTGAGGACTCCTTATGTGATAAGAAACTAGTGTATCCTACAACAGGGTGTTTTACAACTCTCATCTATAGGATAGTACAGCCCAATTCACTACAATTTTACCTCACTCTTCATGAAGCAGAACACTTTTTCCTTTCTTCTCTTACTTATATTCCAGTTCGTTCACATGCCATGGAATATTCGCCTGTGGGTAGGATTTAGTGATTCCTCACCTGCATACAGTACCTGGTGCTCATCACAAGTGCCCTCCTAATACCCCCCTCACCCAATTAACTCTTCCCCCACGCCCCTGTCCTGCAGCAACACTCAGTTTGTTCTCCAAGGTTGAGTCTATTTCCGGTTGTTCTCTCATCACCCTCAACTCTGTTCATCTGTTTTCTTTCTGAAATTCCACAAGCGTGAGAGCATAGGATATTTGTCTTTCCTCAATGATTTTGCTTAGCTTAATACACTCTAGGTCCATCCACATCCTTGCAAATGGTAAGATTTCATTCTTTTTGAAGCTGGGTCATATTCCATTATATATATGTATCCCACATCTGCTTTATCCATTCATCAGTGCATGGACTTTGGGATTCTCTCCATAGTTTGGCTACTGTGGACATTGCTGCTATAAACATCATGGTGCATGGACCCCCTTCGAATCCGCATTTTTGTATCATTTGGGTAAACACCTAGGAGAGCAATTGCTGGATCATGTGGTTGTTCAATGTTTAACTTTTTGAGGAACCCCCACACTGTTTCCCAGACTGGCTGCACCACTTTGCATTCCCACCAACAGGATGGGAGGGTTCCCCTTTAAGCAGAACATTATCTGCCGGCAATTTCATAAGAGGAAACAAAACCTCTGGGAGATGCACCCAGGGTCAGGCAAGCAGTTGCAGACTTCACCCCAAGGCTCCTGACGCCAAGCCCCTTGAAGCCACCAGCATGCCACTATCCAAAAGAATTCCCAGACTCTCCTTCTGACTCCACCACCAAAGAAACTACAGAGAGAATATGGCACCTCAAAATATCGAGATAATACATTTAGTAAAACTAGAAAGTCAAGCTCAACTTTTAAACAGGAACAGGCCGCTTTGGATAATTTTCAATTTTCCCTCCACCCTAATTTTAACTCTTCTGATGAATAAACTAATCAATGATGAAACATCACCTTTGTCAAATGACATCATCAAAGTCTGTATCAGATGAAAACCGCCACCTAACTCTAGATGCTGGCCACTCAACCATATCTTAGGCCCAATTGAATAAGCACTGTTAGATGAAGGAACAAATTAGATGTTACAAACAGGCACAGAGTGAATCTCACCTTCCCTTTCCAATAAAAGAGGGATCCTAGGAAACAGATGGTCAAAATACATTTGTAAGCAATGAATGGAAAGAGAAATTGTGATCCCCTGCAAAGTTCTACCTGCAGGGAAACTAAGTAATTCTTGCACCTAAACCCAGAATGCTGACAGCTACTTCAATTTTACTTTGTGGCTCAACTAGAGAAAAGAGAAAAGCACATGAGGTTTTGGGATAATGAGAGGTTTTACCTCCAGCCCTGACATAGATAGGACATTTTGCCAAACATACCTGTGCTTTCTCTGAACACTGGTGTCCTGTGACAAGCTGCCTCGCTGACTCCGATGCTGACGTTCAAAACCTCGGGTGTCTTGGAGCCAGAACAGAGAAGTGTTGTCAGCTGGGGACAAGAAGGCACCTCTGACCTAAAGCCGGCACACCTGCTTCGGTTTCTGGGCCAAGGGGCAACACATACTTGTTGTTTAGCAGTAATTATCTTCATTCTCAATAGACCAATGACCTTGCCTTTTCTGGAAAGCTGACTTACTCTTCTAATGAAAACCTCAATTCGTCTATTCCCAATAAAACTAGAGTGGAACATTTATTTCTCACTTAAATAGAAAACACTGTTATTGTCGACATTGCATGAATGAACTTTTAAAAACATTTTAGAGAGAAAGGAAGAGACCTTTATTCAAACCCAAGTCAGGAGAGCTGCCTGGGAGACACAATCTTCACCAAGAAGGGAGTGCTCTGGGGAAGGAACATTTGGGGCAGGCTTATATATTTTTTTCT
>NW_024423553.1:32065-36725 GCF_017311325.1 Ursus maritimus
ACCTGCATACAGTACCTGGTGCTCATCACAAGTGCCCTCCTTAATACCCCTCACCCAATTAACTCTTCCCCCCACGCCCCTGTCCTGCAGCAACACTCAGTTTGTTCTCCAAGGTTGAGTCTATTTCCTTGTTTGCCTCTCTCATCACCCCTCAACTCTGTTCATCTGTTTTCTTTCTGAAATTCCACAAGCGTGAGAGCATAGGATATTTGTCTTTCCTCAATGATTTTGCTTAGCTTAATACACTCTAGGTCCATCCACATCCTTGCAAATGGTAAGATTTCATTCTTTTTGAAGCTGGGTCATATTCCATTATATATATGTATCCCACTTCTGCTTTATCCATTCATCAGTGCATGGACTTTGGGATTATCTCCATAGTTTGGCTACTGTGGACATTGCTGCTATAAACATCATGGTGCATGGACCCCCATCGAATCCGCATTTTTGTATCATTTGGGTAAACACCTAGGAGAGCAATTGCTGGATCATGTGGTTGTTCAATGTTTAACTTTTTGAGGAACCCCCACACTGTTTCCCAGACTGGCTGCACCACTTTGCATTCCAACCAACAGGATGGGAGGGATCCCCTTTAAGCAGAACATTATCTGCCGGCAATTTCATAAGAGGAAACAAAATCTCTGGGAGATGCACCCAGGGTCAGGCAAGCAGTTGCAGACTTCACCCCAAGGCTCCTGACGCCAAGCCCCTTGAAGCCACCATCATGCCACTATCCAAAAGAATTCCCAGACTCTCCTTCTGACTCCACCACCAAAGAAACTACAGACAGAATATGGCACCTCAAAATATCGAGATAATACATTTAGTAAAACTAGAAAGTCAAGCTCAACTTTTAAACAGGAACAGGCCGCTTTGGATAATTTTCAATTTTCCCTCCACCCTAATTTTAACTCTTCTGATGAATAAACTAATCAATGATGAATCATCACCTTTGTTAAATGACATCATCAAAGTCTGTATCAGATGAAAACAGCCACCTAACTCTAGATGCTGGCCACTCAACCATATCTTAGGCCCAATTGAATAAGCACTGTTAGATGAAGGAACAAATTAGATGTTACAAACAGGCACAGAGTGAATCTCACCTTCCCTTTCCAATAAAAGAGGGATCCTAGGAAACAGATGGTCAAAATACATTTGTAAGCAATGAATGGAAAGAGAAATTGTGATCCCCTGCAAAGTTCTACCTGCAGGGAAACTAAGTAATTCTTGCACCTAAACCCAGAATGCTGACAGCTACTTCAATTTTACTTTGTGGCTCAACTAGAGAAAAGAGAAAAGCACATGAGGTTTTGGGATAATGAGAGGTTTTACCTCCAGCCCTGACATAGATAAGACATTTTGCCAAACATACCTGTGCTTTCTCTGAACACTGGTGTCCTGTGACAAGCTGCCTCGCTGACTCCGATGCTGACGTTCAAAACCTCGGGTGTCTTGGAGCCAGAACAGAGAAGTGTTGTCAGCTGGGGACAAGAAGGCACCTCTGACCTAAAGCCGGCACACCTGCTTCGGTTTCTGGGCCAAGGGGCAACACATACTTGTTGTTTAGCAGTAATTATCTTCATTCTCAATAGACCAATGACCTTGCCTTTTCTGGAAAGCTGACTTACTCTTCTAATGAAAACCTCAATTCGTCTATTCCCAATAAAACTAGAGTGGAACATTTATTTCTCACTTAAATAGAAAACACTGTTATTGTCGACATTGCATGAATGAACTTTTAAAAACATTTTAGAGAGAAAGGAAGAGACCTTTATTCAAACCCAAGTCAGGAGAGCTGCCTGGGAGACACAATCTTCACCAAGAAGGGAGTGCTCTGGGGAAGGAACATTTGGGGCAGGCTTATATATTTTTTTCTGTTTTCTTTTACGTACAGAGTTACACAACACAATGAGGATCTTCTTAGATTCCAGAAAGTGACAGACTCTTTCTTATGTTTTCAGTATGTACATGTCAGTATGACTTTAATCTTATGGGAGCCAAAGAGGTTCTTTATTTTTCTTATCTTTATGTTTGCATTTTTGGTTATTGTTTTCTTCTCGAAACAGATGTACAACATGTGCTTGGGGCAGAAATAGGGCCCATGCTTTGAGGTTTTGCCCAATCATTTTGAGCCAGGTAAAATGTTAAAGGATAGCTTCCCTGGGAGCCCAGGATCAGGGCCCACAGATGACATAAGATAAAAATTCCGTTTATCATTATAATTACTCCTAAATGGAGGAATTTGAGACAAAAGAACCTTTCACAAGAGTACCAAGAAATCAAAATGATGCCCACAGAAGGCTACCTGCTCCATGGTCAGCACAGGTAACAGAAGTGTTCACAGTCTCTGGACTCCTGCCCTTCTCCTGCCCAAATCTCTGAAGCACACAGACCACTTAAAATCAGAATTGTAGAACTGCTAGACACCTTAGAGATGTCTGGCACCATTCCCTTGGACTGCAGAATAAAACACAGTAGCTCCTTGTCACAAACTAATTTCAACATGAAGTGCCCCCTGGATGCACTAAGTTCTTTCTCTGCAAATGTTGACTGATCTTTGAGTATCTTACCCAAAGGTCCTCCACTGAGATAATGTTCTTAATGATCACCATGGGCAGAGGTGAAAAGGCCCGCTGAATTCATTCCAGTTGCCCACATGACAAGAAAATCCTAATACTTGATAGGTTTCTAGATTGAGAAAATCAGAGATAAGAGGGAAATAGTACCCTGTATGGAACAACAAGGGATTTGGAGTCAATTTGGGGATCCCACTTAGGTTTCTGACACTAAAATCCTCTGTGACTCATATCATCTGAGTCCCTGTCTAACCACCTGAAAATGTGCCTAAAAATATCTACACCCTAGTTGAGAAGTTTAAGAGGCAGAATGCTATAAAGAGCCAGTATGATGTGTCTCAAGAGCAGGTGCTCAGGAAGCCATAATTGCTATTGGGTCTATTTCTTTTCCAGAAGAAAGTACACATGTTGAATCCATATTTCGAATAGATGACTCACCAGATAACTTTCAAAACCTGAAGGAAGGCCAAGAAGTCGCTCTTGTGTCATATTTCACTCAGAAATCATGTTGTTGGACTGGTAGACGATCACGATAAACGCGTATCACTAAGAGTGGGTAGCTTCACCTTCCATATGGCCATGTTGGACCCCCTTAGCCTGCGAGACACCAGAAAGGACAGCTGGGCAGTGGGCACTGTCATCACTATGATTGAGGGAGCTTCCATTTCCATATGGCCATGTTGACCCCTAGCTCAGGGCCACCAGAAAGGACAGCTGAGAGGGGGACCACAGGCCAAGGCTGCCTGGTGTGGCTGGGGAGCAGAACTCGGCTTAAGGCTCAACTCCTGTCTAGGTTATTATAATGCTCTTCACAAAGAAAGTGCCATTGTGTGTGAGCCCTCATGTAGAAAAGGTTCAGAATTTCCATTGAGATTCCTTCTCTGACCTTTAGGATATGTAGCAAAGTTCCATTTAATTTTTAAACATTGAAGGACTTCGTGGTTTTCTTTTCGCTATGACTGTGGCTCAGTTCCCCTGTGGTCTAAGAATAGAATCTAGTTAATTTCAGGGTTTAACATTTGTAGACTTGATTCGTGGCCCCACCTATCATCTATTTGGGTAAAGAGTCTATGACCACTTGAAAATAAAGTATTCGGCCACTCGTTCAGGGCGAGAGAACGGGCAGGGCCCTCCAAGCCCCCGGTGACCTTCGAAGGCCTCCCGTGCCAAAACGCTTGGGCCCACACTCCGTCTCGCCAGCACCTTCACCTCGGCCTGCCCCTCCGCCTGCCACAGAGCTGGGGGAATGGGCCTGCTGGACTCCTGGGGGCTAACACTTACCCTAGGTCGGCCCCAGAGGGGCCCCTCCCAAGGAGCCTGGCACCGCAATGCCGGGGATTTGGGACCCCCGAGACCCAGTGCTGGACTCACTCTGCCACCCCGCAAGCACCCAGGGCGCTAGGGGTGTTGCCAGTCATTCAGGAAGGGAGAACAGGCAGGGCCCTCCGATCCCCCTGCAACCTTCGAAGGCCCCCCATGCAAAAACTGTGGCTCCCACGCTCCTGCTCCCCAGCGCCCTTACCTCGGCCCACCCCTCCGCTCCCTGCAGAGTTGGCGGATCCGGCCTGTTTGCTTCCTGGGGCTAACCCAATCCCTAGTTGCCCCGAGGGGCCCCTCCCAAGTGGCCTGGCGCCGCATGCCAGGGATTGGGGACTGCCAAGTCCCAGTGCCAAAAGCACCCTGCCGACCCACCGCCACAGGGGGCGCTAGGGGCGTCGCCAGTCCTTCAGGGCAACAGAACGGGCAGGACCCTCAGAGCCACCTGCGACCTTTGAAGGCACCCCGAGCCAAAGCCAAATGCTCTGGCCCACGCTCCCGCTCAACAGCTACCTCACCTCGACCCACACCTCCATTCACCGCACATGGCGGAACGAGCCTGCCAGCCTCCTGGGGGCGAACCCTAATCCTAGGACGGCCCCCAAAGGGCCCGCCAAAGGGGCCTGCCGCCGCGACGCTGTGTATTAGGGACCCCCGAGCCTCAGCACTGGACTCACCCTGCCGCCCCGCTGCCACCCGGGCCGCTAGGGGTGCTGCTGGTCATTCAGGGCGGGAGAACGGACAGGGCCCTCCGAGCCCATGGC
>NW_024423553.1:36735-38403 GCF_017311325.1 Ursus maritimus
TCTGACTTAAGGCTCAACTCCTGTCTAGGTTATTATAATGCTCTTCACAAAGAAAGTGCCATTGTGTGTGAGCCCTCATGTAGAAAAGGTTCAGAATTTCCATTGAGATTCCTTCTCTGACCTTTAGGATATGTAGCAAAGTTCCATTTAATTTTTAAACATTGAAGGACTTCGTGGTTTTCTTTTCGCTATGACTGTGGCTCAGTTCCCCTGTGGTCTAAGAATAGAATCTAGTTAATTTCAGGGTTTAACATTTGTAGACTTGATTCGTGGCCCCACCTATCATCTATTTGGGTAAAGAGTCTATGACCACTTGAAAATAAAGTATTCGGCCACTCGTTCAGGGCGAGAGAACGGGCAGGGCCCTCCAAGCCCCCGGTGACCTTCGAAGGCCTCCCGTGCCAAAACGCTTGGGCCCACACTCCGTCTCGCCAGCACCTTCACCTCGGCCTGCCCCTCCGCCTGCCACAGAGCTGGGGGAATGGGCCTGCTGGACTCCTGGGGGCTAACACTTACCCTAGGTCGGCCCCAGAGGGGCCCCTCCCAAGGAGCCTGGCACCGCAATGCCGGGGATTTGGGACCCCCGAGACCCAGTGCTGGACTCACTCTGCCACCCCGCAAGCACCCAGGGCGCTAGGGGTGTTGCCAGTCATTCAGGAAGGGAGAACAGGCAGGGCCCTCCGATCCCCCTGCAACCTTCGAAGGCCCCCCATGCAAAAACTGTGGCTCCCACGCTCCTGCTCCCCAGCGCCCTTACCTCGGCCCACCCCTCCGCTCCCTGCAGAGTTGGCGGATCCGGCCTGTTTGCTTCCTGGGGCTAACCCAATCCCTAGTTGCCCCGAGGGGCCCCTCCCAAGTGGCCTGGCGCCGCATGCCAGGGATTGGGGACTGCCAAGTCCCAGTGCCAAAAGCACCCTGCCGACCCACCGCCACAGGGGGCGCTAGGGGCGTCGCCAGTCCTTCAGGGCAACAGAACGGGCAGGACCCTCAGAGCCACCTGCGACCTTTGAAGGCACCCCGAGCCAAAGCCAAATGCTCTGGCCCACGCTCCCGCTCAACAGCTACCTCACCTCGACCCACACCTCCATTCACCGCACATGGCGGAACGAGCCTGCCAGCCTCCTGGGGGCGAACCCTAATCCTAGGACGGCCCCCAAAGGGCCCGCCAAAGGGGCCTGCCGCCGCGACGCTGTGTATTAGGGACCCCCGAGCCTCAGCACCGGACTCACCCTGCCACCCCACTGCCACCCGGGCCGCTAGGGGTGCTGCTGGTCATTCAGGGCGGGAGAACGGACAGGGCCCTCCGAGCCCATGGCGACCTTCGAAGGCCCCCCCATCCAAAACGCTTGAGCCCACGCTCCCGCTCCTCAGTGCCCTCACCTCGGCCTGCCCCTCCGCTCGCTGCAGAGCCGGCGGATGAGGCCTGCCCTCCTCCTGGAGGCTATCCATAACCCTAGGCTGGCCCCTGAGGGGCCCCTCCGTAGGGGCCTGGAACTGCAATGCCTGGAATTGGGGACCCCCGAGCCCCAGTGCCGGACTCACCATGTTGCCCCGCCACCACCCGGACCGCTAGGAGCACTGTCGGTCATTCATGGAGGGAGCACAGGCCGATCCCTCCGAGCCCCTGGCGACATTCGAAGGCCCCCCGCGCCAAAACGCTTGGGCCCA
>NW_024423553.1:38413-59016 GCF_017311325.1 Ursus maritimus
AGAATTTCCATTGAGATTCCTTCTCTGACCTTTAGGATATGTAGCAAAGTTCCATTTAATTTTTAAACATTGAAGGACTTCGTGGTTTTCTTTTCGCTATGACTGTGGCTCAGTTCCCCTGTGGTCTAAGAATAGAATCTAGTTAATTTCAGGGTTTAACATTTGTAGACTTGATTCGTGGCCCCACCTATCATCTATTTGGGTAAAGAGTCTATGACCACTTGAAAATAAAGTATTCGGCCACTCGTTCAGGGCGAGAGAACGGGCAGGGCCCTCCAAGCCCCCGGTGACCTTCGAAGGCCTCCCGTGCCAAAACGCTTGGGCCCACACTCCGTCTCGCCAGCACCTTCACCTCGGCCTGCCCCTCCGCCTGCCACAGAGCTGGGGGAATGGGCCTGCTGGACTCCTGGGGGCTAACACTTACCCTAGGTCGGCCCCAGAGGGGCCCCTCCCAAGGAGCCTGGCACCGCAATGCCGGGGATTTGGGACCCCCGAGACCCAGTGCTGGACTCACTCTGCCACCCCGCAAGCACCCAGGGCGCTAGGGGTGTTGCCAGTCATTCAGGAAGGGAGAACAGGCAGGGCCCTCCGATCCCCCTGCAACCTTCGAAGGCCCCCCATGCAAAAACTGTGGCTCCCACGCTCCTGCTCCCCAGCGCCCTTACCTCGGCCCACCCCTCCGCTCCCTGCAGAGTTGGCGGATCCGGCCTGTTTGCTTCCTGGGGCTAACCCAATCCCTAGTTGCCCCGAGGGGCCCCTCCCAAGTGGCCTGGCGCCGCATGCCAGGGATTGGGGACTGCCAAGTCCCAGTGCCAAAAGCACCCTGCCGACCCACCGCCACAGGGGGCGCTAGGGGCGTCGCCAGTCCTTCAGGGCAACAGAACGGGCAGGACCCTCAGAGCCACCTGCGACCTTTGAAGGCACCCCGAGCCAAAGCCAAATGCTCTGGCCCACGCTCCCGCTCAACAGCTACCTCACCTCGACCCACACCTCCATTCACCGCACATGGCGGAACGAGCCTGCCAGCCTCCTGGGGGCGAACCCTAATCCTAGGACGGCCCCCAAAGGGCCCGCCAAAGGGGCCTGCCGCCGCGACGCTGTGTATTAGGGACCCCCGAGCCTCAGCACTGGACTCACCCTGCCGCCCCGCTGCCACCCGGGCCGCTAGGGGTGCTGCTGGTCATTCAGGGCGGGAGAACGGACAGGGCCCTCCGAGCCCATGGCGACCTTCGAAGGCCCCCCCATCCAAAACGCTTGAGCCCACGCTCCCGCTCCTCAGTGCCCTCACCTCGGCCTGCCCCTCCGCTCGCTGCAGAGCCGGTGGATGAGGCCTGCCCTCCTCCTGGAGGCTATCCATAACCCTAGGCTGGCCCCTGAGGGGCCCCTCCGTAGGGGCCTGGAACTGCAATGCCTGGAATTGGGGACCCCCGAGCCCCAGTGCCGGACTCACCATGTTGCCCCGCCACCACCCGGACCGCTAGGAGCACTGTCGGTCATTCATGGAGGGAGCACAGGCCGATCCCTCCGAGCCCCTGGCGACATTCGAAGGCCCCCCGCGCCAAAACGCTTGGGCCCATGCTCCCGCTCGCCTATGCCCTCACCTCGGTCTGCCCCTCCGCTTGCAGCACAGCCAGTGGATCGGGACTGCCAGCCTCCTGGGTGTTACCCTAACCGTTGGTGGGCCCCCGAGGGGCCCATCCCAGGTTCCTATTGCCGCAACACCGGGAATTTGGGAATCCCGAGCCCCAGCGCCCGACTCACCCTGCTGCCTTACCGCCAACTGGACCACTAGGGGCACCGCCAGTCATTCAGGGAGGGAGAAGGGGCAGGGCCCTCCAAGCCTCCAGCGACCTTCGAAGGCCCCCGAACCAAAACGCTAGGGCCCACGCTCCCGCTCGCCAGCGCCCTTACCTCGGCCCTCCCCTCCGCTTGCCCCACAGCTGTCGGATCGGGCCTGTGGGCCTTCTGGGGTCTAACCCGAACCCTAGGTCGACTCCCTAGTGGCCCCTCCCAAGGGGCCTGGCGCCGCAACAACGAGGATTGGGGACTCCTGAGCCCCAGCGCCGGACTCACCATGCCCCCCACCGCCACCCGGGCCACAAGGGGCACCACTGGTCATTCAGGGCGGGAGAACAGCAGGGCCCTCCGAGCCCCCAGCGACTTTTGAAGGCCCACCGCGCCAAAGCGCTTGGGACCACGCTCCCACTCGCCATCGCCCTTAACTTGGCCTGCCCCTCCTCTCGCCGCACAGCCAGCGGATCGGGCCTACCGGCCTCCTGGGGGCTAACGCTAACCCTAGGTAGGCCCCCTAGGGGCCCATCCTAAGGGGCCTGGCGCAGCAACGCCGGGGATTTGGGACTACCGAGCCCCAGCGCTGGACTCACCCTGCCGCTCCGCCGCCACCCGGGCCACTAGGGGAGCCGCCGGTCATTCAGTGCGGGAGAACGGGTAGGGCCCTCTGAGCCCCAGGAGACCTTTGAAGGCTCCCCGCGACAAAACGCTTCGGCCCACGCTCCCGCTCGCCAGCGCCCTTACCTCAGCCCAGCCCTCCACTCGCCGCACAGCTGGCGGATAGGGCCTGTTGGCCTCCTGGGGGCTAACCCTAACCCTAGGTCGGTCCCTGAGGGGCCCATCCAATGAGGCCTGGCGCCACAATGCCTGGGATTGCTGATCCCTGAGCCCCAGTGCCGGACTCACTGTGCTGCCCCACCACCACCCAGGCCCCTAGCTGCACCGCCGGTCATTCAGGGCTTGAGAACAGGCAGGGCCCTCCGAGCCACAGGCGACCTTCGAAGGCACCCCGCATCAAAATGCTTGCGCCCACACTCCCGCTTGTCAGCGCCCTCACCTCGGCCCGCCCCTCCACTCACTGCAAAGCTGGCTGATCTGGCCTGACGGCCTCCTGGGGGCTAACCCTAACCCTAGATTTGCCCACGAGGGGCCCTTCCCAAGGCACCTGGTGCTGCAACGCCGGGGATTAGGGATCCCCGAGCTCCAGCGCCGGACTCACCCTGCCGACCCGACGCCACCCGAGCCACTAGGGGCGCCACCGGTCATTCAGTGCGGGAGAACAGGCAGGGCCCTTCAAGCCACTGGCGACATTTGAAGGCCTCACTTGCAAAAACGCTTGGGCCCACGCTCCTGCTCCCCAGCAGCCACATCTTAGCCCACTCCTCCGCTTGCCACACAGCCTGCAGATCAGGCCTGTCGGCATCCTGGGGGCTAACCCTAACACTTGGTTGGCCCACGAGGGGCCCCGCCCAAGGGGCCTTGTGCCGCAACACCAGGGATTGGGGACACCCGAGCCCCAGCGCCAGACTCTCCTTGCTGCCCCACCGCCAACTGGGATGGTAGGGACGCCACCGGTCATTCAAGGAGGGAGAAGGGGCAGGGCCCTCTGAGCCCCAGGCAATCTTCGAATACCTCCTGCGCTAAAATGCTTGGACCCAACTTCCCGATCTCCAGCACCATCACCGCGGCCCGCCCCTCCGCTCACCGCACAACCGGCTGATGAGGCCTGCCGGCCTCCTGTGGGCTAAACCTAACCCTAGGTCAGCCCTCGAGGGGCCCGTCCAATGGGGCCTGGTGCCACAACGCCTGGGATTGCTGACACCCGAGCCCCAGCGCTGGACTAACCGTGCCGCCCTGCCGCCACCCGGGCCGCTAGTGGTGCCGCCGGTCATTCAGGGTGGGAGAACGGGCGGGGCCCTCCGAGCCCCCGGCGACTTTCGAAGGACCCCACGCCAAAATGCTTGGACGAATGCTGCCGCTCGCCAGTGCCCTCACCTCGGCCCGCCCCTCTGCTCTCCAAACAGCGGGCGAATCGGACCTGCCGGCCTCCTGGGGGCTAACCCAAACCCTAGGTCATCCCCCAAGGGGCCAGTCCAATGGGGCCTGGTGCCACAACGCCTGGGATTGCTGACCCTTGAGCCCCAGCGCCGGACTCACCGTGCCGCCCCGCCGCCACCCGGGTTGCTAGGAACACCATCAGTCATTCAGGGCGGGAAAATGGGCAGGGCCCTCCAAGGCCCTGGTGACCTTCGAAGACCCCCCGCGCCAAAACGATTGGGCCCAAGCTCCTGCTCGCCTGTGCCCTCACCTTGGACCACCCCTCTGCTCGCCGCATAGCTGGCGGATCGGGCCTGTGCGCCTCCTGGGGGCTAACTTAACCCAAGGTCGACCCCCAAATTGTCCTTCCCAAGGTCCTGGCGCCGCAACGCCGGGCATTGGGGAACCCCGAGACCCAGCGCCGGACTCACCCTGCCGCCCTGCTGCCACCAGTGCTGCGAGTGGCGCCATCGGTCATTCAGGGAGGGAGAACGGGAAGGACCCTCTGAGCCCCTGGTTACCTTCTAGGACCCTCGCTCTGAAACTTTGGGCCCACGTTCCCGCTCGCCAACGCCCTCATCTCAACCCGCCCCTCCGCTCGCCGCACAGCCGGCAGACCGGGCTTACCGGCCTCCTGGGGGTAACCCTAACCCTAGGTCGGCACCCGAGGGGGCCCTCCCAAGAGGCCTGGGGCCGCAACGCCAGGGATTGGTGACCCCCGAGCCGCAGCGCTGGACTCACTTTGCTGCTCCACCGCCACCGGGGCCGCTAGGGGCCCCTATGGTCATTTAGGGTGGGGGAACAGGCAGGGCCCTCCGAGTCCCCGGCGACCTTCGAAAGCCCCCCCAGGCAAAACGCTTCGGCCAACACTTCCGTTCGCCAGTGCCCTCACCTCAGTCCGCCCCTCCGCTCGCTGCACAGCCGGCAGATTGGGTCTGCCGGCCTCCTGTGGGCTAACAGTAATGCATGGTCAGCCCCCTAGAGCCCTTCCAAAGGGGACTGGCACCCCAACGCCGAGGACTGGGGTCCCCGAGCCCCAGCACCAGACTCACCCTACCACCCCTCCTCTACCCGGGCCGCTAGGGGCCCCTATGGTCATTTAGGGTGGGGGAACAGGCAGGGCCCTCCGAGTCCCCGGTGACCTTCGAAAGCCCCCCCAGACAAAACGCTTCGGCCAACACTTCCGTTCGCCAGTGCCCTCACCTCGGTCCGCCCCTCCACTCGCTGCACAGCCGGCGGATTGGGTCTGCCGGCCTCCTGTGGGCTAACAGTAATGCATGGTCAGCCCCCTAGAGCCCTTCCGAAGGGGACTGGCACCCCAACGCCGAGGACTGGGGACCCCGAGCCCCAGCGCCAGACTCACCCTACCACCCCTCCTCTACCTGGGCCGCTAGGGTAGCCGCCAGTCATTCAGGGTGGAAGAACATGGAGGGCCCTCCAAGCCCCCGGCACCCTCCGAAGGCCCCTCGCACCAAAACGCTTGGACCCAAGCACCTGCTCGCCAGCGCCCTCATCTCGGACCACCCCTCTGCTCCTTGCAGAGTGGGCGGATCAGGACTGCTGGCCTCCTGGGGGCAAACTCTAACCCTAGGTCGGCCACCGAGGGGCCCATCCCAAGGCGCCTATCGCCGCAACGCCTGGGATTGGGGACCCCCGGGCCCCAGTGCCAGACTCTACCCTGCTGCCCTGCCGCAACCCGGGCCGCTAGGCATGCTGCCGGACATTCAGGGCGGGAGAACTGGCAGGGCCCTCCGAGCCCCCGGCGACCTTCGAAGGCCGCCCGCGCCAGAACGCTTGGGCCCACGCTCCCGCTCACCAGTGGCCTCACCTCGGCCAGCGCTTCCGCTCTCCACACAGCCGGCGGATCCGGCCTGCCGGCCTCCTGGGGGCTAACCCTAACCCTAGGTCGGTTCCCAAGAGGCCTGGCACTGCAACGCCGGGGATTGGGTACCCCCGAGCCCCAGCGCCGGACTCAACTTGCCGCCCCCAGGCCACACGAGCCTCTAGGGTCGCCGGCGGTCATTCAGGGCAAGAGAACGGGAAGGGCCCTCCGAGCCACTGGTGACCTTCGAAGGCACCCGTGCCAAAATGCCTGGGCCCACGCTCCAGCTCGCCAGTGCCCTCACCTCGGCCCGCCCCTCTGCTCTCCAAACAGCGGGAGAATCGGACCTGCCGGCCTCCTGGGGGCTAACGCAAACCCTAGGTCGTCCCCCGAGGGACCAGTCCAATGGGGCCTGGTGCCACAACGCCTGGGATTGCTGACCCCTGAGCCCCAGCGCCGGACTCACCGTGCTGCCCCACCGCCACACAGACCGCTAGTGGCACCGTCGGTCATTCAGGGCGTGAGAACAGGCAGGGCCCTCTGAGCCACGGGCGACCTTCGAAGGCACCCCTCAACAAAATGCTTGCGCCCACACTCCCACTTGTCAGAGCCCTCACCTCGGCCCGCCCCTCCGCTCACCGCAAAGCTGGCCGATCGGGCCTGCCGGCCTCCTGGGGACTAACCCTAACCATAGGTCTGCCCACGAGGGGCCCCTCCCAAAGCACCTGGCGCCACAATGCCGGGGATTGTGGACCCCCGAGCCCCAGCGCCGGAGTCACCCTGCTGCCCCGCTGCCACCCGGTCTGCTAGGGGCGCCATCGGTCATTCAGGGCAGGAGAATGGGCAGGGCCCTCTGAGCCCCCGGCAACTTTCGAAGGCCCCCCGCGCCAAAACGCTTGGGCCCATGCTCCCGCGCGCCAGCGCCCTCACCTCGGCCCGCCCCTCCGCTAGACTCACAGCCAGTGGATCAGGCCTGCTGGCCTCCTGGGGACTATCCCTATTCCTAGTTTGGCCCACTAGGGGCCCTTCCCAAGGGGCCTGGCACAGCAATGCTGGGGATTGGGAACCCCCGATCCCCAGCGCCAGACTCACCCTACTGCCCCGCTGCCACCCGGGCTGGTAGGGGTGCCGCCGGTCATTCACGGCGACAGAATGGGCAAGGCCCTCCGAGCCCCCGGCAACCATCGAAGTCCCCCCACGCCAAAACGCTTGGGCCCTCGCTCCCGCTCTCCAGAGCCCTCACCTCAGCCCGCCCCTCCGCTCGCCACACAGCCGGCGGATTGGGTCTGCCGGCCTCCTGTGGGCTAACAGTAATGCTTGCTCGGCCCCCTAGAGCCCTTCCGAAGGGGACTGGCACCCCAACGCCAAGGACTGGGGACCCCGAGCCCCAGCGCCAGACTCACCCTACCACCCCTCCTCTAACCGGGCTGCTAGGGTAGCCGCCTGTCATTCAGGGCGGAAGAACGTGCACGGCCCTTCGAGCACCCGGCGACCTTCGAAGGACCCCCCCGCGAAAACTCCTGGGCCCTTGCTCCTGCTTGCCAGTGGCCTCACCTCCGCCCAACGCTCCGCTCGCCGCACAGCTGGCGAATCAGGCCTGCCGGCCTCCTGGGGGCTAACTCTAACACTAGGTCCCACCCGTGGGGACCCTCCCAAGGGGCCTGGTGCTGCAACACCGGGGATTGGGTACCCCCGAGCCCCAGCGCCGGACTCACACTGCTGCCCCTCTGAAACCCGGGCCGCTAGGTGTGCCGTCAGGCATTCAGTGCGGTAGAAAGGGGAAGGGCGCTCTGAGCCCCCGACTACTTTTGAATTCCCCCCCACGCCAAAACGCTTGTGCCCACGCTTCCGCTCGACAGTGCCCTCACCTCGGCCCGCCCCTCTGCTCGCCACACAGCCGGCAGATCGGGTCTGCCGGCCTTCTGGGGGCTAACAGTAACGCTTGGTCGGTCCCCTAGAGCCCTTCCGAAGGGGCCTGGCGCCCTAACGCCGAGGATTGGGGACCCTGAGCCCCAGCGCCCGACTCACCCTACCGCCCATCCTCTACCCGGGCCGCTAGGGTAGCCGCCGGTCATTCAGGGCGGAAGAACGTGCAGGGCCCTCCGAGCCCCCGGCGACCTTCGAAGGCCCCCCGCACCAAAACGCTTGGACCCAAGCACCTGCTCGCAAGCGCCCTCATCTCGGACCACCCCTCTGCTCCTTGCAGAGTGGGCGGATCAGGACTGCTGGCCTCCTGGGGGCAAACTCTAACCCTAGGTCGGCCACCGAGGGGCCCATCCCAAGGCACCTATCGCCACAACGCCTGGGACTGGGGACCCCCGAGCCCCAGCGCCAGACTCTAACCTGCTGCCCTGCCACAACCCGGGCCGATAGACGTGCTGCCAGACATTCAGGGCGGGAGAACGGGCAGGGCCCTCTGAGCCCCCGGCGACCTTCGAAGGCCCCCCACGCCAGAACGCTTGGGCCCACACTCCCGCTCACCAGGGGCCTCACCTCGGCCAGCGCTTCCGCTCTCTGCACAGCCGGCGGATCCAGCCTGCTGGCCTCCTGGGGGCTAACCCTAGCCCTAGGTCAGTTCCCAAGAGGCCTGGCACCGCAACGCTGGGGATTGGGTACCCCCGAGCCCCAGAGCCGGACTCAACTTGCCGCCCCCAGGCCACCTGGGCCACTAGGGTCGCCGCCGGTCATTCAGGGCAGGAGAACGGGCAGGGCCCTCCGAGCCACTGGTGACCTTCGAAGGCCCCCGTGCCAAAATGCCTGGGCCCACGCTCCTGCTCGCCAGCACCCTCACCTCGGCCTGCCCCTCTACATGCCACACAGCCGGCGGATCGGGCCTGCCGGCCTCCTGGGGACTTACACTAACCCTAGGTCGGCCCCCGAGGGGACCCTCTCAAGGGGCCTGGGACCACAACGCCGGGTTGGGGACCCCCGAGCCCCAGCGCCGGACTCACCCTGCCGCCCCACCGCCACCGGGGCTGCTTGGGGCACCGCCGGTCATTCAGGGTGGGAGAACGGGCAGGGCCCTCCGAGACTTCGGCGACCTTCGAAGGCCCCGCACGCCAACACGCTTGGGCCCACGCTCCCGCTCAAAGCGCCCTCACCTCGGGCCGCCCTTCCACTCACCGCACAGCGGGTGGATCAGGCCTGCTGGCATCCTGGGTGCTAACCCTAAACCTAGGTCGACCCCCCACGGGCCCCTCCTAAGTGGCCTTGCACCGAAACGCCTGGGATTGCGGACCCAAGAAACCCAGTGTCAGAATCACCGTGCCTCCCCATCGCCACCCAGGCTGCTATGGGCGCCATCGGACTTTCAGGACGGGAGGATGGGCAGGGCCCTCCAAGCCCCCTGCGACATTCGAAGTCCCCCTGCCCCAAAACGCTTAGGCCCATGCTCCTTCTCGCCAGCGACCTCACCTCGGCCCGCGCCTCCCCTCGCAGCACAGCCGGCGGATCGGGCCTGCTGGCCTCCTGGGAGCTAACCCAAACCATACGTCGGCCCCCGAGGGGCCCCTCCCAAGGGGCCTGGCACCGCCACGCCGGGGCTTGGGGACCCCCGAGCACCAGCACAAGACACACCCTGCCACTTCGCCGCGACCCGGCCCGCTAGGAGCACCGTGCTCATTCATGGCGGGAGAACGGGCGGGGGCCTCCAAGCCACCAGCGACCTTCGAAGCCCCCCCGTAACAAAACGCTTGTGCCCACGCTCCCGATGGCCAGCGCCCTCACCTCGGCCCACCACTCCGCTTGCCGCACAGCTGGCGGATCGGGTCTGCCAGCCTCCTTTGGGCTAATCCTACCCTAGATCAGCCCCCGAGGGACCACTCCCAAGTGCCCGGCGCCGCCACGCCGGGGATTGGGGACCCCCCCCCCCAGTGCTGGACTCACCTTGCCGCCCCGTCGCCAACCGGGCAGCTACGGGCGCCGCCGGTCATTCAGGGCAGGAGAACGAGCAGCATCCTCCGAGCCTCTGGCGACTACGAAGGCCATCCTCGCCAAAATGCTTGGGCTGACGCTCCCAGTCGCCAGCACCCTCACCTCAGCAAGCCACTTCAATCGCCACAGAGCTGGCGGATCGGGCCTGCCTCCCTCCTGGGGGCTAACCCTCACCCAAGCTGGGCCCCAGAGGGACCCATCCCAAGGGGACTGGCACCGCAACGCCAGGGATTGGGGAAGCCGAGCCCCGACTGCGGTCTCACCGTGCCCCCACACCACCACCCGGGCTGCTAGGGGCGCCCCCGGTCATTCAGGGGGGCAGAACTGGCAGGGCCCTCCAAGCCCCCAGTGACCTTTGAAGGCTCCAGTGCCAAAACGCTTGGGCCCACACTCCCACTCGCCAGGTCCTCACCTCGGTCTGCCCCTCCGCTTGCTGCACAGCTGGCGGATAGGGCCTGCCGGCATCCTGGGGGTTAACCCTAACCCTAGGGCGGCACCCAAGGGGCCCCTCCCAAGGGGCCTGGCACAGCAACTCCAGGGATTAGGGATCCCCGAGCCCCAAGGCCAGACTCAACATGCCGACCTGCCACCACCCAGGCTGCTAGGGGAGCCGCCGGTCATTCAGGGCGGGAGAACAAGCAGGGCCCTCCAAGGCCCTGGCGACCTTCGAAGGACCCCCGCACCAAAATGCCTGGGCCCACACTCCCGCTCGCCAGCGGCCTCACCTCCCCCCGCCCCTCCACTCGGCGCATAGCTGGCAGATCGGGCCTGCCGGCCTCCTGGGGTCTAACCCTAACCATAGGTCGGCCCCCGAGGTACCTGCCCAAGGGACCTGGAGCCGCAACGCCAGGGATTGGGGAACCCCGAGCCCCAGCGCCAGACTCGCCCGGCTGCCCCGCCACCACCCGCAATGCTAGAGGCACCGCCGGTCATTCAGTGCGGGAGAACGGGCAGGGCCCTCCGAGACCGCGGCGACATTCGAAGGCCCCCCGCACCAAAACATTTGGGCCCATGCTCCCGCTTGCCAGCCCCCTCACCTCAGCCTGCCCATCCGCTCTCCACACAGCCATCGGATCGGGCCTGTCGGCCCCCTGGGGGCTAACCCTAACACTAGGTCGCACCCGAGGGGCCCCTGCCAAGGGACCTGGCGCTGCAACACCGGGGATTGGGGACCCCCGAGCCCCAGCGCCGGACTCACACTGCTGCCCCTCTGCAACCCGGGCCGCTAGGTGTGCCGTCGGGCATTCAGTGTGGTAGAACGGGAAGGGCGCTCTGAGCCCCCGGCGACTTTCAAATTCCCCCCATGCCAAAAAGCTTGTGCCCACACTTCTGCTCGACAGTGCCCTCACCTCGGCCCACCCCTCTGCTCGCCACACAGCCGGCAGATCGGGTCTGCCGGCCTTCTGGGGGCTAACAGTAACGCTTGGTCGGTCCCCTAGAGCCCTTCCGAAGGGGCCTGGCGCCCTAACGCCGAGGATTGGGGACCCTGAGCCCCAGCGCCCGACTCACCCTACCGCCCATCCTCTACCCGGGCCGCTAGGGTAGCCGCCGGTCATTCAGGGCGGAAGAACGTGCAGGGCCCTCCGAGCCCCCGGCGACCTTCGAAGGCCCCCCGCACCAAAACGCTTGGACCCAAGCACCTGCTCGCAAGCGCCCTCATCTCGGACCACCCCTCTGCTCCTTGCAGAGTGGGCGGATCAGGACTGCTGGCCTCCTGGGGGCAAACTCTAACCCTAGGTCGGCCACCAAAGGGCCCATCCCAAGGCGCCTATCGCCGCAACGCCTGGGATTGGGGACCCCCGAGCCCCAGCGCCAGACTCTACCCTGCTGCCCTGCCGCAACCCGGGCCGCTAGGCGTGCTGCCGGACATTCAGGGTGGGAGAACTGGCAGGGCCCTCCAAGCCCCCGGCGACCTTCGAAGGCCGCCCGCGCCAGAACGCTTGGGCCCACGCTCCCGCTCACCAGCGGCCTCACCTCGGCCAGCGCTTCCGCTCTCCGCACAGCCGGCGGATCCGGCCTGCCGGCCTCCTGGGGGCTAACCCTAACCCTAGGTCGGTTCCCAAGAGACCTGGCACTGCAACGCTGGGGATTGGGTACCCCCGAGCCCCAGCACCGGACTCAACTTGCCGCCCCCAGGCCACCTGAGCCTCTAGGTTCACCGCCGGTCATTGAGCGCAAGAGAACGGGAAGGGCCCTCCGAGCCACTGGTGACCTTCGAAGGCACCCGTGCCAAAATGCCTGGGCCCACGCTCCTGCTCGCCAGCGCCCTCACCTCGGCCTACCCCTCTGGACGCCGTACAGCCGGCGAGTCAGGCCTGCCGGCCTCCTGGGGACTTACACTAACCCTAGGTCAGCCCCCGAGGTGACCCTCCCAAGGGGCCTGGGACCACAACGCCAGGTTGGGGACCCCCGAGCACCAGCGCAGGACTCACCCTGCTGCCTTGTCGCAACCCGGCCCGCTAAGAGCGCCGTCCACATTCAGGGCGGGAGAACAGGCGGGGACCTCTGAGCCACCAGCGACCTTCGAAGGCCCCTGTGCCAAAATGCTTGGGCCCACGCTCCCGATTGCCAGCACCCTCACCTCGGCCCACCACTCCGCTCGCTGCACAGCTGGTGGATCGGGCCTGCCGCCTCCTTTGGGCTAACCCTACCCTAGGTCGGCCCCTGAGGGACCACTCCCGGGTGCCCAGAGCCGCCACGCCGGGGATTGGGGACCCCCCCAGTGCCGGACTCACCTTGCCGCCCCGTCGCCAACCGGGCCGCTATGGGCGCCGCCGGTCATTCAGGGCGGGAGAACGGGCAGCGCCCTCCGAGCCTCTGGCGACTATGAAGGCCATCCGCGCCAAAACGCTTGGGCCGATGCTCCTGGTCGCCATGGCCCTCACCTCAGCAAGCCACTTCAATCGCCGCAGAGCTGGCGGATCGGGCCTGCCGCCCTCCTGGGGGCTAACCCTAACCCAAGCTGGGCCCCAGAGGGACCCCTCCCAAGGGGACTTGCGCCGCAACGCAGGGGATTGAGGAAGCTGAGGCCCGAATGCGGTCTCACCCTGCCCCCGTGCCACCACCCGGGCTGCTAGGGGTTCCCCCGGTCATTCAGGGGGGCAGAACTGGCAGGGCCCTCCAAGCCCCCGGCGACCTTCGAAGGCCCCCACGCCAAAACGCTTGGGCCCACACTCCCACTCGCCAGGTCCTCACCTCGGTCTGCCCCTCCGCTTGCTGCACAGCTGGCGGATAGGGCCTGCCGGCATCCTGGGGGTTAACCCTAACCCTAGGGCGGCACCCAAGGGGCCCCTCCCAAGGGGCCTGGCACAGCAACTCCAGGGATTAGGGATCCCCGAGCCCCAAGGCCAGACTCAACATGCCGACCTGCCACCACCCAGGCTGCTAGGGGAGCCGCCGGTCATTCAGGGCGGGAGAACAAGCAGGGCCCTCCAAGGCCCTGGCGACCTTCGAAGGACCCCCGCGCCAAAATGCCTGGGCCCACGCTCCCGCTCGCCAGCGGCCTCACCTCCGCCCGCCCCTCCACTCTCCGCATAGCTGGCAGATCGGGCCTGCCGGCCTCCTGGGGTCTAACCCTAACCATAGGTCGGCCCCCGAGGTACCCGCCCAAGGGACCTGGAGCCGCAACGCCAGGGATTGGGGAACCCCGAGCCCCAGCGCCGGACTCACCAGCCGCCCCGCCGCCACCCGCGACGCTAGAGGCGCTGCCGGTCATTCAGTGCAGGAGAACGGGCAGGGCCCTCCGAGACCCCGGCAACGTTCGAAGGCTCCCCGCAGCAAAACGTTTGGGCCCACGCTCTCACTTGCCAGTCCCCTCACCTCAGCCCGCCCATCCGCTCTCCACACAGCTGACAGATCTGTCCTGTCGAGCCCCTGGGGGCTAACCCTAACCCTAGGTTTGCCCCCAAGTTGCCCCTCCCATTGGAATTGTCGCCACAATACTGGGGATTGGGGACCCCTAGCCCCAGCACTGGACTCACCCTGCCGCCCTCCCGCCCCCAGGCCGCTAGTGGTGCCGCCGGTCATTCAGTGCGGGAGAACGGGAAGGGCCCTCCGAACCCCCGATGACCTTTGAAGGCCCCCCGTGCCAAAACGCTTGAGCCCCCGCTCCCGCTCACCAGCGCCCTCACCTTGGCCCGCCCCTCCGCTCACCGCACAGCCAGTGGATCGGGCCTGCCAGCCTCCTGGGGGCTAACACTACCCCTAGGGCGGCCACCGAGGGGCCCATCCCAAAGGGCCTGGCGCCGCAGCGCCAGAGATTGGCGACCCCTGAGCCCCAGCCAGGACTCACTTTGCCGTCCTGCTGCCACCCGGGCTGCTAGGGGCGCCGCCGGTCATTCAGGGCGGGAGAACGGGCAGGGCCCTCCGAGCCCCTGGCGACCTTTGAAGGCCCCCTGCTCCAATATGCTTGGGCCCATGCTCCCGCTCACCAGCGCCCTCACCTCGGCCCTCCCATCTGCTCGCCGCAAAGCTGGCGGATCGGACCTGTTGGCCTCCTGGGCGGTAACCCTAACCCTAGTTCGGCACCCGAGGGGCCCCTCCCAAGGTGCTGGTGCCACCACGCTGGGGATTTGGGACCCCCAAGCCCAAGCACCGGACTCACCCTGCCCCCCCTCTTCCACCCGGGCCCCTAGGGGAACCGAGGATCATTCAGGGCAGAACCGGCAGGGCCCTCCGAGCCCCCGGGAAATATCGAAGTCCGCCCACACCAGAACGCTAGGGCCCATGCTCCCGCTCACCAACGGCCTCACCTCGGCCAATGCTTCCACTCTCCACACAGTCGGCGGATCGGGCCTGCTGGCCTCCTGGGGACTAACACTAATCCTAGGTCGGCCCACGAGGGGACCCTCCCAAGGGGCCTGGGACTGCAACGCTGAGTTGGGAACCCCTGAGCCCCAGCGCCGGATTCACCCTGCCACCCCACCACTACCCGGGCTGCTTGGGGCGCCGCCGTTCATTCAGGGCGGGAGAACGGGCAGGGCCCTCCAAGCCCCTGGTGACCTTCGAAGGACCCCCGCGCCAAAACGCCTGGGCCCACGCTCCCACTCGCCAGTGGCCTCACCTCTGCCCACCCCTCCACTCGCCGCATAGCTGGCAGATCGGGCCTGCCGGCCTCCTGGGGTCTAATCCTAACCATACGTCCGCCCCCGAGGTACCCGCCCAAGGGACCTGGAGCCGCAACGCCGGGGATTGGGGAACCCCGAGCCACAGCGCCGGAATCACCCGGCCGCCCCGCCGCCACCCGTGATGCTAGAGGCGCCGCTGGTCATTCAGTGCGGGAGAACGGGCAGGGCCCTCTGAGACCCTGGCGACGTTCGAAGGCCCCCCCGCAGCAAAACGTTTGGGCCCACGCTCCGACTTGCCAGCCCCCTCACCTCAGCCAGCCCATCCGCTCCCCACACAGCCATCGGATTGGGCCTGTCGGCCCCCTGGGGGCTAACCCTAACACTAGGTCGCACCTGAGGGGCCCCTCCCAAGGGGTCTGGTGCTGCAACACCGGGGATTGGGGACCCCCGAGCCCCAGCGCCGGACTCACACTGCTGCCCCTCTGCAACCTGGGCCGCTAGGTGTGCCATCGGGCATTCAGTGCGGTAGAAAGGGGAAGGGTGCTCTGAGCCCCCGACTACTTTTGAATGCCCCCCACGCCAAAACGCTTGGGCCCACGCTCCCGTTCGCCAGCACCCACAACTCGGCCTGCCCCTCCACTTGCTGCACAGCCCGCGGATCGGGCTTCCTGGCCTCCTGGGGAAACACTTACCTTGAGAGGCCCCCGAGGAGACCCTCCCAAGGGGCCTTGTGGCACAACGTGGGGATTGGGGATCCCCGAGCCCCAGCACCAGACTCACACTGCTGCCCCGCCGGCACCCGGGCCGCTATGGGCGCAGCCGGTCTTTCAGGGCGGGAGAACGTGTAGGGCCCTCCGAGCCCCCAGAGACCTTCAAAGTCCCCTTCGCCAAAACGCTTGGGCCTACGCTTCCGCTCCCCAGAGCCCTTACCTCAGCCCGCCCCTCTGCTCATGCACAGCCGGCGAATCGGGTCTCCCGGACTCCAGGGGGCTAACCCTAACCATAGGTCAGCCCCCGAGGGGCCCCTCCCAAGGGGCCTGGCTGCGCAATGCCCGGGATTGGGAACCCCTGACCCCCAGTGCTGGACTCACCCTGCTGCCCCGCCACCACACGGGCCGCTAAAGGCGACGCAAGACATTCAGTGCGGGAGAACGGGCAGGGCCCTCCAATTCCCGTCGTCATTCAAAGGCCCACCGCGCCAAAAGGCTTGGGCCCAGGCACCCGCTCGCCAGCACCCTCACCTCGGCCCACCCCTCCGCTCACAGCACAACCGGCGGATTGGGCCTGCCGGCCTCCTGGGGGCTAACACTACCCCTAGGGTGGCCTCCGAGGGGCCCTTCCCAAGGGGCCTGGTGCCGCAGCGCCAGGGATTGGCGACCCCCAAGCCCCAGCCAGGACTCACTTTGCCAACCCGCCACCACCCGGGCTGCTAGGGGCGCCGCCGGTCATTCAGGGTGGGAGAACAGGCAGGGCCCTCCGAGTCCCTGTGAACTTCTAAGGCCCCATGCGCCAAAATGCTTGGGCCCACGCTCCAGCTTGCCAGCGCCTTCACCTTGGCCCGGTCCTCCGCTACCACACAGCTGGTGGATCATGCCTGCTGGACTCCTGGGAGCTAACACTAACCCTAGGACGGCCCCAGAGGGGCCCCTCCCAAGGGGCCTTGTGCTGCAACACACGGCATTGGGGACCCCCAAAAGGCAGTGCCAGACTCACACTGCCACCCTGCCAACATCCGGGCCGCTAGGGGCGTCGCTGGTCTTTCAGGGCGGGAGAACGGGCAGGGCCCTCCGAGCCTCTAGTGACTTTCAAAGGCCCCCGGTGCCAAAACGCTGAATACCATACTCCAGCTCGCCAGCGCCCTCACCTCGGCCCACTCCTCTGATTGCCGCACAGCCGGGGCATAGGTTCTGCTGGCCTACTGGGGTCTAACCCTAACCCTAAACCCTAACGCCTAACCTTAAACCCTAAACCTTAACCCCTAATCCTATCCCTAACCCTAACCCCTAATCCTTACCCGAAACCTAACCCTACCCTAAACCTAAACCAAAACCCTAATCCTTAAACCCTAAACCCTAACATTAACACTAAACCCTAAACCCTAACCCCTAACCCTAATCCCGAAATCCTAAACACGAAACACTAACCTTAACCACTAACCCCAAACCCCAAACCCTAACCCTAAACCCTAACCCTACCCCGACCCCTACCATACCACTAAACCTACCCCTAACCCTACCCCTTCAGCTAACCCTATCCCTAACCCATAACCTAACCCTAAACCTAACCCTAACCCGTACCCTAACCCGTACTCTAACCCTAACTCTAACCCGTACCCTAACCCTAACCCTAACCTGTACCCTAACCCTAACCGTAACCCTAACACGTACTCTAACCCGTACCCTAACCTTAACCGTAAACTATACCCTAACCCGTAACTTAAACCATACCATAAACCTAACCGTAACCCTAACAAGTACCCTAACCCGTACCCTAACCTTAACCCTAAACTCTGACTTTAACCCATACCCTAACTCGTACCATAACCCGTACCCTAACCCTACCCGTAAGCTAACCCTAACCCGTACCCTAACTGTAACCCTAAACCCTAAACCGTAACCCGTACCCTAACCCTAACCAGTACCTTTACCTTAACCTTAACCCATACCCTAACCCGTACCATAACCCATACCCTAACCCGTGTCCTATCCCTAACCCGGACCCTAACCCATACCTAACCCTAACCTGTACCCTAACCCGTACCCTAACCCATACCCTAACCCTAAACCGTACCCTATCCCTATCCCTAACCCGTTCCCTAACCCGTACCCTAACCCTAAACCTAAACCGTAACCTAACCTGTACCATAACCCTAAACTGTACCCTAACCCTAACCCGTACCCTAACCCTAACTTGTACCCTAAACTGTACCCAAATTGGTAGCCCAACACTTACCCTAAACCGTATCCTAACCCGTACCCTAAACCATACCCTAATGTGTACCCTAACCCGTACCCTAACCCTAACCCATACCCTAAACCTAACCCGTACTCCAACCCTAACCCTAACCCTAAACCCAAACCCTAAACCCTAACCCGTACCCTAAACCCTAATCTGTACCCTAACCCATAAACTCCAACCTGTAACCCCTAAACCCAACCCTAACCCGTACCCTCTCCTTACCCTATCCCTAACCCCTACCCTCACCCATACCCTAAACGTAACCCATACCTTAACCTTAACCCGTACCCTAGTCCGTACCCTAACCCCGGGGATTGGGTACACCTGAGCCCCACCACGGGACTCAGCCTGCCACCCCTCAGGAAACCATGCCCCTTGGGGCACCACAGAGCATCCCCAGCAGGAGAACTGGTAGGGCCCCCCTGAGGCCCCAGCGATCCTCAGCGACCCCCTACACCCCAACCCTGAGGCCCACGGTCATCCCGCCCCACACCTTCCCTTCAGCTTGCCACTGAGCTCGTGGCAGAGCCGGCAGATCAGGCCTGCCGGGTTCCTGGGGCCTAGACCTGACCCTAGTTCGGCTGGATAGGGCCCCTCCCCTGGGGTCCGGTGCCGCAGCCCCAGGGACTGGGGACACCTGAGCCCCACTGCAGGACAAAGCCTGCCAGCCTGCAGGAAACCGTGCCCCTTGGGAGGCTGTAGAGCATTCAGGGCGGGAGAACCAGGAGGGCCCCCAGAGCCCACGGCAAACTTCGGCGATCCCTAAAACCACCCTTAAAGCCCATGCCCACCCCACCCCGCACCCTCACCTCAGTCCGTGGCTGAGCTCGCCACATACTGGGCAGATCTGGCCTCTGGGGTTCCTGGGCCCCAACCCTAACCCTAGTTCATCTGTGGAGGGGCCCCACCCCAGGAGCCTGGAGCCGCAGCCGCAGGGATTCGGGACACCTGAGCCCCACAGCAGGACTCAGTCTGCCACCCCGCAAGAAACTGTGCGCCTTGGGAGGCCATAGAGCATTCAGGGTGGGAGAACCAGGAGAGCCCTCCTGAGCCAAAAGCGACTTCAGCGGCCACCCACACCCCAACCCTTAAGCCCACGCTCACCCTCCCCACACCCTCACCTCAGCCCGTGTAGCTCGCCATACAGCCAGCAGATCGGGCCTGTGGGGCTCCTGGGGCCTAACGCTAGCCCTAGGCCGGCCGCGGGTTTGGGGGTCTCCCCAGGAGCCTTACACCTCAGACCCGGGGAATTGGGATATCTGTGCCCCACCGCAGGAATCAGCTTGCCACCCGACAGGAAACCGTGCCCCTTGGGCCTCTACGGAGCCTACAGGGCACGAGAACGTGGGGAGGCCCCCGAAGCCCATCCCTACCTTTGGCAGCCCCCCGTTCCCCAAACCCGAGGCCCATTCTCACCCTCCTCTATGGCCTCCTCTCAGCCGTCCACAGAGCTCGCCGCATAGCCTAAAGATTGTCCCTGCCGGGCTCCTGGACCCTAACCCTTACCCTAGATTGGCCACAGAGGGGTCCCTCCCCAGGATCCTGGCACCACACTCCAGGGGATTGGGGACACCCAAGCCCCACCGTAGGACTCAGCCTGCAGCCCACAGTAAACTGCACCATTATGGGGAACAACACAGCATTCAGGGCAAGAGAATTGGAGCACCCCTGAGAGCCCCTTCTGGTGAACCCCGAACTTTGTGGGCCCTTCCGGATGAAACCCCAAGGCTCACACTCACCGGCCCTTGTGCCCTCATGTCACTCGGCCGGGGAGTTCTCTGAGCACTGGGCAGTTCGGACCTGCTGTCTCTTGAGGCCTAACCTAACCCTGGGTCCTCTGCTGAGGGTCCTTACCCATTTGCCTGCCTCTAAGGCACCAGGCATTGGGCTCACCTCTGCACGACTAGAGGACTCAGCCTGCCCCACAGCAGGAAACTGTCCATTTGGGGCTGCAGCAAGGATTCATAGGAAAATCGGAGGGCACCCCTCAGCCCATCCCAGGCAACCCCCACTTTCAGAGATCTCCCAGGATCCAATTAGTAGCTTCACACTGACCTTTAAACTTGCTCTCCATGGAGATCTTTTGAAATTCTCCACACTTCCAACTGATGGCATCATCCAGCTTCAGAGACTTACCCAGCTTTAGGTCTTGAGATGGATTAAAATGGGAAGTCACTTCACTGATGACGACGTACTGGTGACCGAAACATACATGCATAAATACTTCATATCACTTGGCTTAAGGGAAATGCAAATCTAAACCCCTATAGATGCCATATCACACGAGGCCGAATATCTAAAAATAAGAAGACATGAAACTATACATGTTGGAGAGGATGTGGAGAAACGGGAACTCTCTTACACCCATGTATGAACGCAGTCCGGTACAGCCACTCTTGAAAATGGTACGGAGTTCCCCCAAGAAGTTATAAATAAAGCTACCCTATGTCCCAGCAATTGCACTACTGGGTATTTACCCCAAAGAGACAGAGGTAGTGAAGACGGGACACATGCACCCCAGTGTTCATAGCAGCAATATCCATAATAGACAAACTGTGGAAGGAGTGCAGATGACCATGGATAGATGAATGGATAAAGAAGATGTGGATCATATATATAAAGGAATATTACTCAGCCATCAGAAAGGATGAATACTTACCATCACACCGACCTGGGTGGAGCTGGAGGGTATTATGCTGAGTGGAATAAGTCAATGAAAGAAAGGCAATGATCATATGCTTTCACTCCTATGTGGAATATCAGAAACAAGGAAGAAGACCATAGGGGAAGGAAGGGAGAATAGAATGGGAAGTTATCAGAGAGGGAGAAAACCCATGGTGGACTCTTAACTATCGCAAGAAACTGATGATTGCTGGAGGAGAAGTTGAGGGGGGGTAACTGGGTGAGTAGCATCAAGGAGGTCACACGATTCAATGAGCACTGAGTGTTACACAAGACTGAAAATTTATTGAAGACTACATCTGAAACTAATGATG
>NW_024423554.1:0-2526 GCF_017311325.1 Ursus maritimus
GCCGCTAGTCATTCAGGGCGGGAGAACGGGCAGGGCCCTCCAAGCGTCTAGCGACATTCAAAGGCCCACTGCGCCAAAACGCTGGATACCATACTCCTGCTCACCAGCGCCCTCACCTCGGCCCACACCTCCGCTCCCAGCACAGCAGGCGCATGGGTCCTGCGGGCCTACAGGGGTCTAACCCTAACCCTAAACACTAACCCCTAACCTTAAACCCTAAACCTTAACCCCTAACACTAACCCTAACCCTAACACTAACCCCTAACCATTACCCTAACGCTAACCCTACCTTAAACCTAACAATAAACCCTAATCCTTAAACCCTAAACCCTAACATTAACACTAAACCCTAAAGCCTAACCCCTAACCCTAATTCCGAAACCCTAAACACTAAACCCTAACCTTAACCACTAACCCCAAACCCCAAACCCTAACCCTAAACCCTAACCCTACCCCGACCCCTACCATATCCCTAACCCTACCCCTAACCCTACCCCTTCAGCTAACCCTATCCCTAACCCGTAACCTAACCCTAACCCTAACCCTAACCAGTACCCTAACCCTAACCAGTACCCTAACCCTAACTCTACCCGTACCCTAACCCTAACCCTAACCTGTACCCTAACCCTAACTGTAACCCTAACACGTACTCTAACCCGTACCCTAACCAGTACCCTAACCCTAACCTTAAACTGTACCCTAACCTGTAACTTAAACCGTACCCTAAACCTAAACATAACCCTAACAAGTACCCTAACCCATACCCTAACATTAACCCTAAACCCTAAACGCTGACCCTAACACATACGCTAACTCGTACCATAACCCATACCCTAACCCTACCCGTACCCTAACCCTAACCCGTACCCTAACCATAACCCTAAACCCTAAACCATAACCTGTATCCTAACCCTAACCAGTACTCTTACCTTAACCTTAACACATACCCTAATCCGTACCCTAACCCATACCCTAACCCGTACCCTATCTCTAACCCGGACCCTAACCCATACCCTAACCCATACCTAACCCTAATCTGTACCCTAACCCTTACCGTAACCCATACCCTAACCCTAAACCGTACCCAATCCCTATCCCTAAACTGTTCCCTAACCCGTACCCTAACCCTAACCCGTACCCTAACCCGTACCCAAATCTGTACGACAACACTTACCCTAAACCATACCCTAACCCGTACCCTAAACCGTACCCTAATGCGTACCCTAACCCATACCCTAACCCTAACCCATAACCTAAACCTAACCCGTACTCCAATCCTAACCGTAACCCTAAACCCAAACCCTAAACCCTAACCCGTACCCTAAACCCTAATCTGTACCCTAACCCATAACCTCTAACCTGTAACCCCTAAAACCAACCCTAACCCGTATCCTCTCCTTCCCCTAACCCTAACCCCAACCCTCATCGATACCCTAACCGTAACCCATAACCTAACCGTAACCCATACCCTAATCTATACCCTAACCCCGGGGATTGGGTACACCTGAGCCCCACCACAGGACTCAGCCTGCCACCCCGCAGGAAACCATGCCCCTTGGGCGCCGCAGAGCATCCCGTGCAGGAGAACTGGTAGGGCCCCCCTGAGCCCCCAGCGATCCTCACCGGCCCCCAAACCCCAACCCTGAGGCCGACGCTCATCCCACCCCACGCCTTCCCTTCAGCTTGCCACAGAGCTCATCGCAGAGCCGGCAGATCAGGCCTGCCCGGTTCCTGGGGCCTAGACCTGACCCTAGGTCGGCTGGGTAGGGCCCCTCCCCTGGGGCCTGGTGCCGCAGCCCCAGGGACTGGGGACATCTGAGCCCCACTGCAGGACAAAGCCTGCCAGCCCGCAGGAAACCGTGCCCCTTGGGAGGCTGTAGAGCATTCAGGGCGGGAGAACCAGGAGGGCCCCCAGAGCCCCAGGCAAACTTTGGCGATCCCTAAACCCAACCTTGAAGCCCATGCTCACCCTTCCCCACACCCTCACCTCAGCCTGCTGCGGAGCTCGCCACATAGTGGGCAGATCTGGCCTACGGGGTTCCTGGGCCTCAACCCTAACCCTAGTTCATCTGTGGAGGGGCCCCTACCCAGGAGCCTGGAGCTGCAGCTGCGGGGATTCGGTACACCTGAGCTCCACAGCAGGACTCAGTCTGCCACCCCGCAGGAAACCGTGCGCCTTGGGAGGCCATATAGCATTCAGGGCAGGAGAACCAGGAGGGCCCCCAGAGCCCCAGGCAAACTTTGGCGATCCCTAAACCCAACCTTGAAGCCCATGCTCACCCTTCCCCACACCCTCACCTCAGCCCGTGTGGCTAGCCATACAGCCAGCAGATCAGGCCTGTGGGGCTCCTGGGACTAACCCTAGAGCTAGGTCGGCCGTGAGTGTGGGGGCCTCCCCAGGAGCCTTACACCGCAGCCCCGGGGAATTGGGATACCTGTGCCCCACCACAGGACTCAGCGCGCCACCCGACAGGAAACCGCACCGCTTGGGGCTCTACAGAGCCTACAGGGCATGAGAACTTGGGG
>NW_024423555.1:0-2525 GCF_017311325.1 Ursus maritimus
GGGTTCTTGTGGGGATGACAAGATGTGCACATTCTTAATAAAATATTTACCAATATCATTGTACATAAAATAGCTTTTGGCAATTTTCTGCCCTATCTTCTCTGTCTATGAATAGAGATTTGAAGCAGAAATACCCCTCAACAGCCAGAGAGATGTGGTATTTGAGCACATAATATATGTATATACATTCCATGTGTTCAAAAGCCACGCCTCTCTGGATATTTGAGTAGCACCTCCATTTCAGCAATCCCGTATTTACCGTATCACTCTGTAGAAGCTGCCTCTTCTGTTTAACTTGTCCCCTCAGTGGCGCGTGAAACCAGGTATCTGGGAGCATTATCGCAGGTACCTCCTTCTCTCACACCTGCCATAAACAACCGATGGCCCATCCTGCTATTCTAACACCTTGGAATGCACCACTCATCCAGAGCACCACCTCCTTCGTTCAGTATCTCAAAAGTGATCTCAGATTGGCTTAAAAAATAACAGGCATTCACAGATGTACGTAGTAGAGATGGCCAGAGTGAGGGCTGATAGGTGGGAATCAGGTAAGGCTCTATCCAGCAGCTTAAACAATGTTGACAGTAATCCAGTTTCTCTATCTCTGTCCATGTTCCTTCCACCGGCTTGACTTGATCTTCGGTTTCTACCTGTTGGTCTCCCGGTTGCCCCAGGCTTAGCTTCTGGAGAGCAACACACCATACCACACTAAATTATCTTGGGGACAAGAGAGCAAGCATCTTTTTTCTAAAACTCCAGCAAACGTCTCCTGTGTTCTCATTGGCTCTGCCTGAGATATGCACCAACCTCAGGACCATTTGCAGTGGTTGAACTGGAGGTGGGGTTCACGGACTAGTTAGACTCCGGAACATTCTTAGAGTTGAGTGTAGGGTCAATTCTACCCAAACAACATGGGTTGAAATGGAGAGGGGGGGTTTCCTTATGGAAATCTCATGCAATCTCCTATTCTCCTTGAACTGGTCAGTAATCCAGTGCTCCATTTTCAAAATATCTAGAATCTTCTCAACACTGCTATCCTGATTGGAACTACCATTTTCTCTCCCTTGGGTTTTATAGAAGTGTCACTGCAGCCTTGCCCCTCACACACTCAGAACAGTTGCCAGAAACTGGAAACAGACCCAATGCCAATTAACTGGTGAATGGTTAAATAAATCATGGCACAGCCATCAGTGAACTACTACTCAGCAAAAGAAAGGAAGGAACCACTGTTACTCACAGGAACATGAATGAATCTCAAAATCATTGTGGTGCATAAAAGAAGCCAGACGCAAAAGTGCACGTATCGTATAATTGCACTTATACAATAGCTAGAAAATGCAGGTGAATCTATAGCGACTGGAAGCAGATCAGTGGTTTTCCAGGAGGGGGTGCTGGAGGGCACGTGGGGGGGTTAAAAAGGCACATGGGGAAAGCTTTCCGGGGAGATGGACGCGTTCTGTCTTGATTGTGGTGATGTGTTTGCAGGTATACATTTATTTACAAAGCACCAAATTGTTCATTTTAAGTATGTCTCGTCTACTGTTGGTCAACTTTATGTCAATAACATTGTAAAAAAATCAGAAAATCTAAGAAGCAAATATAAGACAAACATCAATAGGGATAAAAGCAGCAATCAAGGAGTCAGAAGATGGGAAAGAAGAGGCATTGATATACACATATCAGAGGCTGAACTATGACAATAGTCCAACGGTTGGCAGACCTAACTAGGAAAAAAAGACAGAACATAGGCATTTTCAGGGGCTTGAATGATCAAGAAGTAGCCACATATACAGATCAGGTTTCGAGGGTAAAAAGACAGTATATGCTAATCTATAGTAATACATTTGAAAATCTCAGATGAGTGATTTTTTAGGAAAGGCTCAGCAGAGTTCTTTGGGTAAATTTTAAAACTATTTGAGAAATGTAGTTCGTAGTAATGTTCCAGAGCATTAAAATGATGGAAGATCAGTTCTGGTACCATATAACCCGCCTAGTGCACACCCTATTCAGGGAAATACCTGCGGGTCCCCGTACTCTCCGACGTCCCCCAAGCCAGGGAGGGACGGTCAGCCTTAACCTTGACTTTTCCCACACTTCCTACTTTCCTACTGCCAGAAAGTCCTGTTTATTCTCCCTCAAAGCACCTCCCTCGTCCATCACCCCCTCTGGCTTCCCATTGCCAAGTGCCAGTCATCTCTTGCATGGACCTTTACAGTGGATTCTGTTGGATCGCTGGGGTGGCTGATCAATCACACCTCACTCCAATCCCATTCAGAAACGGATTCACGCCTCCCCTGAAGCCACCGGGGTATAAAGTCCATGGGACTTGCCTTATGCATGGTTGTATCCCGAGACTACACAATGTCCTGGGGCACGTATTAGATGCTCAAATGTAACCTCATGTTTACACGTCGTCTGTGAGCCCAGCAGTGTTCATCGACATCATGATATTGCCTGGTTTCTATCATTCTCTAGTGGCAACAGGAAGCACATTGTGTGTGTGTGTGTGTGTGTGTGTGTGTGTG
>NW_024423556.1:0-2525 GCF_017311325.1 Ursus maritimus
TCATCTTAAGTGTCTTCCAATAATCAACTGCCCAACTCTTTTAAATGAGACAAAACAACTAGAGCACTGTCCTCTGATTCCAACACACAGAACCCCCCCCTCCCAGGAAATTTATTCCACCTTTTTAGAACTTTGAATATGCCCGTAAGTTTCTGAATGTGAAGTATGCAGACTTTGGGGTTATGTCAGGGATGCTAAACAAGCTTACTTTGCTTCTCAATATTGAGCTCCTAGAGAAGATTCTGAGACCAGGTCTGGGCTTACCAGAAGTAGCAGTATACTTGATTACTAGTGTCTGCCGTGAGCACAGGAAGGGCAGTGTCCACAGGCTCTAGGTTATTGAGTTGAGAAGACTCTGTTTGTTGTTTCATTCCATTCAGACTTCCTGTGTGGTTTTGCTTTGATTTCCGCTTCCTATTCTTCCTGGTAGAGCCACATCCATCCCAAGTAGCCACGGTGTCTTTATTGCCAAAATCTTTGGGTGAAAGCTCTGGTAGGTGCCACAAAAACACAACTATTATTTCAGAGAAGTAACATAGTAAAGTACCATTCAGCCGGAATGGACTCAGCTGACCAGAGTCTTGGGGGGAGTTAAGGTAAATGCTAAGAATATTCTGATAGGGATACAGGACTAAAAATAATACCTTCACGCTTCCTGACCATTGATAGGCCCACAGACAGGAATAGGACCCAAATTGGCCAAGAAAACCCTTCCCTAGGATTTTGTAATCTGATGCTAGTAAAAGAAACTCTCTCCCGACTTGCAGTTGCTAAATGGGGTTGGTTTAAGCCTGAAACTCTTGCAGCAATATCTTATGTCTGGAGGAATCCAATGTGAAGAAGGAAAAAATTAAGGCTAGCTCAGAGAAAAATCACACAGAAAGCAAGGGTGACAGAAACTGGATGATATTACATGAACCTTGAAGATTGTCCTACTCCCAGACTTTTCAGTGATGTGGACCAAAACATTCCTTTTGCTGACGCCAATGTCAGAGTCATTTCAAACTCAAAAACTCCTGACTACGGTTCATTAGGCCCACATCTAATGATCACTCTCAAATTCCAGATACGTGCATCATTTTGTGGTTCTCGAGGGGTCTTCATCTTCCTTGCAGCCCTGTACCAATGTGCCATACATTCCATAAGCAGAGACAAAGCTCTTCACCTCTCTTTGTAAACACAGACTTTATACTTGTTAGCTGTATCTTTTGTATTGCATGAAACCCAGATTAAAATTCACAGAAATTCAGAAGAGACCAGATATGCCCTGTAGTGATGCCTGCGTAGGAGTGGATAGATTAAGAGAGAAATCACACTAAGCTACTTGTGTAGATGAGAAAATAGAAAAATATTCACATGATCCCTAGCAATCTCTTCCACACTCTTAAAATGTTCTGGGGCTATATGATAATGGAAATAAAAAATTCAAAAATGATCAAACCTTTCTGATAAAAATAAACTTTGTGAAAAGACAGACAACAGGCAAAGTGTCTCCTAATAACAATGTTACTTAAATTGACCTCTAGAGGTCATGTCTAGCCAATGCAATCCTCTTCTGATAATGCAACTGTTTCTTGGAGCCCCTGGGGTTCTGGTGAAATGCAGCAGAGACTTCATCACTTCATCATGGTGACAGGGAGGACAAAGGACAGACTTCAAGTTATATCTTGCATCAACCAGAATCTCATTTTTAAAATTATATTTTACGTATTGGGCTCTCAAAGAAAACTTATGTGAAAAAAAAGGGTTTGATTGCTTAAAAAGGTAGAGGCTAAATGCCCTAACTACACAGACAGCATCAATCCAAGTATTGAGTACTTAGGTACTGAGTGTCTTAGGTAGTGGAAGAAGGTATCAGTGGTTTCACACCTAGGGAGGTAACCTCTGGTACTCCAAGTTGCGTGCAATGTATTAATAATGAAAAAGGATCATCCTCTTTTGCCAACTCTTTATTAGAAAATTAGTTTCTGCTCATCTTACTCTCCAGAGTAGGCACCAACTGATCAGCTCTGTGTTTGTTAGAAAGTAAAATAAAGTTTGAGAGCCGGGCACTAGTGCTACCTCTGGAGTTTAATCACTTGGACTTATCAGACACTCTTGATGTGAAAATTCTACCATTTGAGATCAGAAGCTCAGCATACAAATAAACCTCTAATGTTCCAACCCAGAGACCGCCATATGTAAAGTAACATTCCTTCAAGGGATTCCATTTACATGTGATCAATAATGCAAAAAACACCTGTGCTAGCTCTCTGGTGCAAAGGAGACATAGAAAAAGGCTATTAGGAAGCACTGGTATAATAAGCCTATAGATGTATTGTGACTTTATAGAATTATTCCCCAACACATCAAAGACGAATATTGTTATGACCTTGTTAATTTTATAATTCTGTCCTTTTCCATAACCAGAAATTTGAGGACCTCTAATTCTTTATCCTACTCTCTATCTTCAAAGTGGGCTTTCTTTTATCTCCTGCATTTAGATTCCATTCTTCTGCCTGAAGTAGTAAGTTCAGGGAATTTTC
>NW_024423557.1:0-2519 GCF_017311325.1 Ursus maritimus
GGCTCCCTGGGCCATGCTCTGGAGGAATGTGAGCCTGAGCAAGCAACCCTGGGAACACTGATAAGAGGCCAAGAGTTCTGACTGTCTTCATGTGGACATACTTGGGGTGGGGCAGGGACGGGGCTGGGCCACTCTCCCTGCCGCAGTGATTCCAGAACTTGGCCACTCAGTTCCAGAGCTTATGAACAGAGACCCCTGCTTGGACAGAGCCGTGGTAACTGAGGTGCTACCCTCTGGGTCACCTGCCTCAGGACAAGAGGGAGCTTTGGAGAGAGACGCATTAATATTGGCTAACGAGTACCAGGCACACGACCGGGCATTTCACATATGGCATTTGATTGACATACCAACCCAGTGAGGTAGTAAGCAGCCTTGATTTTATAGATAAGAAAGCTAAGGACCAGAGAGGTTAAGTAACTTGTCCAAGCTCACACAGTGGATTTGAACCTAATTCTGTTTGATTTCAAAGATTTTATTCTTTTCACACTCAATTCCTACCCCTGAGTAATTCCTTCTTCATTCAGAATTTGAATCAGGGTAGGAGAGGGCACGTGTCGTGCAAGATCTACCACCATAAATGAAGACCCTAGCGAACTGGGGACCTGGGATGTGTCCGTCCCCTGGGAAACCACACCTGGCTGGATCCCCCGTGCTCACCAACCAGACTCTTGAGGAGGAAGGTAACTTCAGCCAACTTCCCAAGGGGCCGAGAGGAGTAGGATTGCCTCCCCCTCCACAGGGTGCTTCCAACTCAACCAACACCTACCCTGTCCAGAGACTTCTTACTTGTTCGGCACTGGAGACAAAAGAAAAACTACGCAGCAGCAGAATCAGAGATCCTTCCCGGGTGTTCAGCAACCTCTCCCTGCAGCAACTCAGGGCCTGGCGAAGGTGCCGGGGCTTGCTGGGGCTCACAGAAGGGAGGTGACGCCGGGCATGGCTCCAGGGATGCCGGGAAACTTCATCCCCACCTGCCACGCCTGGTGGAGGGTATTTAAGATGCCAACCTGCACCCGCCTCTCTGCTTAGGGCTCTGACCCGGGTTAAAAGGCAAGGGCATTTATAACTGTGGCAACCATTGCAACCTTAACAGAAAGTCGTTTCTAATCTGGTTAGAATGCAGGTTTTGAAAGAAAGGAGAAAAAGGATAAAAACAGGAGGACTGTGGATGTCTCTTTGTGGAGGCCACAAACGAAAAGTCCAAGTGGCCTTGTGGACATTTCCTATTCACAGCCTACCAGCAGGATGAGAAAGTTCGAGACACTTAGCACATGTTCAGAGCTGATGGGAACAGACAATCCACTAAGGTGCCCCTGTAATCAGGAATCCATCCAACAGTCCAATGCGAGCTGGCTCCAGCTTTCCGCTCCTGACTCCGTTTCCCTGGTGGGAATGGTATACAACGTGCTGGTCAGAAGCATCCTGCTTAGCAGGAGAGAACGGACTGTGCCCAATGGCACATTTCAGTGACAAACAAGACCCCAATCTTGGACTTGGGAATATGGGTTCCTGGGTCTCTAGAATCAGAATGACACATCTGCCGACGAGTCAGGGCAGAGAAGATGAAATGGGACCAGACACAGTGATCAGAGCATGCTAAACAGCACAGCATATGAACCAGGGCAGTCCCCAAACCAGGGCCCTCTCCCAAGAGCAAGGTTGGCTCTGAGATCCTGGGAGGAAGCCAAGTACGTCAGTCTCTCCTACATGCTTATGACGGCCATCGTGCAATTTGGGTATACAACCAGATTATGCCGTGGGGATTGTGGGTCCCACAAAGGTCTCCAGTCATAAAAACGCCCCTCATCGTTCAATATCTGCAAAACAAACAGATCTCAAAAGCAAGGGGACCACATCCTTCATGGATGTCATTGCTCATGTGGAAACTACTTTACGGGGGTACTTCTGCCTCAACTCGGAAGGGTCTTTAAATAGCTCTTTTTGGGTCATACACACAAGGTATCCTCAGGATTCTTAGGCTCTCTTCTTCCACCCTCAGTTCTCAAATACGTCCCGCCGCACGCCATACATTTGAATTCGACTCAATAACCACTCACTCGACAGAAATCTCAGGGTGAGTTTACTGTCCTCCTAGTGGTAGCTAGGTAGAATTGCAGGCACAGGGACAAAAAGGGAACCATCAACCCGGAGGTGCTCACTTTCAAAGCCAAACCTGGTAAGCAGAGGAGGGACTCAGATGCCTGAGGTACCAGGCAGATAACTACAAATAAATGAACCAGACGGGGCAAGAGAGTGCAGCCCTGTGGAAAGAGACAGCTCCTACGGAGTGCCAGCTGATTGTCTTCTGAAAATGCATGTCAGAGTTGCCTTATCTTCTGATTGTCTACGAGAAGCCAGAGACTCTGATTTTAACACGAAACCTTGTGATTTTTCGACGCTGGCTCAATTTTCTTGAAAACACTAGGTGAGCTACGGAAAGGGGACGCTCCGCCAGCTTGTAAAGCTCTGCAGCACGAGCGTGCGTGTGGGCTCCTGTAACTGTGGTGTTAGACTGCCAC
>NW_024423558.1:0-2516 GCF_017311325.1 Ursus maritimus
CTTTTTCTTAATTTTTTCAATATTTATAAGCTATGTGATTCCTCTGCAAGATTTTTCAAACTGTCACAAATCTTCAAAAAAATTTTTCCAATATACTTATTTAAAAAATGTGCTTATAAGTAGACCCACACGGCTCAAGCCCATGTTGTTCAAGGGTCACAGGTAGTTGGAGAAATGTCCCCAAGAAGTCAGTTATACACCCAGAGATGTGGTTGCATGGTTGAGGAGCCTTCTGGTAGATGAGGTAGACGGATTACGATGAGCAACAGGCCAGGAATAGGCTTTGGCTTTGTTCAAAAATTACAAGTGATGTCTTCTGGAAAGGAAAAGCATTCTGGTAATTATAATAGAGGAGAAAGAAAAGGAGAAAAGGAGGGAGAAGAAGGAAAAGTAATAGCTAACATTCACTGAGTGCCTACTAGGGGCAGGAGACTTGCTTGTGGTACATTTCTCCATTTACAGATAAGGACACTGAGACGCAGGCAGACGAACACCACTGGGTTATGGCCAGGAATTGACCAAGCAGGGACTCCCGCCCAGTCATCTTGACTTTTGGATAGAACACTTCTGAACACATGGAGGTGTTAGTGAATGGGTGCATATGAACAAGCAAGGACCGGCTCAACACTTAACTCTCCACAAAGCCTTCCTTTGCATTTCTGCACCGTGATGATCCCCTCCCTTTGGGCCCCTGCGGGACTGTGCCATGCAGGCAGGTCCTTGTTTGATCTGACCCTGCATCTTCTCTGGCTGTTTCACGCATGCATAGCTTGTTTTTTAGCTTCAGCAAGCGATTCTGTAAAAATAGGTGCTCTGTTTTCTTCCATTTCCAGTTTTTGCTGTGCAGACGTGCTTCGCGTGGTCCTCATTCAACTTTTTAAGAAGGCATAGTGAAGTAAGGTGATGGTAGTTATATGCAGGTTGGGGCAGGTGAAGTGACACATCAGTTCTCTGTCCTACTTTATGATTACTGGGACAAGTTCTGTAGACTCCTCTCCCCCTGCCTGTGCTCACGGTGCTCGCTCAGCATGAACTCTGTTCATCCTGCCAATGTTCTTCAACATCGATCCTGAATGTTGCATTGCCCAGGCAGGTGAATTAATCTCTCCCCCTGCTGTCCTTCCAACTTATAAAGAATGCTTACTTCTGGCTTCCTTTTGTTTTTGCCTCCTCCTCTTTAAAGACAGTGTCCATTTATTATTTCCCCTGGGGTCTGTCGTACTCCTGGCATCCTGCCTTTGCACACACTCCTGGCTTTGCCTGGAAATACCTCACATATCCGCATGGCTCACTTTTTCACCGATGCAAGCATCTAATCAGAGAGACCTTGTGTGCTCCTGTAAGGAGAAAACGTCCCAAGGAAATGCAAGTTCTCAGTTCCAGCACTGGGAGTGTAGAAGAAAATGTAAGGGGTACAGCAAGGGCAGCAACCACATTGATGCCACCATGCTACCTACAATAGTCCCCCAGCTGCCTCGTTTTGCTTTGTTTTGTTTTTTTAAAGATTTTATTTATTTGACATAAAGAGAGACAGCCAGCGAGAGAGGGAACACAAGCAAGGGGAGTGGGAGAGGAAGAAGCAGGCTCCCAGCAGAGCAGGGAGCCGGATGCAGGGCTCGATTCCAGAACTCTGGGATCACGCCCTGAGCCGAAGGCAGACGCTTAGCGACTGAGCCACCCAGGTGCCCTGGTTTGTTTGTTTTAAAGATCTTATTTATTTATTTGAGAGAGAGAGACAGAGAGACCACGAGCTGGGGGAGGGGCAGAGGGAGAGGGACAAGAAGACCCCCCTCTGAGCAGGGAGCCCAATGCAGCCAGGACCCTGAGATCACAACCCGAGATGAAATCAGATGATTAACCGGGCTGAGCCACCAGGTGCCGCCCAGCTGCCTCCAACTCACTGGGTTGAGCTTCATGGCAGGTGTCTGCTCTGGTGTTTGCTACCTCCTCTGGAGCTTCCTGGGTGTAATATGAAACTGATCCCCACGTGCAGAGGGCAGAGAGAGACCGAAGAAAGGCAGCCACTCCAGGTTGGCAGCTTGATTCAGCAAGAAAACTTACATTTGAGGCTTGTCTTGGGGGCTGCAAGCCAGATGAGTAGATTTCTGCACCCACCCTCCCAACTGTAAAAGTTCATAGAGAGGCCTTAGCTGGGTGTAATCACACACACTGTGCAGGTGTTCTCGGCACTGCATCACCATCTCGAGGCTGTGTCCCTGGAGCAGCTTCTGGGACTGGGGAAGGCAACCGAAACCCACAGTCCAAGGACGGGGACATTTGTATAAGTTTAGGTTTTGCTGTCTTTTTCCCCTAGATTTCATACGCCATCCAACAGAGCAAGTGAGTGCACTGACTTTGTTTAAGTCCCTGTGGTGCCGTCAGCACAGCATCTGGCACATAGTAGGTGCTGCTGTTACATGAAGCAGTGAATAAATATGTGTAGGGATTAATTGACCGCCTTGTTTTATTAAATGTTTATTTAAAAATAAAGTGTGGTTCTGGGGCACCTGGGTGGC
>NW_024423559.1:0-2504 GCF_017311325.1 Ursus maritimus
GAGGAAGCTTAAGGGGATGGTCCTGCAGCTGTCTGAGGAGGGGCCACAGAGGGAGGTCATCTGGAAAGGATCCTGGGTGTGGCTTTTTTTCTAAAGGAGTAAACTTCATTGGAATCCACAGGAGACCCACGAAGCTTTTGAAAAAATTATTTCAGCAGAAACTCTACTAACTTGGATTGAGAGAGACAGAATACAAAATAAAAGAGGGCTGTCAGACCCCTAAGACTGGCAGGAAACAGGTTGATAAGACCACTCAACTGCAAACATGTGTTACCTTTTGTGAAAGAAGAGAGATGACTCTGAGGATGGAACTAAGAGCCAAGAGGGCACAGTTGAGAATTATTTCCAGGCTGCAAATCTAATCAAGGAACTCCTAACGTTTGTCCAGCTGGACTTCAGTCAGTCCTTTTTACCCTTCATTTCGTCCGTCCTCTTTTGGACCCAAATGTCTACAGCTATTATCTTATGCCTTCCTGGTCATGTCTGTCCTAACATTGTTATCCGAGTGTTGGGGAGCAAATCACTTGTTTCACAGCTTGACAGATGGAGAGGGATTGTGCCCTAGGAGCTGTACCTTACAGATCACACCCAGGACCTGCACTTGAACACGGACATAATTTAGATGATGAGATTTTGTCTATGAGCCGATGCGGTATGGGATGAGACTCTTGAGATCTTTGTGTGTGTGTGTGAATGTAGTTTGCAAGTAGGAGGGATAGGAAACTTTGGAGGTCAGATGGTGGACTGTGGTAGAGAGATAAATCCCTGTCTCCCAGCGTCCATGCCCTGGACAATCCCCACTCCTGAGTGTGGGAGGGACCTGTGAGTAGCTTCTAACCAACACCATATGCAAAGGTGATAGATCACCCCCTGTTTTATGTTATATTAGAAAAGTTTCTGTCTCAGCCAACTAGGATGAGAGATTCTCCTTGCTGGTTTGATGATATAAGCAGCCATGCTGGAAAAGCCCAAAGGAACTGCAGGAGACTGCTAGGAACTCTGGGCAGCCTCTAGGGAATAAGTGGGGGGGGGACATTCAGGTGACAGCTGGCAAAAAGGCTGGCTCCTCAGTCATGCAGTTGCAAGGAAATGGATTGTGCCCCAAACCTGAATGAGCGTGGCAGTGGATTCTTCCATAGTCAAGACTTTAGATGACAAATGCGTCCCCGCCAAAACCTTGATGCAGTCTTGTGATGCGCTGTGCAGAGGACCAGCGAGGCTGTGCCTGGACTCCTGACCCACGGGACTGTGAGATAATAAATGTGTGCTGTTTTGGTTTGGATGTGGTGTCACACCGATTTCCAAAAAAGTTGCATAAGAAAAGCAAGGTTGCTTAACTTCAAATCATGTCACACCACATTTGTTGTTGTCCGCAGATCGAATTCCATCAGCCCTCCTGGAAAAATTAGAGAAAATGCCCTGGGACTTTCAGATTTGCACTCTCAAGGTCCACATGGGTTTTGCTAAAAAAGTGGCAATGGCAGATGCAGATGATATGTTTTATGCTGGGGTGCTAACTCCAGGAACACGATAATGAGCTGCTGAGCTGAACGGAAATTTAGAAGCTGGCTGGACCTGAGAAGTTCAAGTTGCTAACTAGATATCCACCCATACGTATTCTGATCTCTGACCATTTAGCACAGCTCTCTAGAGTACCATTATAAAGAGAACACTGGGGGCCATGAAAATCAACTAATTGTGCTCTATTCTTCTGACAATACAATTTTCCTGGAAGATACAGTGCAAACGCATACCATCTTATCTCAGGGAGAGTGACATTAGAGGTGTGGTGGATTGGCACCGATCTGAGCTAACATTCCCTGTGGAGTAGTGTCATTCACTGGACCGTGTGATCGATGTGTTCATATGTCTCTGTTGGATGGAAACTCTTTTCCCCTTGTTCTGTGTTTGCCAGCAGTAGAATGTTCATTAGTGTAAAAATTCTGACTTTTCTCCACTCCCTCACTCACTGCTTCCCAGGGAGGGAAAAGCATTTCCTGATTACCCTATGTAAATTGCACTCTTCAATCTCCTCTCAGCCTACTGTTTATTGCTTTCATAACACCCATCCCAGTTTGCATATATATTTGTTTATGTATCTGTTTATCCTATCTTTCCTGTTAGACAATATGGGACCTGTTGTCGGGTATATTTTTCCTCTAGCATTATATCTTTGCAATCTAACACAGTGCCTGTGACCTGTCCACTGATAAATGCAATCTAAAGCAACACGATTGTTCTGTAGTTTTAAAGTGGGCAAGGATGAGGGACATAATCTTCACAGAGGTATGCATCAGGGGTTCAGTACTAAAAAATGGGGAGTAGAGAGTCCTTGAGGCAAATGGAGTGGTCTGAGTGTGAAAGTGGGAACACACTGTGTTTTCAGGGAAAGCCTACTCTCAGGAGGGATCCTGGGACAGTTCGGAGAAGAGAGACCGTCCGGAAGACTGGTGTGGCTGCACTAGCAGAACCTCAGGGTTCCGGGTGCGTGAGGGGCCTGGGGG
>NW_024423560.1:0-2501 GCF_017311325.1 Ursus maritimus
TGCTGGTGGGCTTGGGGTGGTATCAGACTGTGGGACTGCAGAGAGAAGGGGGATATCCTAACATCTGTGGATGTAGAATAGGATAGATGAGCGCTAGCAAACAGACAGCTTGTTTTCGTTTTTGTTTTGCCTGTTTTGTTTTGTTTTTATCAGTAGGCTTATTCGTTCACAGCAGCTTTAGGTTTATAGAAAAATTCAGTAGAAAGTATAGACAATTCTCATACGCTGCTCCCTTCCCTTCTCTCCTACCCCCACAACCCACGGTTTTCCTGTTATTAACATCTTGCATTAGTGTTGTACTTTCTCTAGAACTGATGAGCCAATATTGATTATTATTAACTTAAGTCCACATTTAATTAGCATGAATTCGTTGCATTATATAGTTCGAGGGCTTTAGACGAATGCATAATGTCATTGTAGGAGAGGAAACCTTTTTCCTTGGCTCTCATGGTCTCTGGCTGGGTCTGAACATTGAACTGAAAATGTAGGAGAAAAGCATAGAAATTTGATTAAATTTTTACATGTACGTGGGAGTCTTTCACAACGGAATGAAGACCTGAATGGGTGACCGGAGCAGGAAGCTTTTATACCTCTTAGACAAAGAAAAGCACATTTGTGAAGAATTCACAAGATTATGGTGTTTGATCTATGGGTTGTAGCGGTGAAGAAGTAACTAGAGAGAAAAGGATTAGGATTTTTTAAAATTTAAATTCAATTAATGAACATATAGTGTCTTATCAATTTCAGAGGTAGAGTTTAGTGATTCATCAGTTGCATACAGCACCCATGCTCATTACATCACGTGCCCTCGCATCATCCAGCTACCACATCCCCCATCCCCCTCTCTTCCAGCAACCCTCAGGTTTTTTCCCCCATAGTTAAGAGTCTCTCACTGTTTGTCTCCCTCTAATTTCGTCTTATTTTATTTTCCTCCCTTTCCCTATGATCCTCTGTTTTTTCCTTAACTTCTACATATGAGTGAAATCATATGATAATTGTCTTTCTCCGAATGACCTATTTCACTTAACATAATACCCTCCAGTTCCGTCCACATGCTGTGGCAAATAGCATGACTCTTTTTAATGACTGAGTAATAAACCATTGTATATACACACCACCTCTTCTTTGTCCATTCATCTGTCAAAGGACATTGGGCTTTCCATGGTTTGGCTATTGTAGACATTGCTGCTATAAACATTGGGGTGCAGGTGTCCCTTTGAGTCACTATGTTTGCATCCTTTGGGTAAATACCTCATAGTGCAATTGCTGGGTCATATAAATAGGTCTATTTTTAACTTTTTGAGCAACTTCCATACTGCTTTCCACAGTGGGCACACTAGTTTGCATTCCCACCAACAGTGTAAGCAGTTTCCCCTTTCACCGTATCCTCGCCAACATCTGTTATTTCTTGACTTGCTAATTTTACCCATTCTGACCAGTGTGAGGTGACATTTCACTGTGGTTTTGATTTGTATTTCCCTGATACCAAAGAGCTGTTTTTCATATGTCTGTTGCCATTTGTGTATCTTCTTTGGAGAAAATTCTGTTCATGTCTTCTGCTCATTTCTTGACTGGATTATTTGGTTTTGGAGTGTTGAGTTTGAGAAGTTCTTTAAAGATTCTGCCTTTTAGCTGATTAGACATTTGCTAATATCTTCTCCCATTCTGTCAGTTGTCTTTTAGCCTTGTTCACTGTTTCCTTTGCTGTGCAAAAGCTTTTTTATCTTGATGAAGTTCCAATAGTTCATTTTTGCCTTTGTTTCCCTTGCCTTTGGAGAAGTGTCTAGCAAGAAGTTTTTGCGGCCAAGGTCAAAAAGGTTGCTGCCTGTGTTCTCCTCTAGGATTTTGATGGTTTCCTGTCTCACATTTAGGTATTTCATACATTTTGTATTTATTTTTGTGTATTCATTCTTCTACATGTGGCTATCCAATTCTCCCAATACCATTTGTTGAAGAGACTGTCTTTTTTCCATTGGATATTCTTTTCTGCTTTCTCGAAGATTCATTGACCATAGAGTTGAGGGTCCATCTCTGAGTTTTCTCTCCTGTTCCATTGATCTTTGGGTCTGTTTTTGTGCCAGTACCATACTGCCTTGATTACAACTTTTGTAATATAGCTTGAAGTCCGGTATTGTGATGCCACCAGGCTTGATTTTTTCTTAAATATTTTATTTATTTATTTGAGAAAGAGAGAGAGAGAATGGGAGGGGTGGGAAGGAGAGGGAGAAGCAGACTCCCTGCTGAGCAGGAAGACTGATGTGGGGCTCCATTCCAGAACTCTGGGATCGTGACCTGAGCCGAAGGCAGATACTTAACAAACTGAGTCACCCAGGTGCCCCTGGTTTTCTTTTTCAACATTCCTTTGGCTATTCAGTGTCTTTTCTGGTTCCATACTAATTTTAAAATTATTTGTTCCAGCTTTGTGAAAAATGTTGACGGTATTTTGTTAAAGATTACATAGAATGTGTAGATTGCTTTGGGTAGCATAGATATTTTAACAA
>NW_024423561.1:0-2500 GCF_017311325.1 Ursus maritimus
GCTCAGTCAGGTAAGTGTCTGCCTTCAGCTCAGGTCATGATTGGGATCATGGGTCCTGGGATCGAGCCCCACATCAAGTTCCCCGCTCAGTGGGGAATCTACTTCTATCTCTTCCTCTGCCCCCACCCCATGCTCATCTTGTGTTTTCTCTCTCTCTTTCTCTCTGTGTGCTCTTTATCAAATGAAATCTTACAAAAGAAAAAAAAAAAGGTATAGAACAATTAAAGAAAAAAGTTCCATCTATCACTGCAGATCTGGATCTAAATAAATTAGGGTAGCCGTACTCTCACCCCATACCATCTTGTTTAAATCAATACCAGCAAATTTAGACAGCTTATTACCACGGGTTTGGCTATGAAATAGATAAATTAGTTTCACTGTGACTATTAAAATTTGCAAAGAGCAACATCTCAATCCAAGATCATATTCAGATTATAAATTATGAAAAATAAGACTTTCCACTCTATCCCCATTCCTGTCAAAAAGCTTAAGTTAAATCCTAATGAAAAACCTAAAACCATAATAACTTTTTGAGATATAATTTCATATTCCTAAAAATACTACTTGAAATTAAATTTTAAAAAGCTATGATTTTCATTATAACTGTATTTGATTTGTATTTGACTTGTACATACTTGTATTTAACTTGTGGAAAAGAGAGATTAAAGGGAAATGAGAGAAATGGTACTTACAAGTTCTGAAGCTCCTGGATTTGAGAAGTGATAGATAACTGAAATACAAAGAAAAAAGCAGAAAAAAAGCAATTTATACTCCATTCAATTTACCTTAAGCTTTATGATAAACTTTAAAATGTGTACACTTCAAATTACAAAGATCCTAGCTGAATTATTCATGCCAAAATGAGATGTGTTTGGATTTTGCCTTCTCTTGATTCCAATGACAGTAAGAGTAACAAAATAAAAATATGAATAGTAAGTCTAAAAAATGTGATAATTCTAAAAGTTGTGAAAATTAGAGTATTAATTGCACATATCTCTCTACTGTATCAGAGCTCTTCTTTCCAGTCTTCAAAGCCATCTGCTCAACACTGTCCTCATTTTTTTTTTTAATCATACACAGTAATCCAACAGCACCTTTTATCCCCCATTGTCTTCTCATAGTTCCTTCAGATTTTGGCTTAGATGTCCGTTCAAGAGATTTTCCTCACCTCTCTATCTATATTAGAGAACTGTGATCTTTTCATCATATCCTCTTTCGTTCAACACATGATCTTAAATCATTAACACAGTACTTTCACAAGTAGAAGGAACTCAGGAAATATTGTTGAACAACTCTGTTGAAGAATGGATGAATCCTCACTTCCATGCAATCTCACTACTTCTTCAATGAAGCCTTATCACATTAAATTCACCAAAACCCATCTATGTCCAGTAATCCCTGGCCACCTTTGAAATCCCCCAATGAAGTTTGTACTTTGTTCTATAAGCAAAGGTTGGGCAACACATATTCTATAACAAAACATGTTAATCCATGCAATTAAAAAAAAAAGGTTAAAAAAAGATTTACCAAACTGTTTTAAGTTGGCAAACTAAAATGAAACATTAATACAGAAAACTTTCTAGAAAAGAATCTTTAAAAGTTAAATAATATATTGAATAAAATATCAAGAATTCTCAAATCAGGCAAAAATAAATAAATAAATAAATAAATAAATAAATAGCACATAACCCAAAATACTTACAGCACACTACTTAAAGTTTTTTTCTGAGTAACAAGAAAAAAACCAAATAGCTCATAAATATACATACACTAACAAATCTGTCATGCTATGGCTCTGGGATTTTTACCTGTTGAGCCTTTTCAAGCTGGATATTTCCTATTTCTTCTTTAAGAGCCTCTATTTCCTGTTTCAAATCCTTGACAATGACAAAACAGACAAGATTGGACAATGGAAACACAGAAATTGACATAAAATGCAATGTACAGACAAACACATGAAATTAAATGATATTCACTAAAGTTGATAAACACAAAAGAAAAAAAAAAAACCCAACACACAGCTTTCTCTCTCCCAATACCTGAATAGTTTTCTCCTTGTTAGCAACTTTGAGAACTTCTGCTTCCAGAAGCTCTTCCACAGACTTGATCTTTCCATCCTTTTCATGAATCCTTAGATGAAGAAATGCAGTATTAAGCTTTAACAGAAATCACCAAGATCCACCAAGACAAAAAAACAGCACCAACAGGGGTCATCCAAATCAACTCTTCCCACTTTGAGTAAAATAGCAACATATCTTGCAGATAAGAAGGGAAAAAAATACTAAAAAGTCTTCCTAAATGAGGGGCGCCTGGGTGGCTCAGTCGGTTAAGAATAGGACTCTCGATCCTGGCTCAGGTCATGATCTCAGGGTGCTGGGATCAAGCCCAGCATTGGGCTGGGCTCAGCACTAAGTTTGGAGCCTGCTTAAGATTCTCCCTCCCTCTCCCTCTGCCCACCCCCTCTTTAAAAAAAAAAAAAAAAAAAAAAAAAAAAAAAAAA
>NW_024423562.1:0-2499 GCF_017311325.1 Ursus maritimus
TTTTTTTTTTTTTTTAAGATTGATTTATTTGGTGGAGAGGGAGAGAGAATCTCAAGCAGACTCCATACGGAGTAAGGAGCCTGATCCAGAGCTCGATCCCAGGATGCTGAGATCATGACCTGAGCCGAAACAAGAGTTGGATGCTTAGCCAACTGTGTTACCTAGGCGCCCCCAAAGAAGTATTTTTGAAAGGAAGAGACTGGACAAGAGGAGAAGCCACAAGTGCCCTTAGACTATCAGCACCTCTTCCCACCAGAACCATTGCACCAGGTGATCTTCAGTTCTCTGCAGGCAGCTGCTTACAAAGCAATCTATTCTTTGATCTTCAGAAAGCTGGGGGAGACCAATCTAGACTATCCTTCTATATCCAGTGAAATGTACAAGAGAGCATTGGATTTTAGGGGAGTTGTTTTCCCCAAGAGCTCAACCTCCTTCAAAGACAACAATAATGATGGGTGCTGAATTTCTTCTGAAGTTCCTCTGTGTTATTGCTAACCAAGTTGTAGTCCACAGTTGCAGTCTAGATCTTACTCTAAGTCTAAATTCTTCTCGAGTCTCTGAAACCTTCTGGGATGTCCATTGAAATCTATTCCTATTCTTTTGTCCCCTGGACTCCCTCTTCAATAACCTTCTTGAGGTCTTCAAAGACATCACCTTCTGCTATATAATTAGGAAGCTCAAAGCAGCATTTTATCCAGCATCAAAAGCTTTAGGAAGTCCTCTTACAATTTGGGTGTAGCCTTAGACACATTTCAGTGATAGTGTGCTATTAAGAATTGACAATTTCAGATTTTTTTCCAATTTTATATTATCTAATCAGTTAACGGACAAACATAATGTTTTTTTTAATTTCTCTATCCTACTTCAATTTGTTTCATCACTTTTAATTTTACAATAAAATGAGAGAATTTTCTCTACATATTTGTATGTTTCACACTTAAAGCTGGTCACTATGTTATAAATTACAGTACAGAAAGGACTTAAATCAGATGTATACCAATAACCAAAGCACCTGCTCTGGGATTCCAAGGTTCTAACTTTATCTTGGCCACCTTGGAGACAAGATCTACAAGGAATAAATATAAACCCATCTCTATGCCTAGGTCCTCCCATTTATTCACTATTCAACAGTAGTAGTGGCTAGCTATGAATTTTTCTTCCAATGACATAGCATACTTTTAGTTTGGAAAAAGAAATGTCCTGGGTTAAACTGAGAAGTGTTTATATATAAAATTTTTATATAAATATCTTTGTAAATAAAAATTCATAAACCAAGCATTTGTAAGCCAAGGAATGAGTACAGACATCATTTAAATCTATGGAAGTGAGTAAAACCATTCTGAGAGTATATTGAATAGAGAAACAAAGAGTGCTCAAGAAGTAGACCTAAGGAATGCCACATTTAGAAGTTGGTTAGGGAAGACGGAACCAAACAGATCTGGAAGGAGTTGCCTATTAGGTAGGAAGACACTATCTAATCAGAGTTTCTATTAAGCTCATGATTCTGAGATGACTGATGTACAAGATGTAAAAGGGTGGTTCACATTATAAGGGGAAATATCATTATGACATAAATGAAAAGGGGACATGCTCCTAGAAAGGCCACAGAACACTGAACCAGAAGACAGAGGCTAGGATTAAATTTCCCAGCTCTGACTGTTACTAGGTACATAACATTGGACAGGACAGATGACTTTGCCCTGAGCCTCAGTGAACTCCTTTGCAAAAGGAAAGACAAGAATACCTAGATCGATGAACTGTTGTGAGAGTTTATCAAATTAACGCATTCGAACGTACATTGTAAATGGAAAAACATAACACAAACAAAAGACACTTGCCTTGGCTCTCTGACTAAAACTTGCATTCCTTCAGGACAAGGGCCCACCCCACCCACTTCTCTTGTCGGTCTTCTGCCCAAATCCTGACCTCTCTGATGGTGTCCACCTGCTTTCTGTGATCTTCCTCTGTTGCATGAAATCTAGGACCTTAGTGCCAACTGCCCATTGCCAGAGCTTTATACATCCCAGTTGCTGGGCTCTCACCAAATTACCCACCTGGTTCCTGACTTTCTGGCCCACTTACCACCCATGAGCCCAAGTTATGATCTGCTTCAAAGTGTTGTTTCAAAGCCAATCACAGACTTAATCACTGAGATTCACACTTAAGATCCATCTCTAGTTTGTTTGCTCACAAAGAGTTCTTGAAATCTTGAGACCAAAGCACACTGTGTATATCTTAAAAGGTGATATCTACAGCAAAATACATATATGGATTAATTCATCAATTTCCTTCACCTTCAGTTCTTGATTTACATAAATAATAAAGGCTTTTGTTTATTCCAATAGTCTTAAAAATTGTTTATGGCGCTGACAGTACCTGGATTGTGTTTGAGTCTTCTCTAATCAGGTAAGATAGCCATTCTATTTATCTGAAGATTCTTTGATCAAGTTGTTTTCATTGAAAATAAGTATGGTTTTAAAATTACCAAAAATTCTTCAC
>NW_024423563.1:0-1679 GCF_017311325.1 Ursus maritimus
AAGTCTGAATTGGAGTGACAGGGACAGAAGATGAGGCTCTGTGGTTTGGGTGAGGCTGGTGGCCCAGAAGAAGGTTTTCTGCCAGCTCTCCGCCTGTACCTCACTTGTCCTCAGCCAGGAACTTGCACACAGCCCTCACTTGTCATAACTCTCACCCAGGAGACCCACAGCCACCCCTGGAGCCCACCCTGCCCACAGCCTGCTGCTGAATGCATTCAGCTCTCCTCTGGGACCCCTGTCAGCTTTACCCAGACCTGGAACTCCACCGTCTCATAGAAAAGCTCCCGGATTCCTCCTCTTCTTCCAAAATCACACTGGCGCAAGGCTTTCATGAGAAAGCTATAACGCTAACTAGTGAAAGGTTCACACCTACTTTCCCCTTCTGTTGCCTTTCTCTCCACCTTCTTTCCTACCTGTGCAAACTGTAACATATCAGTGGAACATGAACATGCTCTGAGATCTGAATCTTTCATTGTAGCTTTCTGAGGACTCCTTATGTGATGAGAAACTAGTGTATCCTACAACAGGGTGTTTTACAACTATCATCTATAGAATAGTACAGCCCAAATCACTACAATTTTACCTCACTCTTCATGAAGCAGAACTCTTTTTCCTTTCTTCTTTTACTTACATTCCAGTTAGTTCACATGCCATGGAATATTCGCTTCAGGGGTAGGATTTAGTGATTCCTCACCTGCATACAGAACCAGGTGCTCATCACAAGTGCCCTCCTTAATACCCCTCACCCATTTAACTCTTCCCCCCACGCCCCTGTCCTGCAGCAACACTCAGTTTGTTCTCCAAGGTTGAGTCTATTTCCTTGTTTGCCTCTCTCATCACCCCAACACTCTGTTCATCTGTTTTCTTTCTGAAATTTCACAAGCGTGAGAGCATAGGATATTTGTCTTTCCTTACTGATTTTGCCTAGCTTAATACACTCTAGGTCCATCCACATCTTTGCAAATGGTAAGATTTCATTCTTTTTGAAGCTGGGTCATATTCCATTATATATATGTATCCCACATCTGCTTTATCCATTCATCAGTGCATGGACTTTGGGATTCTCTCCATAGTTTGGCTACTGTGGACATTGCTACTATAAACATCATGGTGCATGGACCCGCTTCGAATCTGCATTTTTGTATCCTTTCGGTAAATACCTAGGAGAGCACTTGCTGGATCGTGGGGTTGTTCAATGTTTAACTTTTTGAGGAACCCCCCACTGTTTCCCAGACTGGCTGCACCACTTTGCATTCCCACCAACAGGATGGGAGGGTTCCCCTTTAAGCAGAACATTATCTGCTGGCAATTTCATAAGAGGAAACAAAACCTCTGTGAGATGCACCCAGGGTCAGGCAAGCAGTTGCAGACTTTACCCCAAGGCTCCTGACGCCAAGCCCCTTGAAGCCACCAGCATGCCACTATCCAAAAGACTTCCCAGACTCTCCTTCTGACTCCACCACCAAAGAAACTACAGAGAGAATATGGCACCACAAAATATCTAGATAATACATTTAGTAAAACTAGAAAGTCAAGCACAACTTTTAAACAGGAACAGGCTGCTTTGGATAATTTTGAATTTTCCCTCCACCCTAGTTTTAACTCTTCTGATGAATAAACTAAGCAATGATGAAACATCACCTTTGTCAAATGACATCATCCAAGTCTGTATCAGATGA
>NW_024423563.1:1830-2497 GCF_017311325.1 Ursus maritimus
GTCAAAATACATTTGTAAGCAATAAATGGACAGAGAAATTGTGATCCCCTGCAAAGTTCTACCTGCAGGGAAACTAAGTAATTCTTGCACCAAACCCAGAATGCTGACAGCTACTTCAATTTTACTTTGTGGCTCAACTAGAGAAAAGAGAAAAGCCCAGGAGGTTTTGGGATAATGAGAGGTTTTACCTCCAGCCCTGACATAGATAGGACATTTTGCCAAACATACCTGTGCTTTCTCTGAACACTGGCGTCCTGTGACAAGCTGCCTCCCTGACTCAGATGCTGACGTTCAAAACCTCGGGTCTCATGGAGCCAGAGCAGAGAAGTGCTGTCAGCTGGGGAGAAGAAGGCACCTCTGACCTAAAGCCTGCACACCTGCTTCGGTTTCTGGACGAAGGGGCAACACATACTTGTTGTTTAGCAGTAATTATCTTCATTCTCAATAGACCAATGACCTTGCCTTTTCTGGAAAGCAGACTTACTCTTCCAAAGAAACCCTCAATTTGTGTATTCCCAATGCAACTAGAGTGGGGTCTGGTTTACGTCCACCTCCAGGCCCCCACCTGGAGGATTTTCCTGCATGATTCTAATAGCCAATTACCACTAACCTGGGGGCACAAGGGACATAATGCTGAAGTTGGGGGACGGCTCTGGGGCTTGCTACT
>NW_024423564.1:0-6741 GCF_017311325.1 Ursus maritimus
GTTTCCGTGGGAAGCCGGCTTTCTGCCCAACGGGCCTCAGGGCCGTGGGCCTCGGGGGTCCCTCTGGCTCCGCAGAGCACAGGGACGAGGTGAGGGGCTTAGACCATGCCTGGGCAATGTTGTTTCTTACACCTGGGTGTGTGGCATTTTGTTTACCTGGCTACCCCCACTTGGGATACCGTGGGCCTCGGGTGTCCCTCCGGCTCCCCAAAGCACAGGGACGAGGTGAGGGGCTTAGACCATGCCTGGGCAATGTTGTTTCTTACACCTGGGTGTGTGGCATTTTGTTGAGCTGGCTACCCCCACTTGGGATAGGTTTTCCACAGCAAGCACCTATTGTTCGTCGGAAGCCGTTTTTGCCCCAGGGGTCTCCGGGCTGTGTTCCTTGGGGTTGAACTCCTGCTAGCAAAACCACCAGGATTAGGGAAGAGCTCAGACTGTGTCTGGGCCCTGTGGTCTCTTCCAGGTCAGTGTATGGCATTTCCTTCACCTTGCCACATGCACTTGGCAGCATGTCTGCACGTGGAGAAAGAGTTTTTCGTGGGAAGCTGGTTTTTGTCAAACGGGTCCCAGTGCTGTGCTCCTCTCTTTTCACTCCTGCTGCCAGAAGCCCAGGGAGGATGGGAGGGCTTAGAACATGGCTGGGCACTGTGGTTTCTTCCAGAGAAGTGGAGGGCATTTGCTTTACCTTGCCACAACCACTTGGGATAGGGTCTGCACCTCAGGAAAACTGTCTCCGTGGGAAGCCGGCTTTTTGCAAAGGGGTCTCAGGGCCGTGGGCCTCGGGTGTCCCTCCGGCTCCCCAAAGCACAGGGACGAGGTGAGGGGCTTAGACCATGCCTGGGCAATGTTGTTTCTTACACCTGGGTGTGTGGCATTTTGTTGACCTGGCTACCCCCACTTGGGATAGGTGTTCCACAGCAAGCACCTATTGTTCGTCGGAAGCCGTTTTTGCCCCAGGGGTCTCCGGGCTGTGTTCGTTGGGGTTGAACTCCTGCTAGCAAAACCGCCGGGTTGAGGGAAGGGTTCAGACTGTGCCTGGGCCCTGTGGTCTCTTCCAGGTCAGTGTATGGCATTTCCTTCCCCTTGCCCCAGGCACCTGGGAGCATGTCTGCACGTGGAGAAAGACTTTCCCTTGGGAAGCCGGTTTTTGTCAAACGGGTCCCAGTGCTCTGCTCCTCTCTTTTCACTCCTGCTGCCAGAAGCCCAGGGAGGATGGGAGGGCTTAGAACATGGCTGGGCACTGTGGTTTCTTCCAGAGAAGTGGAGGGCATTTGCTTTACCTTGCCACAACCACTTGGGATAGGGTCTGCACCTCAGGAAAACTGTCTCCGTGGGGCCGGCTTTTGCAAAGGGGTCTCAGGGCCGTGGGCCTCGGTGTCCCTCCGGCTCCCAAGCACAGGACGAGGTGAGGGCTTAGACCATGCTGGGCAATGTTGTTTCTTACACCTGGGTGTGTGGCATTTTGTTGAGCTGGCTACCCCCACTTGGGATAGGTTTTCCACAGCAAGCGCCTATTGTTCGTCGGAAGCCGTTTTTGCCCCAGGGGTCTCCGGGCTGTGTTCGTTGGGGTTGAACTCCTGCTAGCAAAACCGCCGGGTTGAGGGAAGGGTTCAGACTGTGCCTCGGCCCTGTGGTCTCTTCCAGGACAGTGTACGGCATTTCCTTCCCCTTGCCACAGGCACCTGGGAGCATGTCTGCACGTGCAGAAAGACTTTCCCGTGGGAAGCCGATTTTGTTACCAGGTCCCAGTGCTCTGCTCCTCTCTTTCACTCCTGCTGCCAGAAGCCCAGGGAGGATGGGAGGGCTTAGAACATGGCTGGGCACTGTGGTTTCTTCCAGAGAAGTGGAGGGCATTTGCTTTACCTTGCCACAACCACTTGTGAGAGGGTCTGCACCTCAGGAAAACTGTTTCCGTGGGAAGCCGGCTTTTTGCAAAGGGGTCTCAGGGCCGTGGGCCTCGGCTGTCCCTCCGTCTCCCTAAAGCACAGGGACGAGGTGAGGGGCTTAGACCATGCCTGGGCAATGTTTTTCTCACTGGGTGTGGCATTTTGTTGACTGCTACCCCACACTTGGGATAGGTTTTCCACAGCAAGCTCCTATTGTTCGTCGGAAGCCTTTTTTTGCCCCAGGGTCTCGGGCTGTGTTCGTTGGGTTGAACTCCTGCTAGCAAAACCGCCGGGTTGAGGAAGGGTTCAGACTGTGCCTGGCCCTGTGGTCTCTTCCAGGTCAGTGTATGGCATTTCCTTCCCTTGCCACAGGCACCTGGGAGCATGTCTGCACGTGGAGAAAGACTTTCCCTTGGGAACCGGTTTTTGTCAAACGGGTCCCAGTGCTCTGCTCCTCTCTTTCACTCCTGCTGCCAGAAGCCCAGGGAGGATGTGAGGGCTTAGAACATGGCTGGGCACTGTGGTTTCTTCCAGAGAAGTGGAGGGCATTTGCTTTACCTTGCCAAAACCACTTGGGATAGGGTCTGCACCTCAGGAAAACTGTCTCCGTGGGAAGCCGGCTTTTTGCAAAGGGGTCTCAGGGCCGTGGGCCTCGGCTGTCCCTCCGGCTCCCCAAAGCACAGGGACGAGGTGAGGGGCTTAGACCATGGCTGGGCAATGTTGTTTCTACACCTGGGTGTGTGGCATTTTGTTGAGCTGGCTACCCCCACTTGGGATAGGTGTTCCACAGCAAGCACCTATTTTGCGCGAGCCGTTTTGCCCCAGGGTCTCCGGGCTGTGTTCGTTGGGGTTGAACTCCTGCTAGCAAAACCGCCGGGTTGAGGGAAGAGTTCAGACTGTGCCTGGGCCCTGTGGTCTCTTCCAGGTCAGTGTATGGCATTTCCTTCCCCTTGCCACAGGCACCTGGGAGCATGTCTGCACGTGGAGAAAGACTTTCCTTGGGAAGCGGTTTTGTCAAGCGGTTCAGTGCTCTGCTCCTCTCTTTTCACTCCTGCTGCCAGAAGCCCAGGGAGGATGGGAGGGCTTAGAACATGGCTGGGCACTGTGGTTTCTTCCAGAGAAGTGGAGGGCATTTGCTTTACCTTGCCACAACCACTTGGGATAGGGTCTGCACCTCAGGAAAACTGTCTCCGTGGGAAGCCGGCTTTTTGCAAAGGGGTCTCAGGGCCGTGGGCCTCGGGTGTCCCTCCGGCTGCCCTAAGCACAGGGACGAGGTGAGGGGCTTAGACCATCGCTGGGCAATGTTGTTTCTTACAGCTCGGTGTGTGGCATTTTGTTGAGCTGGCTACCCCCACTTGGGATGGGTGTTCCACAGCAAGCACCTATTGTTCGTCGGAAGCCGTTTTTGCCCCAGGGGTCTCCGGGCTGTGTTCGTTGGGGTTGAACTCCTGCTAGCAAAACCGCCGGGTTGAGGGAAGGTTTCAGACTGTGCCTGGGCCCTGTGGTCTCTTCCAGGTCAGTGTATGGCATTTCCTTCCCTTGCCCCAGGCACCTGGGAGCATGTCTGCACGTGGAGAAACTTTCCCTGGGAAGCCGGTTTTTGTCAACGGGTCCCAGTCCTCTGCTCCTCTCTTTTCACTCCTGCTGCCAGAAGCCCAGGGAGGATGGAGGGCTTAGAACATGGCTGGGCACTGTGGTTTCTTCCAGAGAAGTGGAGGGCATTTGCTTTACCTTGGCACAACCACTTGTGAGAGGGTCTGTACCTCAGGAAAACTGTCTCCGTGGGAACCGGCTTTTGCAAGGGGTCTCAGGGCCGTGGCCTCGGCTGTCCCTCCGGCTCCCAAAGCACAGGGACGAGGTGAGGGGCTTAAACCATGCCTGGGCAATGTTGTTTCTTAACCTGGGTGTGTGGCATTTTGTTGGCTGGCTACCCCACTTGGGATAGGTTTCCACAGCAAGCACCTATTGTTCGTCGGAAGCCGTTTTTGCCCCAGGGGTCTCCGGGCTGTGTTCGTTGGGGTTGAACTCCTGCTAGCAAAACCGCCGGGTTGAGGGAAGGGTTCAGACTGTGCCTGGGCCCTGTGGTCTCTTCCAGGTCAGTGTATGGCATTTCCTTCCCTTGCCCCAGGCACCTGGGAGCATGTCTGCACGTGGAGAAAGACTTTCCCTTGGGAAGCCGGTTTTTGTCAAACGGTCCCAGTGCTCTGCTCCTCTCTTTTCACTCCTGCTGCCAGAAGCCCAGGGAGGATGGGAGGGCTTAGAACATGGCTGGGCACTGTGGTTTCTTCCAGAGAAGTGGAGGGCATTTGCTTTACCTTGCCAAAACCACTTGGGATAGGGTCTGCACCTCAGGAAAACTGTCTCCGTGGGAAGCCGGCTTTTTCCAAAGGGGTCTCAGGGCCGTGGGCCTCGGGTGTCCCTCCGGCTGCCCTAAGCACAGGGACGAGGTGAGGGGCTTAGACCATCGCTGGGCAATGTTGTTTCTTACAGCTCGGTGTGTGGCATTTTGTTGAGCTGGCTACCCCCACTTGGGATAGTTGTTCCACAGCAAGCACCTATTGTTCGTCGGAAGCCGTTTTTGCCCAGGGTCTCGGGCTGTGTTCTTGGGGTTGAACTCCTGCTACAAAACCGCCGGGTTGAGGGAAGGGTTCAGACTGTGCCTGGGCCCTGTGGTCTCTTCCAGGTCAGTGTATGGCATTTCCTTCCCCTTGCCCCAGGCACCTGGGAGCATGTCTGCACGTGGAGAAAGACTTTCCCTTGGGAAGCCGGTTTTTGTCAAACGGTCCCAGTGCTCTGCTCCTCTCTTTTCACTCCTGCTGCCAGAAGCCCAGGGAGGATGGGAGGGCTTAGAACATGGCTGGGCACTGTGGTTTCTTCCAGAGAAGTGGAGGGCATTTGCTTTCCCTTGGCACAACCACTTGTGAGAGGGTCTGTACCTCAGGAAAACTGTCTCCGTGGGAAGCCGGCTTTTTGGAAAGGGGTCTCAGGGCCGTGGGCCTCGGCTGTCCCCTCCGGCTCCCAAAGCACAGGGCGGGGTGAGGGGCTTAGACCATGCCTGAGCAATGTTGTTTCTTACACCTGGGTGTGTGGCATTTTGTTGGCTGCTACCCCCACTTGGGATAGGTTTCCACAGCAAGCACCTATTGTGCGTCGGAACGTTTTGCCCCAGGGTCTCCGGGCTGTGTTCGTTGGGGTTGAACTCCTGCTAGCAAAACCGCCGGGTTGAGGGAAGGGTTCAGACTGTGCCTGGGCCCTGTGGTCTCTTCCAGGTCAGTGTATGGCATTTCTTTCCCCTTGCCACAGGCACCTGGGAGCATGTCTGCACGTGGAGAAAGACCTTCCCGTGGGAAGCCGGTTTTTCTCAAACGGGTCCCAGTGCTCTTCTCCTCTCTTTTCACTCCTGCTTCCAGAAGCCCAGGGAAGATGGGAGGGCTTAGAACATGGCTGGGCACTGTGGTTTCTTCCAGAGAAGTGGAGGGCATTTGCTTAACCTTGCCACAACCACTTGGGATAGGGTCTGCACCTCAGGAAAACTGTTTCCGTGGGAAGGCGGCTTTTCAAAGGGGTCTCAGGGCCGTGGGCCTCGGTGTCCCTCCGGCTCCCCAAAGCACAGGGACGAGGTGAGGGGCTTAGACCATGCCTGGGCAATGTTGTTTCTTACACCTGGGTGTGTGGCATTTTGTTGAGCTGGCTACCCCCACTTGGGATAGGTGTTCCACAGCAAGCACCTATTGTTCGTCGGAAGCGTTTTGCCCCAGGGTCTCCGGGCTGTGTTCGTTGGGTTTGAACTCCTGCTAGCAAAACCGCCGGGTTGAGGGAAGGGTTCAGACTGTGCCTGGGCCCTGTGGTCTCTTCCAGGTCAGTGTATGGCATTTCCTTCCCTTGCCCAGGCACCTGGGAGCATGTCTGCACGTGGAGAAACTTTCCCTGGGAAGCCGGTTTTTGTCAACGGGTCCCAGTGCTCTGCTCCTCTCTTTCACTCCTGCTGCCAGAAGCCCAGGGAGGATGAGGGCTTAGAACATGGCTGGGCACTGTGGTTTCTTCAGAGAAGTGGAGGGCATTTGCTTTACCTTGCACAACCACTTGGAGAGGGTCTGACCTCAGGAAAACTGTCTCCGTGGGAACCGGCTTTTGCAAAGGGGTCTCAGGGCCGTGTGCCTCGGCTGTCCCTCCGGCTCCCAAAGCACAGGGACGAGGTGAGGGGCTTAACCATGCCGGGCAATGTTGTTTCTTACACCTGGGTGTGTGGCATTTGTTGGCTGGCTACCCCCACTTGGGATAGGTGTTCCACAGCAAGCACCTATTGTTCGTCGGAGCCGTTTTGCCCCAGGGTCTCCGGGCTGTGTTCGTTGGGGTTGAACTCCTGCTAGCAAAACCGCCGGGTTGAGGGAAGGGTTCAGACTGTGCCTGGGCCCTGTGGTCTCTTCCAGGTCAGTGTATGGCATTTCCTTCCCCTTGCCCCAGGCACCTGGGAGCATGTCTGCACGTGGAGAAAGACTTTCCCTTGGGAAGCCGGTTTTTGTCAAACGGGTCCCAGTGCTCTGCTCCTCTCTTTTCACTCCTGCTGCCAGAAGCCCAGGGAGGATGGGAGGGCTTAGAACATGGCTGGGCACTGTGGTTTCTTCCAGAGAAGTGGAGGGCATTTGCTTTACCTTGCCACAACCACTTGGGATAGGGTCTGCACCTCAGGAAAACGGTTACCGTGGGAAGCCGGCTTTTTGCAAAGGGGTCTCAGGGTCGTGGGCCTCGGCTGCCCTCCGGCTCCCCAGCACAGGACGAGGTGAGGGGCTTAGACCATGCCTGGGCAATGTTGTTTCTTACACCTGGTGTGTGGCATTTTGTTGAGCTGGCT
>NW_024423564.1:6766-15028 GCF_017311325.1 Ursus maritimus
TTTGTGGGAATGCAAGTTGGTACAGCCACTCTGGAAAACAGAGTGGAGGTCCCTTAAAAAGTTAAAAATTGAGCTAACCTATGACCCAGCCATTGCACTACTGGGTATTTACCCAAAGATACAGAAGTAGTGAAGAGAAGGGCCATATGCACCCCAAGGTTCATAGCAGCATTGTCCACAATAGGTAAATCGTGGAAGGAGCCGAGATGCCCTTCAACAGGTGACTGGATTAAGAAGATGTGGTCCATATATACAATGGAATATTATTCAGCTATCAGAAAGAACGAGTTCTCAACATTTGCTGCAACATGGACGGCACTGGAGGAGATAATGCTAAGTGAAATAAGTCAAGCAGAGAAAGACAATTATCATATGATTTCTCTCATCTGTGGAACATAAGAACTAGGAAGATAGGTAGGGGAAGAAAGGGATAAAGAAAGGGGGGTTAATTAGAAGGGGAAATGAAGCATGAGAGACTATGGACTCTGAGAAACAAACTGAGGGCTTCAGAGGGGAGGGGGTGTGGGAATGGGATAGACTGGTGATGGGTAATAAGGAGGTGCACTGGGTGTTATAAGCATCTAATGAATCATGGAACTTTGCATCAGAAATGAGGGATGTACTGTATGGTGACTAACATAATATAATAAAAAAACATTAAAATAAAAAAATGACAAAAAAAACAAAGTCGCTGGGGGCTCGCGGGGCCCTGCAGGTCCTCCTGCCCTGAATGCTAGGTAGTGCCCGAGGGGCCTGGGGCGGGGGGGGGGGCTGTGTGGAGGCAGGCTGACTCTGGCACTGGACCTCAGGGGTCCCCAATCCTGGGAGCTGCGGAGCCAGGCCCCTGGTGAGGGACCCCTTGGTGGCGGACATAGGGTTAGGGTTAGGCCCCAGGAGATAGACATTGCAGATCTGCTGGCAGTGCGGGGAGCTGCGCTGTGGTCTGTGGTGAGGGCATGGGGGAGGGGGAGCGTGGGCTCCAGGGTTGGGGAGTAGGGGGAGGTTGAAGGTCGCTGGGGGCTCTGGGGGCCCTACCGGTTCTCCCACCTTGAATGCTGGGAGGCATCCGAGGGGCCTGGGTGGCGGTGCGGTGGTAGCCTTGTAAGGGGGGAAATAAAAATCACACCCTACCTTAGAGGACGCGGCAACTCAACCCCATGAAGTCGAGAGAGACAGTTCTTGATGCAATCACACGAGGCTTTATTGCAGGACCAGTGCGCTGGGGCTCATCTCATAACCCACGCAGGGGCAGCGGAGAAGAGCCTCGAGCTATGAAAGGGTTAGGTTTTTATGGGGGCTTGTGGGCGTGACCCTCAGGAGACAGTCATTGGGGTGTTTGCAGTTTCTACCCAATCAAGAGTCCAGTTGGCCAGTACAAACTGTCCAATAGGAAATTTTGGCGCGAGGAACTATCAGAGAGCTCCAGAAGATGCAGGGTGGTGGTCTTTCGGAGGGTCTCTCTGGGCGTCATCCTGGGTGGAGGGTGGGATGGTAACATGCCGGGGGGGGGGGGGATAGCTCTGGGTGGGATACAATTAGGCGCCCCTCCACCCCGGGACTCGATTTATCTTTAGCAAGCCGGCAGCAGGCGTGTACAGAAGCGAGAAGCTGTGGTTAGCGTTTGCCTAAGTGGGCCCCTTCCTTAAAGTACTTCGGGCGCCTAAACTTTGCTCAAGGGGGTTTTCATTTATGTTTCCCTATGTAGGTCTTCTTGCAAACTTTAAAATGTCCTTTCATTCCCCCCTTTTGTTTTTTTGAACAATTCCAATCATGGAATAGTTGGATCCTCTGAGGGGTTTAACTCTTGGTATTCATGTCTTAACATGTATAGTTGTACTGTGCTGACTTGGTTGCGGATAAATTGTATGAGACAATTTAGAACGCAAGGGCCTAGGGTAAGGAGTAACAGAATAATTAGCAGTGGTCCTGTCAGGGCGGAAACTAGAGTAGTTAACCAGGGAGTTTTATTGAACCAACCTTGGAACCATCCCTGGGAGGCTTCTTGTTCTTTTTGTCTTTCTGCTAATCTCTGTCTTAACTTAGTCATAGAGTCTTTTATTATCCCGGAGTGATCGGAATAAAAACAACATTCTTCATTTAGGGCAACGCATACGCCCCCTTGCTGTAAGAAAAGAAGGTCTAAACCTCTTCTATTTTGTAAGACTACTTCTGACAGGGAAGTTAATGACTTTTCTAGGTGGGTCAGCACGTAGCCTCACAGTAAATGAGAATCCGGTATCCGTCCCAGTTATATAAAACCTAAAACCCCAAGTTCTCCCTTTTAGCCAGTCCCGGGATTCTTTTCCTTTTTCAGTGAAGGTAATATTAAGGGTAGTGTCATTTCCTCGTGTCACGCTTATTAAGTCCCATGAGGAAGTGGGCTTCCACCAAACTACCCCCGTGGTTTCGCATCCCCAGTTTTTACAGAAGTAATGGTCAAAACCTCCGCATTTGTGGGCAATTGCCCTTGATCGACCATCCTTAGGGCATATATAGAAGGGGTCCGTTTTTAGTCTATGTTTGGACATGGGGTCACGACAGCCTATGTTTTGTTCATCTAGGACGTCCCAGGCATCTAAGCCTGAAACCAGTTTGCAGAGATCGGGGTATAGGCTGGGCCACCATGTCCAAAGGGGGGCATTGTTAGAGATGCTCCATACTGGAGCCCCTAACTGAGAGGTGATTTCCCAGGTTAGGGTAAGTGGACCATGCGGGTTAGGGCTACTTATCGGTAGTTGAATCAGCAGTATCAGCATGCATGCGGCGCAGACGGAGTTTGAGGGGGTTGTCAGTCTTTTCCAAAGTCCAATTCTTGTCTGGGGGGGCCTCCTTGACGTGAGACGCATGGATCCAAGCTGAGACGCCATCTACTTTGACAGCAGTTGGAGTTGTCAACAGGACGATGTAAGGTCCTTTCCACCGAGGTTCTAGGTTACCGGCTCGATGTCTTCTTACGTAGACGGAGTCTCCCACCTGGAACCGGTGTGGTACCTGGAGGTCCCCAGGTCGGTAGGCGTCTGCTAATGACTTCCACACCGTCCTTTGGGTGATCTCAAGGGCCTTTAATCTGCTGAGTAAAGCTTGATTAGTTATGTGTTCAAAAGTGGGCAAATGCATAGAGGCCAAGGGAGGGGCAGTCCCATATAATATTTCGAAGGGAGTGACATTTAGAAAATTCGGGGTATTTCGGACCCGGAACAGGGCATAGGGAAGGAGGGCTATCCAGTCTGCAACGCCAGTCTCCAAGGACAATTTAGTTATGGTCTCTTTTATAGTTCTATTTACTCTTTCTACTTGACCTGAGCTCTGGGGTCTATAAGCACAATGTAACTTCCAATTTACCCCAAGGATCCTGGCTATATCCTGGCTCACCTGAGCAACAAAGGCAGGGCCGTTATCCGACCCGATTATTCTTGGGACTCCAAACCGAGGAAAAATTTCTTCTATAAGTTTTTTTGTAACAATTTGTGCAGTCTCTGTTTTGGTGGGGAATGCTTCTACCCACCCGGAGAAGGTGTCAATGAATACCAGTAAGTACTTATTACTATACCTTCCTGGGCGCACTTCGGTGAAATCAACTTCCCAATAAAGTCCCGGTCTGTCTCCTCTAAGTCTAGTTCCTCCGGAGCTTCTAGAAAAAGCTGCATTAACTCTCTGGCAAGGGATGCAGTGCTTCACAGTTTCATAAGCTAATTTGTCTAGGTCTGGCAAAACAAAAGGGGAACTGCGGGCGGAAGTCACGAGATGTTTTTTTCCAAAATGAGTCAAATGATGCAGCTGTTTTAGAAAGGCTCTAGCTTCCTCCTGTGACAAGGGAGTTTTTGGGTCTTTTGGCTGCATAAAATTTGTATAAGGCAAAGGGCCTTTATTTTTTTCCTCCAAACTTAGTGTTAAAACATTAAGTCCATGTGCAGCCTTCTTTGCCTCCCGATCTGCCCTTTGGTTACCCAGAGCAGTCTCCGAACCGTCTCTTTGATGTCCAGGGCAGTGTATAATGGCCACCTTAAGGGGTTTATGGACTGCTTCTAGGAGGTCAAGAATTTCCTTTTTGTTTTTAATTTCCTTTCCTGCTGAATGCTGGGAGGCATCCGAGGGGCCTGGGTGGCGGTGCGGTGGTAGCCTTGTAAGGGGGGAAATAAAAATCACACCCTACCTTAGGAGGACGCGGCAACTCAACCCCATGAAGTCGGAGAGAGAGACAGTTCCGGATGCACCACACGAGTTTTGGCCAGGACCAGTGCGCTGGGGCTCACCTCATACCCACGAGGGGCAGCGGAGAAACCTCCCGAGCTAATGAAAGTTGGTTCTTTCATGGGCTTCGTGGGCGTGACCTCGGGCAGTCATTGGGGTGCTTGCAGTTTCCTTAATCAAGAGATCAGTGTGTGGCCAGTACAAACTGTCCATGATTTTGAGGGACTAGTCGAGGCTCCGTGAGTGCAGGGGGTGGTGGCTTCGAGGGTTCTCTGGCGATCATCCTGGGCGGAGGGTGTGGAGGTACCATGCCGGGGTGATAGCTCTGGGTGGGATGGATGGCACCCCTCCACCAGGAGCTCGATTTACGTTTATCTTATATAGCGTGCTGGCGGAAGAAGGATGAAGAAAGCTATGGTTACGCTTTCTTCCAAGTGGGCCACGCTCCTTAAAGTAGTTGGAGGCGCCCAACTGCACTAGGGATTTCATTATGTTCCTCCACGCGTATGTTTTCTGTTACTCATACATGACAAATATGTCCTTTCATTCCCTTTTGTTTTTTGAACAATTCCAATCGGGCGGGAATAGTTGGATCCTCTGAGGGGCTTAACTCTGGTATTCATGTCTTAATACGAATAGTTGCACCAGTGCTTTACTTACACGGACAAATTGTATGAGACGATTCAGAACACAAGGCTCAGGTGTTGAGTAACAGAATAATTAGCAGTGGTCCTGACAGGACGGAAATTAGAGTAGCTAACCAGGGAGTTTTATTAAACCAACCTTGGAACCACCCTGAGAGGCCTCTCGCTCTTTCGGCCTCTCACTAATCTCTGTCTCACTTAGTCATAGAATCCTTTTATTACTCCTGAGTGATCGGAATAAACAGCATTCTTCATTTAGGCAACACATACGCCCTCTGTTGCAAGAAAAGAAGGTCTAAACCCCTTCTGTTCTGTAAGACTACTTCCGACAAGGAAGTTAATGACTTTTCTAGGTGGGTAATGGATTGCTCCTAACACTTTCAGGCCTCATCACCTGACATCCGCAGTTCCTGATAGGATTGGGACCCTTGAACTAGGCCGCCGCTCTGGGTGCCTATGCCGGTGCAATTCCTCATCCCAAATAGGACCGCCAAAGAGATGGAGATCAATTCTCTCTTGTGGCGATCCCCGACAGGGGAACCACCTTGGCGGTATGAATCGAACCTGTCTTCAAGGGGCTGTCTCATAGTAGGTCACTTTGGGCAGCAACTGGATCATGATACAAAGTCTGCGGACTGATTGAAAATACTAGTGTGCAAGCAGGGGAGTTAGGCCGGGTGTGCTGCAAGGCCCACCCATCCCCGCCCAGGGGAACTAAGTAGTAAGGGAGGGATGGAGGACAAGCATAGCCAGCAGGCCTGTGTCAAGTTATGGTTTGCTGTCGTGTAGGCTCCCTGCACTATACTGAACAGCCGCTGCCCAGGATGCAGAAGCCAGGGAGGAGTTAAGAAAGGGGTGGCGCGGGGAAGCAGGTCTGCGGTCAGACCATGGGAGTCATTTGGGGACGGACCACGTGACTGGTTACTTAGTATCTGGTTAGTCCTATAGGAACAGTTCTTAGCGGGTCAGCACGTAGCCTTACAGTAAATGTGTGAACTGATCCGTCCCAGTTATATAAAACCTAAAACCCCAAGTTCTCCCTTTAGCCAGTCCCGGATACTTTCCCCTTATTAGTGAAGGTAACGTTAAGGGTAGTGGCATTTCCGTGTCACGCTTATTAAGTCCCATGAGGAAAGTTGGCTTCCACGGGCTACCCCCGTGGTTTCACATCCCAGCTTTTACAGAAGTAGTATCGTAAACCCTCCATTTGCGGACGACGTCCCTTGTTCGACCATCTTTAGACATATATAGAAGGGGTCCTTTTAGTCTATGTTTGGCCATGGGGTCTGCGGGACAGGCTGCTATGTTTTTGTTCATATCTAAGATGTCCTTGGTGCATCTGAGCCTGAAACCAGTCTGCAGAGATCGGGGTATAGTTGGGCCACCACGCCCAGCGTGAACATTGCTGTGAGATGCTCCATATTGGAGCCCCTAACTGAGAGGTGATTTCCCAGGTCAGGTAAGGGACCATGTGGGTTAAGGCTACTTATCGGTAGCTGAATCCAAAGCATCAGCAAAGCATACAACGCCAAGCAGACGGAGTTTGAGGGGCCGTCGGTCTTTTCCACAGTCCAATTCTTGTCGGGCCTCCTTGACGGAGACGATGGGTCCAAGCCGAGACGCCATCTACTTTGGCGTAGCAGTTGGGGTTGTCAGCAGGACGATAAGGTCCTTTCCCAATCGGGTTCTAGGTTACCGGCTCGATGTCTCCTTACGAGACTGAGTCTCCCACCTGGAACCGGTGAGGTACCTGGAGGTCCCCAGGTCGGGTAGGCGTCTGCTAATGATTTCCACAACGTCCTTGGGTGATTTCTGCTACTTAATCTTCCACTATATAGCCGTGTTCCCATCAGGCATACCAGGTATGGTCTGCATCTGGGAGGGGTCGGTCATCGAGGTCGTAAGCCGGATCCCAGTTTCCTCGGCGCAGAACCTCTCGGCAAGAGTGGAATATCCCCGCTGCCGCCTGGATCCGCTTCCGGGAGCATGGAAGTGGAGATTCAAGGGCGACTGGAGGGGCAAACTGTATCCGGTCTCGCTGAGGGAGGGAGACTCTGATAGAGTCATTCAGCGCTCGCCAGCCATCGGTCGGGGGGTTGTTCGACAACGCTCGGAGTGTATGAGGGGCCACAATTGTCAGTTTCTGTCCCATAGCAGTTTGTCAGCTGCCTTTAACAAAGGACTGCGATTGCTGCGACGGCCCGAGGCAATTTGGCCAGCCTTTAGCAACCGGGTCAAGTTTTTTGACAGGTAGGCTACTGTCACCCAGGGTCCGAGAGGTTGAGTTAGTACTCCCGAGCTATGCCCTTCGCTCGTCACGCATAGAGTGAAGCGGCCTCGATAATGCCTGGCAGTGGCGAGGGTTGGGTGCGGACAGCAGGGCGCGCTGAGACACAAAGGCTTCCTTGCTGGTCGGCTCCCCATATGAAAGGGGATCTTTCCCTGTCAGGTGTGCGGGCTGCTAAAGTGGCAAAGCCCGGTATCCAGAGTCGGCAAGCCGGCTGTGCCCAGGAACTCGCACCTGACGGGGCGCATTTGGGCACAGGAATCTGACCACCGCTTGTTTTCTGGTTTGACAGCCATCTCTTTTCCCTTTAAACATACCCCCAAGTAGGTTACCTGAGGTTGGCAGATCTGAGCCTTTAACTGATACTCGATATCCCAGGGCGGCGAAGTTCTCTCAGCAACCGGTGTCTCGGCGGCAGTCAGCTAATGTGGCCCCGCCAACAGGAGGTCATCGACATACTGAAGCAACGCTGGCTTACGCGCTATTCGAATGGGATCAAGTCCTGATGTAGGGCCTCATCAAATAGGTTGGGGAGTTTTTAAACCCTTGGGGAGTCTGGTCCGCGAAGCTGCCGGGAGGGCTGTCCCCGTGTCAGGTCCTCTCCCATTCAAACTGCAAAGAAATAAATTTTTGGTTGAGGCATGAAGACGGAGACAGAAAAGGCATCCTTTAAGTTCAAACGGTATACCATGTGTGATCAGGCGGGCTTCTAACTCAGCAAATTATACGGATTTGGGACTGTCGGGTATATCCTGAACCCTTTTATTTATCCTGTACGGCCGCATACCCTGGGTCCCTGGCTTTACTGGCAGCAAGGGCATTCCATGGCGACCCGACACAAGGCACCCGAATATGCCGAAGCTTTTGTAGTCTCAATATATGAGGCTGTATACCTTTAGTGCTTCCTGGCTCATCGGTATTGACGAATCGCTATCGGCTCAGCCATAGCTTAATTCAATAATTATAGGAGGCCTCTGTTTCGCTAGCCTCATCCCTGCCTCTGCCCAGGCTTCTGGGAACGCTTGACCCAGGTTGTGAGGATCATTCTTACGGGGCCGGTTCAAACAGTCTATGTTCGTCTTCAGTTTGAAGTGGGAGAGACTCGCATTGGCCTCCTGTGTAACTTGGGGGCTCCTCCGA
>NW_024423564.1:15053-20053 GCF_017311325.1 Ursus maritimus
TGTGAAAGAGATTTGGGCCCCTATTTTTGTTAAGAGGTCTCTTCCAATTAAGGGAGTTGGGCACTCGGGGATCACCAGAAACGAATGGGTCACCTGCCCAGTTCCAAGGTCAACAGTTCTCTTAGTGGTCCATGGGTACACTTGCTGCCCGGTGGCCCCGGTTACCAGGGACCTTTTATGGGATAAGGGCCCCGATGGATATAGTAAAACTGAGTGCTGAGCTCCAGTATCCACTAAAAAGTCGACTGGTTTCCCCTCCACTTTGAGAGTTATCCTGGGCTCAGGGAGGGGGTCCGAGCCCCGACCTCCCTAGATGGAATCCTCGGCTAGGGAAAGGATTTTGTTCTGGTTTTTCTTTTTGGGGCAGTCCTTAACCCAGTGGCCCTGTTCCTTGCAGTAGGCGCATTGGTTTTTTCCCAGCGGTGATCTGGGCCCCCTTTGATTGCTCAGGTTGCCTGCCTGCCGGTCTCTTTCAAAGTTTTTCCCATCTACTACTGCAGCCAGGATCCGAGTTAAATTTTTTTCTCGTATCTTTTCTCTTTTTTGTTCTTTTTCCTCATCTGTCTCCCTTCTATGGTACACCTTTTCTGCCTCTTTTACCAAATCTTGTAAGGTCCTATCTTGTAACCCCTCTAGTCTTTGTAATTTTTTTCGTATGTCAGGCGCGGCTTGGCCTATAAACGCCATCGCTACTGAGGCTCGCTGGCCTTCTGAAGTAGGGTCGAATGGGGTGTACCTACGAAAAGCCTCCATCAGCCTTTCCAGGAAAACCGAAGGGGGTTCCTCAGGTTTTTGAAGCACCTCTCTTACCTTAGTCAAATTGGTGGGGCGCCTTGCAGCCCCTTTGAGACCAGCCACTAGAGCCTGGCGGTAGACCTGTAGCCGCTCCCTACCTTTGGGTTGACTGTAGTCCCAGTCCGGACGACTCAATGGGAAAGCGAGGTCTATAAGGTTAGGGAGAGTAGTGGGGAGCCCATTGTCTCCAGGGACGTTTTTCCGGGCCTCCATCAGGATTCTCTCGCGTTCCTCGGTCGTGAACAGAGTCTGTAGGAGCTGTTGGCAGTCATCCCAAGTAGGCTGGTGGGGGAGCATTAAAGATTCTACCAGGTTAGTTAGGCGTTGGGGATCCTCAGAGAATGGGGGGTGGTTAGTTTTCCAATTATAGAGGTCTGAGGAGGAAAACGGCCAATACTGTAGGGGCTGGAGGCCATTCCCTTCGGGAGGGGGGCCATAGGCTCGGAGGGGAAGGGCCCGAGTGGAATCGGGTGAGATCCCTCGCCTGCTCCTTGTCCCTTGAGCTGGACCTCCTTCCCCACTTGCCCCGCTTTCTTCCCCCGAGGGTTCCATCGGTGGGGCAGAGGGAGGGACGTGCGGGTAAGGGGGAGGCCATTCTAGAAGGGCCGGATCTTGAGACTCAGGGTAAATCTTACGGGGCTCGCAGGAACATTGTTTTATTGTGGACGTTTTTACGGTCAGGGCAGAGGTTTGTGTAGGAGTCTGACTAAGCCACGGCTTTACCCAAGGAGGGGGGTTCTGGACGAGGTCCTGCCAGACAATGATATAAGGCTGCTGGTCAGGGTGTCCGTGCGGATTTGGCTGAAAGATAACAGCTTTAACTGCTAGAATTGGTGTTAAGTTGAAGGACCCCCCAGGGGGCCAACCGACGCCAAAGGTGGGCCATTCAGAGGCACAGAAGGTCACCCATTTATTTTTGTTGACTTCTACTGACAAATTGTGGGCTCTCGCTCTTACTTCTGACCAATGCCGGGTGGTGAGACAAAGAGGGGTAGAAATAGTTTGCCCCATGGTTTCCTGCCGGAGGGAAACCTGCCAAATGAAAAAAACAAAACAGACAAGCAGTAAAGACAGAATGCCGTCAAGCGCCCACCGGCCTCTCCGACTCTTAAACAAACACTTGGGGTTAAGAGTGGACGAGGGCTGATATCCCTGGCCGCCTATGGGCAGGAGGGTCAGACCTTCGCCAGAGACCTCCCAATAAAGGGAAACCGAGCGTCCCCGATTCCCTTCCGAAGCCACCGGGGCGTCCCCCGGGGGTGCAGCCTTGGGCGTTCGAGGCACGTCTACCCGCCCAAAAGGCCGCATTAAACCAGAACCAGACCCAGATGTCAGTCAACCGACCAGATGGCAACAAGTGCCGTGCAGAGCAGACATATACCCAGATGTCAGTCAACCGACCAGATGGCAACAAGTGCCGTGCAGAGCAGACAGATACAGCCGGCGCGGAAACAGAGCAAGCAGCAAGCAGCAGGGGGGGGGATGGGTACCTCCAAGATTGTGGTCTCTCGAGACGTGGGGATGGTTGCCAAGGTTCCCGGCCAACGCACCAAATGTAAGGGGGGAAATAAAAATCACACCCTACCTTAGAGGACGCGGCAACTCAACCCCATGAAGTCGAGAGAGACAGTTCTTGATGCAATCACACGAGGCTTTATTGCAGGACCAGTGCGCTGGGGCTCATCTCATAACCCACGCAGGGGCAGCGGAGAAGAGCCTCGAGCTATGAAAGGGTTAGGTTTTTATTGTGGGCGTGACCCTCAGGGAGACGTCATTGGGGTGTTGCAGTTTCTGCCCTTAATCAAGGAAGTCAGTGTTGGCCAGTACAAACTGTCATAGGATTTATGCGAGGACTATCGAAGAGCTCCAGAAGTGCAGGGGGTGTGGTGGTCTTTTGAGAGGTCTCTGTGGCGACATCCTGGGTGGGGGTGGGAGGGTAACATGCCGGGGGTGATAGCTCTGGGTGGGATGCAATTAGGCACCCCTCCACCCAGGAGCTCGATTTATCTGTTTATCTTTCGCAAGCAGGCGTGCACAGAAGCGAGAAGGCGAAGCTGTGGTTAGCATTTTTCCAAGTGGGCCCCTTCCTTAAAGTATTTGGGGCGCCCAAACTTTGCTTAAGGGGATTTTCAGTTATGTTCCTCCACGTATGTTTTCTTGCAACCAAACGACTTCAAATATGTCCTTTCAGCCTGAGTCTGACGCCGGGGCTCGGGGGACCCCAATCCCTGAAAGGCGGCAGGCCCCCGGGAAGGGCCCCTCGGGTGCCTACTTATGGTTAGGGTTAGCCCCCAGGAGCCCGGCAGGCCTGATCTGCCGGCGAGCAGAGGGGTGGTGGGCTGAGGTGAGGGCTCGAGGGAGGGGGAGTGTGGGCCCAAGGGTTTGGCGCGGGGGTCCATCGAAGGTCGCTGGAGGCTCTGGGGGCCCTGCCCTTTCTCCAGCCCTCAATGCTCGGGGGCGCCCCGAGGGGTCCGGGTGGCGGCAAGGCAGCAGACTGAGTCCGGCGCTGGGGATCGGGGGTCCCCAACACCTGGCGTTGCGTCGGCAGGCCCCCAGGGAGGAGCCCCTAGGCGGACGACCTAGGGTTAGGTTTAGCCCCCAGGAGCGCGGCAGGCCCGATCCGCCGGCTGTGCAGCCAGCGGAGCGGGGCGCCGAGGTGAGGGCGCGTGGGAGGGGGAGCGTGGGCCCAAGGGTTGTGGCTCAGGGGGCCGTCGACCGTGGCCAGGGGCTTTGGGGGGGGTCCCTGCACGTTCTCCCGCCTTGAATGCTCGGTGACGCCCCGAGGGGCCCAAGTGGCGGCATGGCGGCAGGCTGAGTCCGGCACTGGGGCTCGGGGGTCCCCAATCCCCAGCGCTGCAGCGCCAGGCCCCTGGGGAGGGGCCCCTCATGTGCTGACCTAGGGTTAGGGTTAGGACCCAGGAGCGTGGCAGGCCTGATCTGCTGGCTGTGCAGTGAGCAGAGCGGAGGGCGAGGTGAGGGCGCGGGGGAAGGGTAGCGTGTGTTCAAGGGTTGTGGTGCAGGGGGGTCATCAAAGGTCGCTGGGGCTCTGGGGGCCCTGCCAGTCTCCCGCCCTGAATTCTCATTGGCAAGTTCCCAATTTGACTGGATGACTTCAGTTGCTGGTGGCGGGGATGTGGGAGGGCCTGAATGGACCTCATTCAATTGTAGCATTCAAATGCAGAAAGCTTACTGTTAAAGTCAGAGCCTGGGGCTTCTCTCCTAGGAATGGAGTTCCCCAACTTCCCCAACTTCCCCAACCCTTAGGCTGTACCTTGCAAACTTCGGGGAAGAAAGGGAGGGAGGGAGGAGGGTAAGGGGAAGAAGCAGAAAGAGGATGTCCGAAGAGTTCACCTCATCTGGGTTTCAGTCCTTCATTTCATTTCTATGAAACATGGACAGAGGCTGCCTTCTGTCACTGCCTCAAGCTGAAGTAGGGTGCAGTAAAGGCTTTGGAATGGAAGGGTCTGATACAGTGCATGTGGCAACTTTTGGTCCCTTGTGTTAATGGAGGGCGTCTCAGAGATAGTTCCTCATCTGAGAACTTGGGTATTTTTCTACATGGTTTGGTACTACATGACTTCATTGATTTTATCCCCAAGTATACTCTATGGAATAGTAACAGCATAGTATAACCCAACTGTCTCATTGTGTCTCAAATTGATGTGATCCGGTGGGCCTCACAGAGTACAGATCTGTACATTAGTCTGAGCCCCTCCCCCCGCGGTGGGGGTGGGGGTGGGGGGACAAAGGTCGTTTTCGTTTTCTTTAAGGGCTTCTTGTAGCCAAGTAGCTTAGTGTTTGGTTTTACCTACATGGGTTCTTTTTTTTTTTCCCCTTTGCATATCTTTTTTAAGTAATCTTTACACGCAACGTGGGCTCCAAGTCACAACCCCAAGATCAAGAGTCGCATGTTCTACTGACTGAGCCAGCCAGGTGCTCCTATTTATATGGGTTCTTATTTCCAAACAGGAGTTTAGAGGTCCCGCAAGCAGAGTTAACTATCACAGACTCTGCCTCATTCAGCAAGCAATCCGGCAGTTCATAAGAGGCATTTCTATGGAAACGAAAGGAAAACACTGGTTAATGGTTGGAACAAGGGATAAACCCAGTGTCTTAAGTCCAGAGTACTGTCAGTGAGAAGCTCTCTAGAATGTCAGGCTTGATCCATTCTCAGATAGAGTGAGGGTGGGCAGGGGCAATCTGAC
>NW_024423564.1:33405-34728 GCF_017311325.1 Ursus maritimus
CCCCACCGCCACCAGCATGAGAGCGGTCCCGCGACGCCCGGGACGCCGGCCGGCCTCAGCACCCTTGGCGGGCCCCCCCCCGCGAACCAGGCCCCACCACGGCTGGGACCCAAAAAACCCCACGTGACCCCCGCCGCAGGGGCCCAGCAGAACCTCCGTCCATCCGTCTGGTCCATCCCGGAGTCACGACCCAGGGGAAGCAACCCCCAGGCGAGAGCGGCCCGACCCGTGCCCGCACGCCACCCCCGGCGGCAACTCGGGACGGGAGCGGGCGGGAGACAGCCGCTCGCACGGCACGGGGAAGCGGGCCGCGCGGGGGGGCGCCCCACCCCTCGGGAGACACAGCACCGCGAGGGAGTGGCCGCACGCGCACTCGCACGCACGCGGGAGCCCCGCGCGCCGGACGCCGGCCAGGCCCAGCGGGATCCTCCCCCGACTCGGAGGGGGGAGGCGCAGGCCGCGGTAGGCAAAGAGCGGCGCTCGGCCCCGCCGCGGGGCCGGCAGACCCCTCACGGAGAGGGGGCTCTGCCCAACACGCAACGGTAGTCACCCCGCATCGGTGGCCACTACGCGCAGAGGAGGGGCGGCAGCTGGGGGGTTCCGGTACCCCAAGGCACCCTCTCGGATCGCTAGAGAAGGCTTTCTCACCGAGGGCGCATCGCCCCCACCCATTCGTCCCCCGACCGGGCCCCGCTAAACGGCTCTCCAAAGGCCGCCAAGGGCTCGGGGGGCGGGGGTAGGTCTGCGGCAAGGGGCAGGCACAGGGCAATCCTGAGCGCTCACGGCTGGGGCCCAACCAGGAGACCGTCCTTGCCCCGCCACGCACACCATGCTCGCGTCACCGCCCGGAAAGAGCTCCGTGCCTCCGGCGAGGCCACGAGAGGCGGAGACGGACGTGGCATGCTGGGGCGAAGAAACGGCACCCCTCGGGGAGGGACGACGAGGCGCCCGCATCCCCGTGGGGGGCAGGTGGTCCTCCCTTACCGACTCCACCACCCGCTCCTCGGACTACGCCACCAACAGCGGTGGCCCGAGGGGGTCGCTGGGAACAGGAAACGACGCCACCGCTCGGCCTCGGGCACCTGAGACAACCTGGAGCGCTCCAGGGGCACCACGGAGGGCCAGGCGCAACGCGCTCAGCACGCCCAGGCGGTGAGCAGCGCGGCGTCGGGACGGCCCTCCCCATGGCAGGGAGAGCCGCTCACCACACGAAGCCAAGAAAGGCAAGCGAGAGTGTCCGCTGCGTCAGAGGACCCCGGTCCCACGGACACCGGGAGGCCGAACGTGGGAGGGCGGGGTCGGGCCGGAGTCCACACCCCCCCC
>NW_024423564.1:34738-48246 GCF_017311325.1 Ursus maritimus
CCCCCCCCGCGCCCTCCCCGCACCGCCACAGCAGGCGGAGGAGGAGGAGGAGCGCGAAGGGCCCGCGGGCAGAACGAGAAGAGCGGTCCCATTCGCCATGAATGTCCGTCCCTCGTCTGACGCGGCTTAGGCCCGGCCCGGGAGAGCGCGAGATCACCACATCGATCGGCAGAATGTGCCCAGGGAGGTCCCGAGGGGGGGAAAGCCCGGCGAGGACAGCAACCAGAGGGACCTGCTTTCAGCCTCGCCAGCACCCCTCGACCCCAGGGCGAGAGCAGCCGGACAACCCAAGGAAGGAGGACGCCTGACACGTGGCACGGAGCCTTGCGGGACAAGGGTTGTCACGACCGCAGCCAGGTGCCCGCAGTGGGGAGCGCACGGGGTAAAGCACCCACGCCGCCTGCCCACACCGCCCTCGGGTGCTGGAGACTAGAGGTGGCACCACGGCCTGGACCATCTGGAGGCACCAGAGCCCGTGCACAGGCCCACGCAGACGGCTCAAGTAAGCGAGGGCACAGCCGGGCTTGGCACCATGGTCAAGCCCAGAGGTTCCCCCCGCCCCGCACACGCCCAGAGGTCCCCATCTCTAAGGCGACAGTCGCCAAAGCACAGCGTGTCAGCACCTACCTGGCAACAAAAAGTGCTCATTTCAGGTGACAAAATCACCACGCCGACTGCCGGGGCCTAGACACAAGTCACCGGGACCTCCTGGGACCGTAGCCAGGCCACCGGCCCCAAGCACCGTTCCATCAGCCCCGGCCCCTGGAGCCCCCAGGGCCATCTGGTCGACCCCGGGAGCGTGGCGGCAGCCGGGACCGACGGGGGACTCGCGGGAGGTGGAGCGGGCCGGGTAGGCCCTCCCCCAGTCCGCCTGTCGTCCCCACGTCAGGACTTAGAAAAATCACCAAAGTCCTGCGGAGGCACCTGTGGACGCCCTGCTCCCCGGCCCTCAGGACGGCCCCACGCCTGTCCCATGCCGGTCCCATGCCGGTCCCCGACTCCCAGTTGGGACTGGGGGGGGGAGGGGGCGATACCACGGAGGCGTCCCCGACGGCCGGACCGCAATGGGAATCGCGGCCGGGCCCCTGGGGCGCCATATCCGTGCCTCCCCTCGCGACCCGATCCGGTCCGGTCCGTTCCGGTCCGGTCCCCTCCGGTCCCCACCTCCGCAGCGGGCCTCGGAAAGCTTGGTAAGAAAATCGGGTCAGACGACCGGAACCCCACGCGTGCCCCGTGGCCGGGCCCGTCACGCCATCCACGGGCTTCCTCTCAAGGCTCGAGCGCGACACGGGAGAAAACCGCGCGACACGGAAGGCCCGACTGACCAGAACCACCGGCCGGATGGCGTCCGGGCGCCGGACACACCCGCTCCCATTCCCCCACGGGCCGAGGAGGGGACACCGGTGGGTGCTGGTCGACCCGTCCAGGCGACCCCCACACCCTTCTCAGGGAGCGAGGCGGTGGCGGCGTCACCCCCTCACAAGCCTGGAGGTTCAATCTCCCGCGAGCCGATCGCGCGCCGACACCCCAGAGAGAGCGGGACAATCACGCTAGTGTCACCGGCTTCCTGGAACTCCGGCTTGGGGACCGCAGCCAAATGCCATCCCTTACTGACATCGGCGACGCTCTGGCAGGGTGACGCTATATAAAAGCGGCCGCCAGGTGGCGCCCGACAACCGGCGCAAAGGACACCGAGACAGATCCAGATCGCGGGCCCGTGAAGGCGCACAGCCGGCCGCCCGGCCACCCGATCTTGTCCCGGCCCCACCTCGGAGGGGCGGGCGGAGGGTGTGGGGCGCGCGGACCCGGGGCGTCGGCCTCGGGAGCCCCCGACCAGCGCGGCACGGCTGCAGCACCCCAGGGCAGACCGGGAAAACGTGTCTGGGCCGCTCCAGCCGGAAAGGGAGCCGGCTGGCCACGGGACACGCGCGTACGCATGCGCTCACGCCCACGCACGCACGCCCACGCACGCACGCACGCCCCCGCCGGAAGCGGACGTGGGCGGAAAATTCCCCAAAGGGGCGCGTGGTGGCTCACTCGCTAAGCGTCTGCCTTCAGCTCGGGTCACGATCCCAGGGTCCTGGTTTCCAGCTCCCCGTCGGGCTCCCTGCTCACCGGGAAGCCTACTTCTCCCTCTCCCCCTGCTTGTGTTCCCTTTCTCGCTGTCTGTCTCTCTCTCTGTGAAATAAATAAATAAAATCTTAAAAAAATAAAATAAAATTCCCCGCAGACACCGGCAGGCCCCAGAGGCCCGGCCGGCATTACGCGGGCTTCCCACAGCGGCACACGGGCGGTGCCCTGGGCCTCTGGGAGGACTTAAGACAAATTTCGGGGGGCAGGCAGGGAACGGAAAACAGAGACCGTGTGAGTACTCCTAGAACAACAACGGTTGAACCATTTTTCTTCTATCATTTCAAGGGGAGGAAGTCTCTCTCAAGCATACGAAGAAAGCTCAGGAGGGCAGAAAGGGGGTGATTGACACACGCCCCCAGAAAGGTGCACACTGAATCCCTCTCTGCGTGTACCACGATGACATCCAAGGACAACAAACAGGCATGGGGGAACATCCGTGCAAAGGCAGGTGTGGCGATAAGAATATCGGTTTCCCCCGAAACCGCCTGGGTGGCTCAGTCGTTGAGCGTCTGCCTTCGGCTCAGGGCATGATCCGGGCGTTCTGGGATTGAGCCCCGCATCAGGCTCCTCCGATGGCAGCCTGCTTCTTCCTCTCCCACTCCCCCTGCTTGTGTTCCCTCCCTCTCTCACTGGCTGTCTCTCTCTCTCTGTCAAATAAATAAATCAATCTTGAAAAAAATATATATATCGGTTTCAGCATCCGTGACCATAACCCTAAGGGAGGGAGGGAGGGTGGGTGGTGCTTGAGAAGAGGTAAATAATTGATGATGAAATGTTCCATGATATTAAGGAGAAAAGAAAAACCAGGCGTAGCACTTCCTCTGGCGTGTAAAGGAAAAAAAGTTGTTTTTTTTTTTTTTTCTTCCTTTTTTCGTCTTTCAAGTACACGTATTTCAGGGCACCTGACTGGCTCTGTCGGAGGAGGACCGGGTGACTCTTGATCCGCAGGGGTCGTGAGTTCCAGCACCACGCTGGATGGGCATAGAGATTACTTAAAATTAGAAAGCTTTAAAAAACAAACACACAAACCACAGACGCGGAGCAGCATTAAGCATCCAAGACATACACCTGTCTTGGGGCGCCTGGGTGGTGCAGTCGGTTGGTTGGGCAGCTGCCTTTGGCTCGGGTCATAGCCCCAAGGTCCTGGAACAGAGCCCCCCATCACGCTCCCTGCTCAGTGGGGAGTCTGCTTCTCTCCCTCCCTCTGCCGATCCCCCTGCTTGTGCTCTCTCACTCACGCCCTCTTTCTCAAATAAATAAATAAAAAAAAATATTATGGAAGGAAAAAAAAAGATAAACACCTGTAAACAGGAAGTAGTCAGAGGAAAACATCCACAGTAGCAGAGGATGCGACATTAGAGGGCAGCAGAGCAGCATCCTAGCCAGGTGCTATGGCGCTTTACTGCTTTCTGTGCCCCGTAGGGACCTTTAAAAAACCTCACCCTCCTATCCAGGGAGGAGAGGGCAGAAGCAACCTCCAGCAAGACTTCCTTTGATTAAAGGGAACTCTTATTACATTCACCTTCACCATTTGAACATGGGCTTTTAATGGTTTCCTTTCCAAGCCTTTCTCTTTGCCTTCTTCTTACCTGTGTGAATCCCTGATCCCACAGTCACAACATCCCCCCAGCAAGACAGGGAACACAAGCAGGGGGAGTGGGAGAGGAAGAAGCAGGCTCATAGTGGAGGAGCCTGATGTGGGGCTCCATCCCATAACGCCGGGATCACGCCCTGAGCCGAAGGCAGATGCTTAACCACTGTGCCACCAAGGCGCCCCTCTCTTTACCTTCTTCTTGCCTGTGTGAATCCCTGATCCCACGTCACAACATTCCCCTCCCCACCAGAACACACACACACACACACACACACACACACACACACACACACGGATGAAAACTGTTCTCTGTACACCATACATCCTGAGCACTGCGAAAGTAAATGAGGAAACGCGGACAAGAGAGAAATCAAGCAAATACCGTAACTCTGAAGGCTGGACATCTACTGAGTTGAGAGAACTGACCAAACATCAGAAACTTGAAATGAAGGTTTTCCTTTAAAGTTGATTCTTCCTTAGTGGGCTAAACTACCTACGTTCTTTACTGGTATTTCCTCAACTCAAGAGTGCGACGATCCAAAGGTGGTTTTGTGATAAAAAGTTTGTGGGTGTCGTCTTCACATTTGTTTTGCAAGTACACATATTTCAGGGCACCAGGCTGGCTTGGTCAGTTGGAGGACCACAGGACTGCAACTCTTGATCTGCGGGGGGTCGTGAGTTCCAGCACCACACTGGATGGGTGTGGAGATTACATAAACAAGCGGATGGGCAAAAGGAATTAAAATCGCTACGGTGATTTCAAACAAAACAAGTGAAAACAAAACAAAACTCGGAAATAAAGTCGCCCCTGGCTTAATGCTTATTTCTAGACGCGACGACAGAGACCTGTGAGGTTGCCAGACAAAGAGCTATCACGGAACAGATACCCAAACAGATACGCCCAAGCCCAACAGAGGTTTGACAAATGCTCAAAGGCCACTCGAAGGAGGAAAGATGGCCCACCTCCCCGTGACATCAGAGGACGGTAATCAGACATCCACAGACCAAGCACGCAGGCAGGCAGGCAGACAAAGGAACAAGAAAGCTGGGGCGCCCGGGTGGCTCAGTCGGTTAAGCGTCTGCCTTCGGCTCAGGTCATGATCGAAGGGTCCTGGGATCAAGCCCCCCCATCGGGGGCTCCCTGCTCACCAGGGAGTCTGCTTCTCTCTCTCTCTCTGACCCTTCCTCCCCGCTTGTCCCCCCCCAAAAAAATTGTTTAAATTAAAGAAAGAAGGAAAGCAAGCAAGCAAGCTTTGACCTAAACAGCCACACTTCACCCCTCACACAAATGTAAACTCAAAATGGATCAGACACTGCCATGGGAAACATAAAACTGGAACACAGCTGGGGAGGACAGGGGGGCTGACTCTAAGAGAAAAATTGAGGAACTAGGGCCAGGCAAAGAGAGTTTAAGACTTGACACCAGAGGCATGATCCATGAAAAAGACACGGAGAGGTGGGAAGTCATCAAAATTAAAAACCTAGGCTCTGTGAAACACCCTCTCAAGAGGGCCAAGTGACAAAGGACACGCAGAGGCCTGGGGGATTTGGGGGGGGGGGCTTGTGGCTCAGAGAGAAACAAAATGAGGAAACGCTCCCAGAGGTTGGATCAGGGTCACCAGGTGAACAGCGGTACAATCCGTTCAGATAGGAGGTCTGGCGCACGGCCAAGGCAAGGAAAAAGACAAAGATTTTAGGGTTAGGTCCCCTTGAATAGGTCGTGTCCATGAGGCTACCAAGTCAGAAAATCAGCTAGGCAGTTTTATGTCTAATTCTGAATGGACATGATGTCTGGGGTTTATAAGCAGAAAGTCCATAATCAATCACCCAGAGGTGATTAAACACAGAGGAAAACCATAGCGACAATAGACTCTGTAGGGCCCAGGGTCGAACTAGGGCCAGCGGGGTGGGGGTGGGGGTGGGGGGGACACTTCACATTTTAACACCCAGCCTAAGGAGCCCATGCTGAGGAACACTGCCGCTGCAGAGGAGGACCGTCAGGAACGGTAGGAACGACAGGAGCAAGACACCGCCAGCTGTCAGGAACCACAGAGGGGATGAGAGATTCCCGAGGAACAAGGACCAATGAGCCACTTACCCAGACTGCCCTCAAGGAAACCAGAACGTGTCACCCCTGAAAGGTGCCTCATCGGTACATGGCTTACTTTGAATTCAACTCACTGGAGACACAGCAGCTGCAGGAAGGATATTCTGACCCTTCTTTTCTTCGTGAGAGCAAGAGGTCGAACTCCCGTGTGAAAGGTACCTGCCCTGGAACCAGGAAGAAGACAGACATTCTTCATCACCAGAGACAAGGGGAGGGGACCGGGAAAATTAGGGTCTGAACAATCCACGTCAATAAACCCTCTTCGACCACCCCCTGTCTTCCCGGGGACGTCTCTCACCGCGGCCTACCGACCTGCCTGCCCCTTGCCCGAACCCCTTTGTCTTCTCCATTCTTCACAAGTTGGCTGATGCCTTGTCTTTACTCTCCTGCCCCGTCCATGTAAACACCCACTAACCGTCGTATGCCCTTCTCCCGTGAATCTCTTGTGTCGGTCGCCATCCTAGGCCCAGCCAGAGACCCCCAAGAGGGTAGAGGAGACTCTCTCCTTCCCCGCCCCTCCCCCCCCCCACCGCGGGGCCTAGACTGTCCAACTGGAATGTCGGTGTCGGACTTGATGAGGAGAGCGAAGGCAAGAGAAATGAAGCGACAATGAGGTCTCCTTACAACTTGCAGCCCGCCGATAAATCCCTGAGACATACAGGGTGAAACAGCCCTACAACTCTCTCAAGGATTTTTTTTTTTTTTAACGTTTTACCGATGAGGATTTGCTGTAGTCAGTGTCACTTCACTCTCATAACCACAGACGCCCAGAATATGCTAACACCCCTCTATCAACCTGTGGCCCACTGACACACATCTAAAGGGCCTCATGACTCCCGCTTTGCTAAAACAGTAGGGACCGACCTTACCTTGACAAGAGCTAGCCCTGCAAGGTCTCGGAGACCTTGCTCTCAGTATACACAAATTCCTTAGAGACTTACCTTAGCCCTAACCCCCACTCACTAGAAACTGTATCACCAGTTAACGCCTCACAGTCCCAGTGCGGCTCTTTCCGCCCACAGATCCCGTCCCCATGCTATAATAAAAGCACCTGGTTGCACCAGAAACATCTCAAGAATTCTTTCTTGACCGCGTGCTTGGCAGCTCCACATCAGGTCTGCTTGTCTGTCTGTTCTTGTGTTTGTCCCTTCATGCGTGTGTGTGTGTGTGTGTGTGTGTGTGTGTGTACACGTGTGTACGTATCTGTCCGTCTGTCTAGTGGGGCTTTATTTATTTCTTTAGAGCGATTTTGGGTTCACTGCAAAACTGACTGGCGAATACGGACGGTACCCATATGCCACCTGCTCTGCCATCGCTCACTGCTCCCCGCCCCACCACCCAACATGCAGAGGCGCAGGTGTGCTCCCTCAGAGCTTCCCACTCCCCCATCTGTGCCAGAGCCGGTGTGTTGATTACAATGGATGAATCTACACTGAGGCATCATCATCACCCATTCAGAGTCCAGAGTTTACGCTAGGGTTCACTCTTGGTGTTGTCCATTCTATGGGTTTTGACAAAGGTATCTTACCATCATAGTAGCACACTCAGTAGTTCCACTGCCTTAAAAATCCTCTGTGTTCTGCCTGTTCATCATCCCCCCCACACACCCCCAACCCCGCCAAAACCCCTGGCAGCCTACAGATCTTTTTTTTTTCTTCCCTCCCTCCCTCCCTCCCTCCCTCCCTCCCTCCCTCCCTCCCTCCATCTTTCTTATTACTAGTGTGGATATCATTCGTTTATTATAAAAAAGAGACACGGAAATTATTTACGTAATGCAGGACTGCGCAACTTCAGTGGACTGGGTAGTTTCACATGACGCCGTTTCAATAATGATTTATTTCAGGCTACATCTTTTCTGAGAATGTCACAATCCATGTCACCTACAACTACTTCGATGCCTCCATACTCTGGGAGAAGAAATTTCTCGCCAACTTGCATGCCAACTGGTTGAGTCTCTCCACCCTTTTCCTTTAGAGCCTCATCCAATAGCTACTCCTGTTGCTTGCAGTCCTTGTCCTGGAGATTTTTATGGGAGCACAATGCCTCCTTTGGTTACAATGTTGGCTGCACTCCTTTGACCTAAAACCTGGTCAAAGAGGGGGAGAAACCCTCTCTAAACGCCTGTCCGGCCATGACGCTGTCCGCTGCAGTTTGTACTCTGCTCTCCAGCCTACTGATTTCAGTTCTGTCTCCTCCACAATGTCACATTTAGTGGGAACCATTTCAGATTGGCTTCTCTCAGTTCACCATTTCAGATTGGCTTCTCTCAGTCAGGAATACACATGTACGGTTCCCCCACCTGGCTCCCCACAGCTACCCATAGTTCCATAGCTCGCTCATTTCTTTCCAACGCCCCCGAAAAACATTCCATGGCCTGGATGTACCCCAGTCTACATATCCATTCACCTCCTGAGGGACTTCTTGGTTGCCTCCAAGGTCAGGCAGTTATGAATGAAGCTACCGTGAACGTCTGTGTGCAGGTTTCTGTGCAGACGTCAGTTTTCAACTCATTTGGGCCGTTGATAAATACCAAGGAGTGGGATTGCTGGGTCGTACGGTAAGAGTGTGTTTAGCTTGGAAAGGCATCGCCCATATTTGTGGCATTTTTTGGATGATAGCTGAGAGCAGGGCAGCACACTGAAGGAACAAGGTCATGAAGGAGGTAGAATTCAAAGATGCTGGAAAGGAAGATGTCACCAAGGCACGACCTTTACCTCCATCCTCGTAGGGTTTGTGGCTGACCCTGAGGATGACATTGACATGAGACAGATGACCAGGAAAAGGAGCATACAAATTTGTTTCCTACAAGTGTCACATGACAAAGCCCTCCTGAGGAAACGAAGATCCTGAGAAGGAGCAAACCCTAAATGCTTGTATATTGGGTTGAACAAGGAGAGGCGATTGTGGGAGGGTAACTCAACAATGTGGCGAGGCTATAGGAACGTTAAGGATTTAAAACAAAACAAAACAAACAAAAAAGCAAGATCTGTTTGTCCAGAATTCTCATTCTCATTCTGAACTTCCTGTCCTTGAAGATCAGAATGTTACTCACGGGGCACCTGGGTGGCTCAGTCTGTTAAGGTTAAGTGGCTGCCTTCAGCTGAAGTCAGATCTCTCAATCCCGGCATCCTGGGATTGAGCCCTGCCTTGGCCTCTTTGCTCAGCGGGGAGTCTGCCTCTCCCTCTCCCTCTGTCCTTCCCCCCTACTCATGCGTGGGCTCTCGCTCACCCTCCCTCCCTCCCTCCCTCCCTCCCTCCCTCTCTCTCAAATAAATAAAATCTTTTTAAAAACTTTAAAAAAAAGAATGTCTCTCACTCCCCTTCTGGCATAGGGAAGACATCTTCCAGGGGGATGGGTGGGGGAAGCTTCTGGGGAGAAAAGGGGGAGAGTCAGGTACCCTCCTTGCACCTGCGGGGCGGGGGGGGGGGGGGGGGGTTGGGTTGGGTGTGTGTGTGTTTGCTGCTGCCACCGCTGCTGCTTTGTAGAAGTGTCTACAGTTCAAAACAGTACTCTGGTTTCCTTTATATCTAAAGCTTATCTCGGGTTTGGGGTTTGGGTTTGGACAGGAGGAGGGAGGGCCACATTTTCTTCTGACAGAGTGGAGAAAGAGAAGAGGGGTGCGGGCTTGTGCATATTCTTTTCCATCTTGGGGTGAGCGGAGGATTCAGATTCAGCTCTTGCCAGATGAGATCTAATTTCTCCATAAACAATCAGGCAAAATATCAGGCAAACAGAGGGCGAGTAAGCGTTAGAAGACCATGGACAAGATAGATGGGTTCCAAAGCAATGATTTCATCAGAGGAACGTGAATGCCAAAGATTTCCAGGGACCATGTTTATGGATGACTTGGTGTGTAGGTCATTTCAAATTTACAGTGCTACCATCCATCCGGTCACTTCAGCATACTGTCTCCAGCTCACACGAGCAGTGTAGTCGTGCAAATATAATATGGGGCTCATCCAGGGATGGGATTGTGCCAGAGAAAGGGAGACAGCAGCATGTAATTGAGCCTAAGGAGTGTCCAAGAGAGTGACTCTCTAAAGTACATCGAGGCAGAAGGAGACCGGCTGGATTTTTTGTTTGCTTGCTAGGTGTTTGTGGCAATGGGGTGGATGTGGGTGGGTGTTGTTTATTTTCTGGACAAGGTGAAGGGACCCTTCAAGTGGAAGTATTTGCACAAGGGGTCTTGCAGGATGGGAGGGTGCAGCTCAGTCCCTTTACCAAGAAAAAAGGAGAATCAGACCTTTTAAGAACTAGGCAAGGAGAGGAGTCTAGCTTTGGTTATTGCAGCACCCAGGCACCTCGGCAGAAACAACAGAAGGTTCCCAAAAGGAACCGAGTTGCAGGAATCAGCGTGAGCAGGCCCCATCACCCTCAGCTCTCAGCTCTCAGCCCTCAGCCCTCAGCCACCTCCCCACCGGGGCAGGAGGCATCTATAATCCAGTCTGAGCTCCAGATCTGGGTCCCGGCCCCCCTCACCCCCACCCACCTACAGGGCTCCCCTGCCCTCTTCTCAGCCAGAGACACATATGGGAGGGTGGTCCCAGAACAAATCTCCCCACATCCACAGAAATCTTGCCAGCACTTTGACCACTTGGCCTTGAGACACCAACTCATCTGTACCCGTGCATGATTTTTTCCTTGGACCAGGGGCCTAGTTCACCACTTAGGACGAACAGCAAATCCGCTTCCCCCTCCCCACCCTCCCCGCAGCCTATGGTTCCCAATTCGACCGGACAACGTCAGCTGGGGGGCGGGGATGGGAGCAGCTGAAGGGAGGGTCAGGGTGATCCATTCTAATGGGCCTCATTCAATCGTATCATTCAAATGCAGAAAGCTTTCTGTTAAAGTCAGAGCCTGGGGCTTCTCTCCACTGAATGGCTTTCCCAAACTTCCCCAACCCTTAGGCTGCAGCTTGCAAACTTCTGGGAAGAAAGGGAGGGAGGGAGGGAGGGAGGAGGGTAAGGGGAAAAAGGGGAAAGAGGATGTCCAAAGAGTTCACCTCATCTTGGGCGTCAGTCCTTCATTCCATTTCTATGAAACATGGACAGAGGCCTGCCTTCTGTCACTGCCTCAAGCTGAAGTAAGGTGCAGTAGAGGCTTTGGAATGGAAGGGTCTGATACAGTGCAGGTCGCAACTTTTGGTCCCTTGTGTTATTGGAGGGGGTCTCAGAGATAGTTCCTTATCTGAGAACTTGGATATTTTTCTACATGGTTTCATTGATTTTATCCCCAAGTATACTCTATGGAATAGTAACAGCATAGCATGACCCAACTGTCTCATTCTGTCTCAGATTGATCTGATCCGGCGGGCCTCGTGGGCCTCGGAGAGTACAGACCGGTAAATTAGTCTGAGCCCCTCCCCCCCAGGACGGGGGCGGGGGGGGGGGGCAAAGGTCGTGGTGGTTAAGGGCTTCTTGTAGCCAAGTAGCTTAGTGTTTGGTTTTACCTCTATGGGTTCTTTTTTTTTTTTTTTCCTTTACATATCTTTATTAAGTAATCTCTACACCCAACGTGGGGCTCGAAGTCACAACCCCGAGATCAAGAGTCGCATGTTCTACTGACTGAGCCAGCCAGGTGCCCCTATTTATATGGGTTCTTATTTCCAAACAGGAGTTAATAGAGGTGCCGCAAGCGGAGTTAACTATCACAGACTCGGCCTCGTTCAGCAAGCAATCCGGTAGTTCATAAGAGGCATTTCTATGGAAACCAAAGGAAAACACTGGTTAATGGTTGGAACAAGGGATAAACCCAGTGTCTAAGTCCAGAGTACTACCGGTGAGAAGGTCTCTAGGATGTCAGGCTTGAAGCATCCTCAGATAGAGTGAGGGTGGGCAGGGGCAATCTGACGAATTTTTCTGGTGTGTAGTTCAAATGTCTCATTTTGAGTGGCCCATAGAGCAACAGGCACAAAGATTGTCTATGTACGAGCTATTGTTGCCATTTCCCTGAAATTTATTTCAAGTTGACCAGCTTTCACTTGCCACACTTCAGGAAAAAGGGCACTTTCAGTTCTTAATGATTGTAAGGTAAGAGAATGGGAGAATGTTGGAAACCTTAGTTTGAACAGTCATAGTCAGAGACTCAAGGAAACCCGAAGGATTCAGGATCCAGTCCAGGTTTATAGGCAAACAACATATGTTCAAAGATAATTCATCAGAACTAGCACCTAACACCTACAAAAGTGTGTTATTGAAATACAGTCTTTCTCCCTAAAGTCACCTTCATTCCTGTCAAAGATAGCCAAATGAAGATTAATTTGTTTGTAAAACAAGCCCAGTTTTTAACAAACATGGCCTAATCATCTACGTAAGCACAGCAAAAATAGCAATTGACCAAATCATATATAAGGTTCTTTCTTTCTTTCTTTCTTTCTTTCTTTCTTTCTTTCTTTCTTTCTTTCTCTTTCTTTCTTTCTTTCTTTCTTTCTTTCTTTCTTTCTTTCTTTCTTTCTTTCTTTCTTTCCTCTTTTAAATCTGCTTTGATGTAGCTTTTTATAAGGAATTTTAGATTGAACCTTTAACTGCCTTTTTAAAGCCAAGAGCCAAGCCAAGTATTTCCCATCGGATTTGTCTGCAAGACCTGTAGGTTGAGGTCGATTTCTCTCATCTTGAGGTCCTCCAAATTTCCTGAAGTTCCTGCATCTGTCAGGAGGTGGCATTCTTTACTCACCTGGTAAGACTGAGGAGAACACTGTAAGTAAGGTATCAGGCCAACATTTCCAAGGGGCTTTATTGGCTCCATAAAATCGATCTTTCTTAAAGCTGTCTCATCATATCTGAGTCTATGCTTTGTGTCTCTGAAAGATGACTTTCCAGGGGCACCTGGCTGGCTCAGTCGGTAGAGAGCACGACTCTCTCTCTCTCTCTCTCTCTCTCTCTCTCTCTCTCTCTTTTTCCCTTCATTTTTTTAAAGGTTTTATTTATTTGACAGAGAGAGACAGAGAGAGAGGGGGAACACAAGCAGGGGGAGTAGGAGAGGGAGATGCAGGCTTCCCGCTGAGCAGGGAGCCGGAAGAAGACATGGGGCTCCATCCCAGGACCCTGGGATCGGGACCAGAGCCAAAGGCAGACACTCGACTGACTGAGCCACCCAGGCGCCCCTGTAGATATCTTAAGAGAAAAAGTTTCCTTGACCGTGGAAGAGCAAACACTGGGGGAGGGGGACCAACAATGTTTTGAACCAGAGTCATTAAAAACGCTCATCTTTTTTTCTTAAAAAACAAACAAGAAAACCCAGTCATCATTTTCCTGAATTCATTCAGTTCCATGTTATTACTTTTTGTTCTGTTTAAATGCAGCTTTTTCATATGTTCTGGAAATTCATAGTTTAATTTTAGGATCTGAAGGTTACCAGAAACCTGTATTTGTCAAAGGTCCTTTTTGTGAATCTTCTTGAAGCTGAACGATATTTTGCAAGAGCATCAGAACGGTAACTGTAAATGACACAAGAGTCAAAAATGGACACGGATATTGTATGGAACCAGAAAAGACCCTGAATAGCCAAAGGAATGTTGAAAAAGAAAACCAAAACTGGTGGCATCACAATTCCGGACCTCAAGCTCTATGACAAAGCTGTAATCATCAAGACAGTGTGGTACTGACACAAAAACAGACACACAGACCAATGGAACAGAATAGAGAACCCAGAGATGGACCCTCAACTCTATGTGA
>NW_024423564.1:48256-56061 GCF_017311325.1 Ursus maritimus
GGATCACGCCCTGAGCCGAAGGCAGACGCTTAACGACTGCGCTACCCAGGCGCCCCCATTCATAATTTTAATAATCTGGGTCCTTTCTCCTTTCTTTTGGATAAGTCTTGCCAGGGGTCTGTCAATTTTATTGATTCTCTCAAAGAACCAGCTTCTAGTCCTGTTGATCTGCTCTACTGTACTTCTGGTTTCTGCTTGATTGATTTCAGCTCTAATTTTGGTCAACTGCTTCCTCGTTCATGGATTAGGCCTGTCCCTCTGTTGCTGTTTCAGCTTCTTGAGGTGAGAATATAAAAACTGCATTTTAGATTTTTCTATTCTTTTGAGTGAGGCTTGGATGGCTATGTATTTCCCCCTTAGGACTGCCTTTGCAGTATCCCATAGGTTTTGGACTGTTGTATTTTCATTCTCATTGGTCTCCATAAATTGTTTAAGTTGATTTTTGATTTCCTGGTTTATCATTCCTGAGCAGGATGGTTCTTAGTTTCCAAGTGTTTGAGTTTCTTCCAAATTTTTCCTTCTGGTTGAGTTCCAATTTCAGAGCGTTGTGGTCTGAGAATATGCAGGGGATAATTTCAATCTTTTGGTATCGGTTGATACCTGTTTTGTGTCCCAGAACATGGTCTATTCTTGAGAATGTCCCATGGACATTAGAATACAATGAGTATTCTTTGGTTCTGGGGTGTAGTGTTCTATATATATCTATGAGGTCCAACTCATCGAGTATGGCATTCAAAGCCTTTGATTCTTTGCTTAGTTTTTGCCAGGGTGTTCTGTGTATTTCTGGTAGTGGAGTGTTGAGGTCCCCTACTATTAATGTATTTTTATTTATATGTCTCTTTATTGTGGTTAAGAGTTGGCTTGTGTATCTTGCTGCTCCCCTGTTGGGGGCATATATATTTATAATTGTCATATCCACTTGTTGAATACTTCCCTTAAGAATAATATAGTGCCCTTCTGTGTCTCTAACTATAGTCTTTAGTTTAAAATCCAATCTATCTCATATGAGAATTGCTACCCCAGCTTTCTTTTGAGGTCCATTTGCGTGAAAGATGGTACTCCATCCCCTTACTCTCAGTCTGAATGCATCTTTGGGTTCAAAATGAGTCTCTTGTAGACAGCAAATGGATGGGTCATTTCTTTTTATCCAATCTGCAACCCTGTGGCGTATTATGGGAAGGTTCAAACCATTCACATTAAGACTGAGTACTGAGAGATATGATTTTAATGATGCCATGTTGCCAGTAAAGTCTTTGTTTGTATTGGCTGTGACTTTCTGTTCTGTATCACTCTTGGGGCCTTTTCTACTTATAGAACCCCCTATCTCCTGTAAGGGCTGGTTTCATGGTTACAAGAATTGGTTAGTGACTGGCGATTCTGAAATGTCTTTATTTCTCCATCAATTCTGAATGACAGCCTTGCTGGATAAAGGATCCTTGGCTGCATGCTTTTCTCTGAAAGAGTTTTAAATATGCTCCCCCAACCCTTTCTCTCATTCCAGGTCTGTGTAGACAGGTCTGACATAATTCTGATGCCTTTGCCTTGGTATTTCTTTGCCCTGGCCGCTTTCAATACTGTACCCTTGGATCTAATATTTGCGAAATGCACTATGACGTGACGTGGCGTAGGTTTGTCGTGGTTGAGCTTGGGAGGGGTCCTCTCTGCCTCTTGGACACGAATGTTTGTTTCCCTCGCTAGATTAGGGAAGTTTTCAGCTACATTTTTGTTCAAATATCTCTTCTAGACCTCTGTTTTCTCCACCCCTCGGGATGCCGATGATTCTAACATTGGATCGTTTCATTTGAGTCAGTAATCTCCTAGAACCTATATTCGTGAGGTGGATTTTTTTTATTAGCATCTTCTATTTTCTTTTTTTCCTCTATTAACCATCCTCCAATTCACTAACCTTTCCTCTGCTTCTGCGACCTGACCGTCAGAGCCTCTAGTTTGCCTGCATTTGGCTCATGGAATTTTTAATTTCTGTCAGATTTGCTCTCATTTCTGTCCTTAGGGATTCTATATTCTCAGTAACCTTTTCGTTAGTAATTTTTTCAATTCCACTCATCATTTTGACCATCGTTACTCTGAATTCCATTTCTGATACTTTGGTTACATCCATATCCATTATTTCTGTGGCAGAGGCCACAGACTCACTATCTTTTCTTTGCTGGGGGAGGCTTCTCCTTCTTGTCATTCTGATGAGGAGGTTGCGGGGTTGTCAGAGCCCAAATTATTAACTGGGTCCCAGGCGTGCCCCTGTTTTATAGGGATCTTAGGGATGTGGGCTTCTTCTTTAAAGATTTTATTTATTTATGTGAGACAGAGAGCCAGCGAGAGGGAACACAAGCAGGGGAGTGGGAGAGGAAGAAGCAGGCTCAGCGGAGGAGCCGATGGGGGCTCCCGACGCCCGGGATCACGCCCTAAGCCGAGACAGGCGCTCAGACTGGCCACCCAGGCGCCCGGTTTGGGAAACCGATATTCTTCATCGCCTGCCTTCTGTGTTCTGGGAGAGGGGCCTGCTGCGCGGATACTCAGGCCACCCTGTTTGGGTAGAGTCTCCGTGTCCCCTGCGAGGGGGCATGGGGATGGGCACGCTGTGAGCCAGTATTTCCAGGCTTTTGTTCTCTGGCAGTTTTCCCTGGCAGTTTGCTGTGCCTCTTCTGAGAGTCAGAGCCGCAGCGGCCGAATTTCAGCCTCTGTCACAGAACAGAGGGATTGCGGCCCATTCTCTACTAATGTTCTGGCCACTTTAACTCTGTTACTCTTGCTGCTGCTCAACCCTGCAGAGTCCCGGGATGTGCGCCCCACACCCAGCATCCCAGCCCTCGCTTCCAGGGCCGGCGCGTCTCTGTCCTTTGTGTTTCTAATGCTGCCAGCCGTAGCCGCCGCGCCGCTCAGCTCCTGGTCTCAGTCTGGATCCAGTGAGCACACCGGGATTCCGGTGTTCCGCGAGATGCCTGGTGGCGCGCGCACCCGGCTCACGGTCTCAGTCTGCTGTTTTGCAGGTGCCGTCCGTGAGCCCCGCCCGCTTTCCCATGCAAGTGGCTACCGCTTCCCGGCACCCAAACGCGGCGGCTTCCTTCCCTTTCCGTTTATCTTCCGATATCTGTGCACGGTTTCATGGCTCCCCGCTTCGTACCTCAATACTCAGCGCTGGAGATGTTCGTTTGTAGAGATCCAGATGCATCTTCCTGCGTCTCAGGCTGGTTCCGTGGTTGTTTAGGCTGGTCTGGTACCTATCCAGCTCGACTCGGGGGACCGGCTGAAAAAGGTGTCTCCTACTCCTCCACCATCTTAACCCCTCCACCTCACATTTTAACACCCAGCCTAAGGAGCCCATGCTGAGGAACACTGCTGCTGCGGAGGAGGACCGTCAGGAACAGTAGGAATGACAGGAGCAAGACATCGCTGGCTGTCAGGAACCACAGAGGCGAGGAGAGATTCCCGAGGAACAAGGACCAGTGAGCCGCTTACCCAGACTGCCCTCAAGGAAACCAGAACTTGTCACCCCTAAAAGGTGCCACTTTGGTACATGGCTTACTTTGAATTCAACTCACTAGAGACACAGCAGCTGCAAGAAGGATATTCTGACCCTTCTTTTCTTCATGAGAGCAAGAGATCGAACTCCCATGTGAAACGTACCTGCCCTGGAACCAGGAAGAAGACAGATATTCTTCATCACCAGAGACAAGGGGAGGGGACTGGGAGAATTAGGGTCTGAACAATCCACGCCAATAAACCCTCTTCGACTAGCCCCTGTCTTCCAAGGGACGTCTCTCACCACGGCCTACTGGCCTGCCTGCCTCTTGCCCAAACCCCTTTGTCTTCTCCATTCTTCACAAGTTGGCTGATGCCTTGTCTTTATTCTCGTGTGAAGGCTCCCCTGCCCCATCCATGTAAACACCCACTAACCGTCATATGCCCTTCTCCCGTGAATCTCGTGTCAGTCGCCATCCTAGGCCCAGCCAGAGACCCCCAAGAGGGTAGAGAAGAATCTCTCCTTCCCCGCCCCCCCCCGGGCCTAGACTGTCCAACTGGAATGTCGGTGTTGAACTTGATGAGGAGAGCGAAGGCAAGAGAAATGAAGCGACAATGAGGTCTCCTTACAACTTGCAGCCCACCGATAAATCCCTGAGACATACAGGGTGTAATACCCCTACAACTCTCTCAAGGATTTTTTTTTTAAAACATTTTACCAATGAAGATTTGTTGTAGTCAGTGTCACTTCACTCTCACAACCACAGACGCCCGGGATACGCTAACACCCCTCTATCAACCTGTGGCCCACTGACACATATCTAAAGGGCCTCATGACTCGTGCTTTGCTAAAACAATAGGGACTGACCTTACCTTGACAAGAGCTAGCCCTGCAAGGTCTCGGAGACCTTGTTCTCACCATACACAAATTCCTTAGAGACTTACCTTAGCCCTAACCCCCACTCACTAGAAACTGTATCACCAGTTAATGCCTCACAGTCCCAGCACGGCTCTTTCCGCCCACAGGTCCCGTCCCCATGGTAAAATAAAAGCACCTGGTTGCACCAGAAACATCTCAAGAATTCTTTCTTGACCACGTGCTTGGCAGCTCCACATCAGGTCTGCTTGTCTGTCTGTTCTTGTGTTTGTTCCTTCGTGCGTGTGTGTGTGTGTGTGTGTGTGTGTGTGTATCTGTCCATCTGTCTAGTGGGGCTTTATTTTTTTAGAGCTATTTTGGGTTCACCGCAAAACTGACTGGCAAATATGGACGGTACCATATGCCACCTGCTCTGCCATCGCTCACTGCTCCCCGCCCCACCACCCAACATGCAGAGGCGCAGATGTGCTCCCTCAGAGCTTCCCACTCCCCCATCTGTGCCAGAGCCGGTGTGTTAATTACAATGGATGAATCCACACTGAGGCATCATCATCACCCACTCAGAGTCCAGAGTTTACGCTAGGGTTCACTCTTGGTGTTGTCCATTCAATGGGTGTTGACAAAGGTATCTTACCATCATAGTAGCATACTCAGTAGTTCCACTGCCTTAAAAATCCTCTGTGTTCTGCCTGTTCATCATCCCCCCCACACACCCCCAACCCCGCCAAAACCCATCCCTCCCTTCATCTTTCTTATTACTATTGTGGATATCATTCGTTTATTATAAAAAAGAGACACGGAAATTATTTACGTAATGCAGGACTGCACAACTTCAGTGGACTGGGTAGTTTCAAATGATGCCATTTCAATAATTATTTATTTCAGGCTACCTCTTTTCTGAGAATATCACAATCCATGTCACCTACAACTACTTCGATGCCTCCATACTCTGGGAGAAGAAATTTCTCGCCAACTTCCAAGCCAAATGGTTGAGTCTCTCCACCCTTTTCCTTTAGAGCCTCATCCAATAGCTACTCCTGTTGCTTGCAGTCCTTGTCCTGGAGATTTTTATGGGAGCACAATGCCTCCTTTGGTTACAATGTTGGCTGCACTCCTTTGACCTAAAACCTGGTCAAAGAGGGGGAGAAACCCTCTCTAAACGCCTGTCCGGCCATGACGCTGTCCGCTGCAGTTTGTACTCTGCTCTCCAGCCTACTGATTTCAGTTCCGCCTCCTCCACAATGTCACATTTAGTTGGAACCGTGAGTTATGTTCACCATTTCAGATTGGCTTCTTTCAGGGAGGAATACACAAGTAAGGTTTCCCACCTGGCTCCCCATGGCTACCCATAGTTCCATAGCTCGATTATTTCTTTCCAATGCTCCCAAAAACATTCCATGGCCTGGATGTACCCCAGCCTATATATCCATTCACCTCCTGAGGGACTTCTTGGTTGCCTCCAAGGTCAGGCAGTTATGAATGAAGCTACCATGAATGTCTGTGTGCAGGTTTCTGTGCAGACATCAGTTTTCAACTCATTTGGGAAATTGATAAATACCAAGGAGTGGGATTGCTGGGTCGTACGGTAAAAGTGTGTTTAGCTTGGAAAGGCATTGCCCATATTTGTGGCATTTTTTTTGGATGATAGCTGAGAGCAGGGCAGCACACTGAAGGAACAAGGCCATGAAAGAGGTAGAATACAAAGATGCTGGAAAGGAAGATGTCACCAAGGCACGACCTTTTTTTTTTTTTTAATGTTTTTTTTTTTTTATCACATTATGTTAGTCACCATACAGTACATCCCTGGTTTCTGATGCAAGGTTCGGTAATTCATTAGTTGCATATAACACCCAGTGCACCATGCAATATGTGCCCTCCTTACTACTCATAAGGGTCTATCCCATTCCCCCACCCCCCTCCCCTCTGAAGCCCTCAGTTTTTTTCTCAGAGTCCATAGTCTCTCATACTTCATTCCCCCTTCTGATTACCCCACTTTCTTTATCCCTTTCTTCTCCTACTGATCTTCCTAGTTCTTATGTTCCATAGATGAGAGAAACCATATGATAATTGTCTTTCTCTGCTTGACTTATTTCACTTAGCATTATCTCCTCCAGTGCCGTCCATGTTGCAGCAAATGTTGAGAACTCGTTCTTTCTAATAGCTGAATAATATTCCATTGTATACATGGACCACAGCTTCTTAATCCATTCATCTGTTGAAGGGCATCTCAGTTCCTTCCACGATTTAGCTATTGTGGATAATGCTGCTATGAACATTGGGGTGCATATGGCCCTTCTCTTCACTATGTCTGTATCTTTGGGGTAAATATCCAGTATTTCAATGGCTGGGTCATAGGGTAGCTCAATTTTTAACTTTTTAAGGGACCTCCACACTGTTTTCCAGAGTGGCTACACCAACCTGCATTCCCACCAACAATGTAGGAAGGATCCCCTTCTCCACATGCCCTCCAGCAATTGCTGTTTCCTGCCTTGTTGATTTTTGCCATTCTAACTGGCATAAGGTGGTATCTTAGTGTGGTTTTGATTTCAATTTCCCTGATAGCTAATGATTTTGAAAATTTTTTCTTGTGTCTGTTGGCCATTTGTATGTCCTCATTGGAAAAGTGTCTGTTCATATCTTCTGCCCATTTTATGATTTGTTTATTTGTTTCTCACGTATTGAGTTTGAGAAGTTCTTTGTAGATCTTGGTACCAGTCTTTTATCTGTAGCATCATTTGCAAATATATTCTCCCCATTCCGTGGGCTGCCTCTTAGTTTTTTTGATTGTTTCCTTGGCTGTGCATAAGCTTTTTATTTTGATGAAGTCCCACAAGTTCATTTTATCTTTTGTTTCTCTTGCCTTTGGAGATGTGTCATGAAAAGGGTTGCTTTGGCCGATGTCGTAGAGGTCGTTGCCTATGTTGTCCTTCAGGATTTTGATGGATTCCTGTCTCACATCGAGGTCTTTCATCCATTTGGAGTTTATCTTTGTGTATGGTGTGAGAGAGTGGTCAAGTTTCATTCTTTTGCATGTAGCTGTCCAATTTCCCCAGCACCATTTATTGAAGAGACTGTCTCATTTCCACTGGATATTTCTTTCTGCTTTATCAAAGATTAGTTGCCCAAAGAGCCGAGGGTCCATTTCTGGGTTCTCTATTCTGTTCCATTGGTCTATGTGTCTGTTTTTGTGCCAGTACCATGCTGTCTTTGTGATCACAGCTTTGTAGTACAGCTTGAAATCCGCATTGTGATGCCCCCAGCTTAGTTTTTCCTTTTCAACAGTTGCTTGCGATTTGGGGCCTTTTCTGGTTCCATACATATTTAAGGACTATTTGTACCAGTTCCTTGAAAAATGTCATCGGTATTTTGATTGGGATAGCATTGAAAGCGTACATAGCTCTGGGTAGCATGGACATTTTAACTATGTTAATTCTTCCGATCCATGAGCATG
>NW_024423564.1:56071-61143 GCF_017311325.1 Ursus maritimus
TCATAGGGTAGCTCAATTTTTAACTTTTTAAGGGACCTCCACACTGTTTTCCAGAGTGGCTACACCAACCTGCATTCCCACCAACAATGTAGGAAGGATCCCCTTCTCCACATGCCCTCCAGCAATTGCTGTTTCCTGCCTTGTTGATTTTTGCCATTCTAACTGGCATAAGGTGGTATCTTAGTGTGGTTTTGATTTCAATTTCCCTGATAGCTAATGATTTTGAAAATTTTTTCTTGTGTCTGTTGGCCATTTGTATGTCCTCATTGGAAAAGTGTCTGTTCATATCTTCTGCCCATTTTATGATTTGTTTATTTGTTTCTCACGTATTGAGTTTGAGAAGTTCTTTGTAGATCTTGGTACCAGTCTTTTATCTGTAGCATCATTTGCAAATATATTCTCCCCATTCCGTGGGCTGCCTCTTAGTTTTTTTGATTGTTTCCTTGGCTGTGCATAAGCTTTTTATTTTGATGAAGTCCCACAAGTTCATTTTATCTTTTGTTTCTCTTGCCTTTGGAGATGTGTCATGAAAAGGGTTGCTTTGGCCGATGTCGTAGAGGTCGTTGCCTATGTTGTCCTTCAGGATTTTGATGGATTCCTGTCTCACATCGAGGTCTTTCATCCATTTGGAGTTTATCTTTGTGTATGGTGTGAGAGAGTGGTCAAGTTTCATTCTTTTGCATGTAGCTGTCCAATTTCCCCAGCACCATTTATTGAAGAGACTGTCTCATTTCCACTGGATATTTCTTTCTGCTTTATCAAAGATTAGTTGCCCAAAGAGCCGAGGGTCCATTTCTGGGTTCTCTATTCTGTTCCATTGGTCTATGTGTCTGTTTTTGTGCCAGTACCATGCTGTCTTTGTGATCACAGCTTTGTAGTACAGCTTGAAATCCGCATTGTGATGCCCCCAGCTTAGTTTTTCCTTTTCAACAGTTGCTTGCGATTTGGGGCCTTTTCTGGTTCCATACATATTTAAGGACTATTTGTACCAGTTCCTTGAAAAATGTCATCGGTATTTTGATTGGGATAGCATTGAAAGCGTACATAGCTCTGGGTAGCATGGACATTTTAACTATGTTAATTCTTCCGATCCATGAGCATGGGATATTTTTTTGTGTCTTCCTCAATGTCTTTCAAGAGCGATTTATAGTTTCTGGAATATAGATCCTTTACGTCTGGTTAAGTTAATCCAAGGTAATGTATGGTTTTTGGTGCTTTGTAAATGGGATGGATTCCCTAATTTCTTTTTCTTCAGTCTCATTGTTCGTGTATAGGAATGCAACTGATTTCTGAGCATTGATTTTGTATCCTGCCGCATTGCTGAATTGCTCTATAACTTCTAATAGTTTGGGAGTGGATTCTTTTTGGTTTTCCATATAGAGTATCATGTCATCTGCAAAGAGAGACAGTTTGACTTCTTCTTTGCCGATTTGGAGACCTTTTATGCCTTTTTGTTGCCTAATTGCTGTTGCAAGGGCTTCTAGTACTATGTTGAATAACAGTGGTGAGAGTGGGCATCCTTGTCGTGTTCCTGATCTTAAGGGAAAGGCTTCCAGTTTTTCCCCATTGAGAATAATATTTGCTGTAGGATTTTCATAGATGGCTTTTATGAGCTTGAGAAATGAATCCTCTATCCCTACACTCTGGAGGGTTTTAATCAGAAAAGGATGCTGTTTTGTCAAATGCTTTTTCTGCATCTATTGAGAGAATCATATGATTTCTGAATTTTTGTTTCTGAATAAAATCTAAGACACTGATAGATTTGCGAATGTTGTACCACTCCTGCATCCCAGGGATGAATCCCACTTGGTCATGATGGATAATCCTTTTAATGTACAGTTGGATTCTATTTACCAGGATCTTGTTGAGGATTTTGGCGTCCATATTCATTAGGGAAATTGATCTGTAATTCTCCTTTTTGTTGGGGTCTTTGCCTGGTTTGGGGACAAAGGTAATATTGGCCTCATAGAATGAGTTTGGAAGCTTTCCTTCTGTTTCTATTTTTTGAAATAGCTTTAGGAGAATAGTATTATTTCTTCTTTGAATTTTTGGTAGAATTCCCCAGGAAAACCGTCCAGGCCTGGAGTTTTATTTTTGGAAGATTGTTTATCACTGACTCAATCTCTTCATAATTAATTGGCCTGTTTAAAAAATCAATTTCTTCCTGTTTCTGTCTTGGTAGTTTATGCGTTTCCAGGAAGGCATCCATCTCTTCCAGATTGCTTAATAATATTGTCATAAAGCTGTTGACAAAAGTTTCTAATAATCCTTCCAATTTCATTGTTGTTGGTTGTGACCTCTCCTTTTTCATTCATAATTTTAATAATCTGGGTCCTTTCTCTATTCTTTTTGATAAGTCTTGCCAGTGGTCTGTCAATTTTATTAATTCTCTCAAAGAACCAGCTTCTAGTTCTGTTGATCTGCTCTACTGTACTTCTGGTTTCTAATTCCTTGATTTCTGCTCTAATCTTGGTCAACTACTTCCCCATGCATGGATTAGGCCTGTTCCTCTGTAGCCGTTCCTGCTTCTTGAGGTGAGAATATAAAAACTGCATTTTAGATTTTTCTATTCTTTTGAGTGAGGTTTGGATGGCTATGTATTTCCCCCTTAGGACTGCCTTTGCAGTGTCTCATAGGTTTTGGACCGTTGTGTTTTCATTCTTGTTGGTCTCCATAAATTGTTTAATTTTTGATTTCCTGGTTTATCAAATCATTGCTGAGCAGGATGGTTCTTAGTTTCCAAGTGTTTGAGTTTCTTCTAAATTTTTCCTTGTGGTTGAATTCCACTTTCAAAGCGTTGTGGTCTGAGAATATGCAGGGAATAATTTCAGTATTTTGGTATCGGTTCAGACCTGTTTTGTGACCCAGAACATGGTCTATTCTTGAGAATGTTCCATGGGCATTAGAATAGAATGAGTATTCTTTGGTTCTGGGGTGTAGTGTTCTATATATATCTATGAGGTCCAACTCGTCGAGTATGGCATTCAAAGCCTTTGATTCTTTGCTTAGTTTTTGCCAGGGTGTTCTGTCTATTTCTGAGAGTGGAGTGTTGAGGTCCCCTACTATTAATGTATTTTTATTTATATGTCTCTTTATTCTGGTTAAGAGTTGGCTTGTGTATCTTGCTGCTCCCCTGTTGGGGGCATATATATTTATAATTGTCATATCCACTTGTTGAATACTTCCCTTAAGAATAATATAGTGCCCTTCTGCGTCTCTAACTATAGTCTGTAGTTTAAAATCCAGTTTATCTGATATGAGAATTGCTACCCCAGCTTTCTTTTGAGGTCCATTTGCGTGAAAGATGGTACTCCATCCCCTTACTCTCAGTCTGAATGCATCTTTGGGTTCGAAATGAGTCTCTTGTAGACAGCAAATGGATGGGTCATTTCTTTTTATCCAATCTGCAACCCTGTGGCGTTTTATGGGATGGTTTAAACCATTTACATTAAGACTGATTACTGAGAGATATGATTTTAATGTTGCCATGTTGCCAGTAAAGTCTTTGTTTGTATTGGCTGTGACTTTCTGTTCTGTATCACTCTTGGGGCCTTTTTACTTTTATAGAACCCCCCGTAATATCTCCTGTAGGGCTGGTTTCGTGGTTACAAAATTGGTTAGTGACTGTCGATTCTGAAATGTCTTTATTTCTCCATCAATTCTGAATGACAGCCTTGCTGGATAAAGGATCCTTGGCTGCATGTTTTTCTCTGAAAGAGCTTTAAATATGCTCCCCCAACCCTTTCTCTCATTCCAGGTCTGTGTAGACAGGTCTGACGTAATTCTGATGCTTTTGCCTTGGTACGTGAGAAATTTCTTTGCCCTGGCCGCTTTCAATACTGTATCCTTGCATCTAATATTTGCGAAATGCACTATGACGTGACGTGGCGCGTGGGCATGGATTTTTTTTAAGTCCAGCTTCTATTTTCGCTTTCTCTTCAATAGCCCATCCTCCAATTTGCTAATATGTTCCTCTGCCTCAGTGACCCTGGCCATCAGAGCCTCTAGCTTTGACTGAATTTGGCTCATAGAATTTTTAATTTCTGCCAGATTTGCTCTCATTTCCGCCCTTAGAGATTCTATATTCTCATTAACATTTTCGTTAATACTTTTTTCAAGTCTACACATCATCTTGACCATTGTTACTCTGAATTCCATTTCTGATAATTTGGTTACATCCATATCCATTAGTTCTGTGGCAGAGGCCACAGACTCATTGTCTTTTCTTTGCTTGGGGGGGGGGGATTTCTCCTTCTCGTCATTCTGATGAAGAGAGGTTGTGGGGTTGTCCAGAGCCTAAATTATTGACCAGGACCCAGGCTGTGCGCCCTTGTTTTATAGGGATCTTAGGGATGTGGGCTTCTTGATTTTTCAGCCTGCCTTCTGGAGGAGGGGCCTGTTGCACCGATACTCAGGCAACCCTGTTTGGGTAGAGTCTCTGTGTCCCCTGCGAGGGGTCATGGGGGTAGGCACACTGTGAGCTGGTATTTCCAGGCTTTTGTTCTCTGGTGGCTTTCCCTGGCGGTTTGCTATGCCTCTTCTGAGAGTCAGAGCAGCAGCGGCCGAATCTCAGCCTCTGTCACAGAACAGAGGGGATCACGGGCCATTCTCCACTGATGATCTGGCCACTTTACCTGTTTCTGTTGGTGCTGCTCAACCCTGTAGCGTCCCGGGATGTGCGCCCCACACCCAGCATCCCAGCCCTCACTTCCAGGGCCGGCGCGTCTCTGTCCTTTGTGTTTCTAACACCACCAACCGCCAGCTGCCCCCGCGCGCTCCCAGAGCTCCCAGTCTCAGTGTGGATCCAGTGACCACACCGGAGTTCCATGAGAAGTCTGGTGGCACGTGCTCCCCACTTACGATCACAGTCTGTTTTCTCATGGGTGCCGTCCGCGAGTCCACCCGCTCCCCCGCGCAGGTGGCTACCGCTTCCTGGCGCCTGAATATGGCGGCTCCCTCCCCCTTCCATTTATCATCTGATATCTGTGGGAGGTTTCACAGCTCCCCGCTTCGTACCTCAATACTCAGGGCAGGAGATGTTCATTTGTAGAGATTCATATGTATCTTCTTGC
>NW_024423564.1:61153-80513 GCF_017311325.1 Ursus maritimus
GGGGGGGGGGATTTCTCCTTCTCGTCATTCTGATGAAGAGAGGTTGTGGGGTTGTCCAGAGCCTAAATTATTGACCAGGACCCAGGCTGTGCGCCCTTGTTTTATAGGGATCTTAGGGATGTGGGCTTCTTGATTTTTCAGCCTGCCTTCTGGAGGAGGGGCCTGTTGCACCGATACTCAGGCAACCCTGTTTGGGTAGAGTCTCTGTGTCCCCTGCGAGGGGTCATGGGGGTAGGCACACTGTGAGCTGGTATTTCCAGGCTTTTGTTCTCTGGTGGCTTTCCCTGGCGGTTTGCTATGCCTCTTCTGAGAGTCAGAGCAGCAGCGGCCGAATCTCAGCCTCTGTCACAGAACAGAGGGGATCACGGGCCATTCTCCACTGATGATCTGGCCACTTTACCTGTTTCTGTTGGTGCTGCTCAACCCTGTAGCGTCCCGGGATGTGCGCCCCACACCCAGCATCCCAGCCCTCACTTCCAGGGCCGGCGCGTCTCTGTCCTTTGTGTTTCTAACACCACCAACCGCCAGCTGCCCCCGCGCGCTCCCAGAGCTCCCAGTCTCAGTGTGGATCCAGTGACCACACCGGAGTTCCATGAGAAGTCTGGTGGCACGTGCTCCCCACTTACGATCACAGTCTGTTTTCTCATGGGTGCCGTCCGCGAGTCCACCCGCTCCCCCGCGCAGGTGGCTACCGCTTCCTGGCGCCTGAATATGGCGGCTCCCTCCCCCTTCCATTTATCATCTGATATCTGTGGGAGGTTTCACAGCTCCCCGCTTCGTACCTCAATACTCAGGGCAGGAGATGTTCATTTGTAGAGATTCATATGTATCTTCTTGCATCTCAGGCTGATTCCGTGGATGTTCATGCTGGTCTGGTTCCTATCCAACTTGACTCAGTGGACCAGCTGAAAAAGGGGTCCCCTACTCCTCTACCATCTTAACCCTCCCCCCAAGGCACGACCTTTACCTCCATCCTCGTAGGGTTTGTTTTTGACCCTGAGGATGACATTGACATGAGACAGATGAACAGGAAAAGGAGCATACAAATTTGTTTCCTACAAGTGTCACATGACAAAGCCCTCCTGAGGAAATGAAGATCCTGAGAAGGAGGAAACCCTAAATGCTTGTATATTGGGTTGAACAAGGAGAGGCGATTGTGGGAGAGTAACTCAACTATGTGGCGAGATTAAAGGAACGTTAAGGATTTAAAACAAAACAAAACAAAACAAACAAACAAAAAAGCAAGATCTGTTAGTCCAGAATTCTCATTCTCACTCTGAACTTCCTGTCCTTGAAGATCAGAATGTTATTCATGGGGCACCTGGGTGGCTCAGTCTGTTAAGGTTAAGCGGCTGCCTTCAGCTCAGGTCAGGTCTCTCGATCCTGGCATCCTGGGGTTGAGCCCTGCCTTGGCCTCTTTGCTCAGCAGGGAGTCTGCTTCTCCCTCTCCCTCTTCCCCTCTCCCCTACTCATGCGTCCACATGCATATAGGTGAGAAACAGCAGTGTCAGGATAATGCCCTTCAAGTCACATCAGCCTTCCTGAAGATGGAAGCATAAATCAAGGTGGTTATGGTACCATTAGGTAAGGCCTACGAACATATAACTGAGAAACAACAGTGCACAGGAACCATCTTACAACGTACAATATCTTTGGTCAATGTGGAATACCTATCATAAGTTGTTGTGGCAACATAACGAAAATGGCATAAACTTATCTGTAAGAAACAACAGTGTATGGGAACCCACTTAGCCATAACATCATCATTCATGAATATGGAAGCATTCACCAAAGTGGTCGTGGAAGCCTGACGAAAGTGCCAAACATTTATCTCTGAGACACAACACTATACAAGGAAAGACAAACAAACATCATCTTTCACGATTAAGCAAATGTTCACCATAGTGGTATGGAAACATGATCATTGTGCCACATTCTTATTGTAATAGACAACCGTGTCTAGGAACCGTCCTTCAACTAAAGTTCCCTCATGCATAGGTATCGCTTCTCAAATTTGGGTTTGTAGTCCTAGGGAGACGTCCACACCCTTATCTCTAGAAACAACGATGTCAAGATAATGTCCACCAGTAACATCATCAATTATGAATAGGGAAGCAGGAATCAAAGTGGTTGTGGAAGCATTAGGAAAGGTCTACGTACATATCTGTAAGAAACCACTGTGTATAGGAACCGCCCTCAACTAACATCACCCTCATCATTCTACATCCGTTCAGAAAATAGGAGGTGTATGAATCAGCAAAGCACCGCATACATATATCTAAGAAACAACAGTGTACAGGAAAGAGCCCCCTACAATGAACATTACTGTACATGCATAAGGAAACAGGAACCAAGAAGGAGGTGGAGTCGGAAGTAAAGGACCACATACCTATCCCTAGACAAGACCACTTTACACAATAGCATTAACAATTAACATTATCTCTCACGAATATGGAAGCATTAATCAAAGGTTCTGGAATCTCGAGGACTGTGCCCCTTCCTTATTGGTAAAAAAACCACCCTATTCAGGAAAACACCTTCAACTAGCATAAGCCTCCTAAATAATGATTCCTTTTCAACATTGATTGTGTAGGCCTATGAAAAGGTCCACATAATTATAGCTAAGAAACAATGGTGTCAGGATAATGCCCTTCAAGTCACATCAGGCTTCTTCAAGATGGAAGCATGAATCAAGGTGGCTATGGTACCATTAGGTAAGGCTTACGAACATATAACAGAGAAACAACAGTGCACAGGAACGATATTACAACGTACAATATCTTTGGTTAATGTGGAATCGCTATTGTAAGTGGTTGTGGCAATGCAAGGAAAATGCCATAAACTTATCTGTATGAAACAACAGTGTATGGGAACCCACTTAGTCGTAACAATATCATTCATGAATATGGAAGCATGAGCCAAAGTGCTTGTGGAAGCCTGACGAACGTGCCAAACACTTATCTCTGAGACACAACACTCTACAAGGAAAAACCACCGAACATAATCTTTCACAAGTAAGAAAGAGGTTTGCCACATTCTTCTATGCCAGAATCAACAGTGTATAAGAACCATCCTTCAACTAAAGCTCCGTCATGCTTAGGTATACATTCTCAAAATTGTGTTTGTAGTCCTAGGGAACAGTCAACACACTTATCTCTAGGAAACAATGGTGTCAAAATAATGTCCACCAGTAACATCACTGATTATGAATAGGGAAGCATGAATCAAAGTGGTTGTGCAAGCATGAGGAAAGGTCTACGTACATATCTGTAAGAAACAACAGTGTATAGGAACTGCCCTCAACTAACATCACCCTCATGATTCTATATCCCTTCAGAAATAGAGGGTGTATGAATCACGAAAGGACTGCATACATATATTTAAGAAACAACGGTGTACGGAAAGAACTCCTTACAAAGAATAACCACCATACATGCATATGGAAATCCGAACCAAGGTGGAGGTGGAATCTGAAGGAAAGGACCACATACCTATCCCTAGGCAACACCATTTTACCGAAAACCATTAACAATTAACATAATCTTTCATGTAATGGAAGCATTAATCAAAACGTTCTGGAATCTCGAGGACTGTGCCCCATCCTTATTGATAATAAACCACCATGTACAGGAAAACACCTTCAACTAACATCAGCCTCCTCAATACAGATCCGTATTCAACATTGGGTGTGTAGGCCAAGGAAAGGTCCACATACTTATAGCTAAGAAAGAATGGTGTCAGGATAATGCCCTTCAAGTCACATCAGCCTTCCTGAAGATTGAAGCAAGAATCAAGGCAGTTATGGTACCATGAGGTAAGGCCTATGAACATATAGTGGAGAAGCAACAGTGTACAGGAACCATTTTACAATGTACAATAACTTTGGTAAATGTGGAATCCCTATCATAAGTGGTTGTGGCAACGTAAGGAAAATGTCATAAAATTATCTGTAAGAAACAACAGTGTATGGGAATGCACTTAGCCCTAACATCATCATTCATGAATATGGAAGCATTAACCAAAGTGGTCGTGGAAGCCTGAAGAAAGTGCCAAGCATTTATCTCAGAGACACAGCACTATACAAGGAAACAGCAAAGAACATCATCTTTCACGAGTAAGGAAGAGATCACCATAGTGATATGGAAAAATGTTTAGTGTTCCATATTCTTATATGTAATAGACAACAGTGTCTAGAAACCTTCCTTCAACTAAAGCTCTCTCATACACAGGTATCCCTTCTCAAATTTGGGTTTGTAGTCCTAGGGAAAAGTCCATAAGCTTATCTCTAGGAAACAACGGTGTCAAGATTATATCTATCAGTAACATGATTGATTATGAATAGGGAAGCATGAATCAAAGTGGTTGTGGAAGAATTAGGAAAGGTCTATGTACATATCTGTAAGAATGAACAGTGTATAGGAACCGCCCTCAACTAACATCACCCTCATTATTCTACATCCCTTCAGAAAATAGGGGGTGATCAAACTCATTCTTAGTGGCCAATATTACCTTGATCCCCAAACCAGGCAAAGACCACATCAAAAAGGAGAATTACAGACCAATTTCCCTGATGAATATGGACGCCAAAATTCTCAACAAGATCCTTGCTAATAGAATCCAACAGTACATTAAAAGGCTTATCCATCATGACCTAGTGGGATTCATCCCTGGGATGCAAGCGTGGTTCAACGTTCGCAAATATGTCAGTGTCATAGATTTTATCCAGAAGAAAAAAGCCAAAAATAATAAGATCCTCTCAATAGATGCAGAAAAAGCATTTGACAAAATACAGCATCCTTCCTGATTAAAACCCTTCAGAGTGTAGGGATAGAGGGTACATTCCTCAGTCTCATAAAAACCATTTATGAAAAGCCTACAGCAAATATCATTCTGAATGGGGAAAAGCTGGAAGCCTTTCCCTTAAGATCGGAACACAACAAGGATGCCCGCTCTCACCACTATTATTCATCATAGTACTAGAAGTCCTAGCAACAGCAATCAGACAACAAAAAGGGATAAAAGGTATCCAAATTGGCAAAGAAGAAGTAAAACTGTCTCTCTTCGCAGATGACATGATACTCTATATGGAAAACCCAAAAGAATCCACGCCCAAACTACTAGAAGTTATAGAGTAATTCAATAATGTGGCGGGACAGAAAAACAATGCTCAGAAATCAGTTGCATTCCTATACACGAACAATGAGACTGAAGAAAGAGAAATTAGGGAATCCATCCCATTTATAATAGCACCAAAAATCATACATTAACTTGGAATTAACTTAACCAGAGACGTAAAGGATCTATATTCTAGAAACTACAAATCACTCTTGAAAGACATTGAAGACGACACAAAAAGATGGAAAAATATTCCATGCTCATGGATCGGAAGAATTAACATAGTTAAAATGTCCATGCTACCCAGAGCAATCTACACTTTCAATGCTATCCCAATCAAAACACCAATGACATTTTTCAAAGAACTGGAACAAACAGCCTTTAAATTTGTGTGGAACCAGAAAAGGCCCCGAATCACCAAGGAATTGTTGAAAAGGAAAAACAAAGCTGGGGGCATCACAATGCTGGATTTCAAGCTGTACTAGAAAGCTGTGATCACCAAGATAGCTTGGTACTGGCACAAAAACAGACACATAGACCAATGGAACAGAATAGAGAACCCAGAAATGGACCCTCGGCTCTTTCGGCAACTAATATTTAATAAAGCAGGAAAAAACATCCAGTGGAGAAAAGACAGTCTCTTCAATAAATGGTGCTGGGAAAATTGGTCAGCTACACGCAAAAGAATGAAACTTGACCACTCTCTCACACCATACACAAAGATAAACTCTAAATGGATGAAAGACCTCGATGTGAGACAGGAATCCATCAAAATCCTAGAGGAGAACATAGGCTGCAACCTCTTTGACATCGGCCACAGGAACTTTTTTCATGACACATCTCCAAAGGCAGACGAAACAAAAGAAAAAATGAACTTGTGGGACTTCATCAAGATAAAAAGCTTCTGCACAGCCAAGGAAACAGTCAAAAAAACTAAGAGGCAGCCCACGGAATGGGAGAAGATATTTGCAAATGACAGTACAGATAAAAGACTTGTATCCAAGATCTAGAAAGAACTTCTCAAACTTAATACACATGAAATAAACAAATCAATAAATGGGCAGAAGATATGAATAGACACTTTTCTAATGAAGACATAGAAATGGGTAACAGACACATGAAAAAATGTTCAAAATCATTAGCCATCAGGAAAATTCAAATCAAAACCACCTTGAGAATACACCTTACACCAGTTAGAATGGCAAAAATCAACAAGGCAGGAAACAACAAATGTTGGGGAGGATGTGGTGAAAGGGGATCCCTCTTATACTGTTGGTGGGAATGCAAGTTGGTACAGCCACTCTGGAAAACAGTGTGGAGGTCCCTTAAAAAGTTAAAAATTGAGCTACCCTATGATCCAGCCATTTCACTACTGGGTATTTACCCCAAGGATACAGATGTAGTGAAGAGAAGGGCCATTATGCACCCCAATGTCATAGCAGCATTGTCCACAATAGCTAAATAGTGGAAGGAGCTGAGATGCCCTTCAACAGATGACTGGATTAAGAAGATGTGGTCCATATATACAATGGAATATTACTCAGCCATCAGAAAGAACGATTACCCAACATTTGCAGCAACATGAACGGGACTGGAGGAGATTTTGCTAAGTGAAATAAGCAGAGAAAGACAATTATCATATGGTTTCACTCATTTATGGAACATAAGAAACAGCAGGGAGATCAGTAGGAGAAGGAATGGAAGAATGAAGGGGGGGTAAAAAGAAGGGGGAATGAACCACGAGACACTATGGACTCTGGGAAACAAACTGAGGGCTTCAGAGGGGAGGGGGTTGGGACTGGGATAGGCCCATGATGGGTATTAAGGAGGGCACATATTGCATGGTGCACTGGGTGTTGTACGCAAATAATGAATCATGGAACACTACAACAAAAACTAAGGATATACTGTATGGTCACTAACATAACATAATAAAAAATTATTATAAAAAAACCAAACAAACAAATACACTTTCTAGTCCTCTCTCAACACACCTTTGGGGATCCTAATAATCCTGACGTTTCATGGCATCATTGATCTCTCTATTTTCAGGGCTACTAGCTGCCTATTCATATCTTCCTCAGCTCCCTACCTTTCTCTCAGCTTATCTTCTAGATCTTTGATTTGCTTTTCTGCCTCATTTACCTTGGCTGTTAGAGTATCCTGTTTAGACAGTACGACATTCATAGTATTTTTTAGTTTGGACTGATTAGTTATTTCTGCTCTTAGAGATTCTATCTCATCATTAATGCTTTTTTCAAGCCTAGCTATTGACTTCATGATTGCTATCCTGAATTCTGTGTCTGACATCTTTTTTATATCCATATCCATTAGTTCTGTGGCAGAATATATTGACTCTGGTTCTCTTGTTTGTTGAGAGTTCCAACCATCCTTCTGAGGTATGGTTAAGCAAATGAACAGAGGCCAAAATATCAGTCATGACCTAAGCAAAATGCATGCCAAAAAAAAAAAAAAAAAACAAAACCCGAAGAGGTGGAAAGCTACCACAGATACGCAACCAAAGCCAAGATGATCCAAAACAAAACAAACAAAACAAAACAAAACAAAAGAATGAAGAAGAGAAAGAAAAAAGAAAAGAGGGGGCAGGGAGAGATATTGTAATCTTTCAGGGTGGACAAAGCAGGGTGATCTGCGTGTTCCTGATTGATTTTTGGTCTGTATGTTAGAAGACACTAGAACCCAAAATTGCAAAGAAATCAGAACTTATATATGTCAAGATAAAAATTTTTTTTTTAAAAGATTTTATTTATTTATTCGACAGGATAGAGACAGCCAGCGAGAGAGGGAACACAAGCAGGGGGAGTGGGAGGGGAAGAAGCAGGCTCATAGCGGAGGAGCCCGATGTGGGGCTCGATCCCATAACGCCGGGATCACGCCCTGAGCCGAAGGCAGACGCCCAACCGCTGTGCCACCCAGGCGCCCCTATGTCAAGATAAAATTGAATAGAGTGTAAAATGGGCTAGTATGGGGCATAAATCTATAAAACATAGATATGAAAAAAAGTTTAAAAGCTACTTAAAAACATAAATTGGGAAATAAGAATCTATTTGAAATGGGAACACAGAAAAAAAAAACAAAGAAGAAGAAAAGAAAAAGAAAGTTTAAGGAAAGAGACAAAAAAGAAATGTAAAATTTTAGCGTGAGGTATAAATGAGTCGTGGGGGAAGACCTGGATCTCCCTATATTATTTTCCCTTGGCATTGCAGTTTTACAGTCCTGTGGGAAATAACCTTATCATTCACCTGTTCTTCCAGGCTGTCTTCTGGGGCGGGGCGGGGGGGGGGACTGCTGCTTGGCTTCTCAGGCACCTTTGCCTGGATGGAATTGCCCCACCCATTGTCAGGAGGATGGGCTTAATGTGAGCTGGTGGTCTGTGTGGCTTTTGTTCCCTGGTGGCTTTCCACTTCTCTTTAGAGGGTCAGAGCAAATATGGCTGTGCGGTAATCTCTGGCCCAGAGCTGCAAGATCAAGGTCCCACTTTCTTCAATAAACCCTCCATGTCAAACCGTCTCCACGTCTATGTGTACCAAACTCCACAGAGTCATGCAAGTCTTGCCCACTGCACCTGTCCCAGGGGAGATACCTGGATTCGTGAGCGTCTCTGAGCTTTGTGACTTTGCAATTGCTAGAGGCTATAGGGCTCGCACATTCACCCTCTTCCACAGCTCCCAGAACACTCTGGGTGCTGCCCTAGTGTCCCTTCAGGCCTCACACTGCCCTGAGAGCTGTTGCCCAGTCATGGGTGCAGCCTCTTTATGTGCCAAACCACTGAATTCTGTGGCTCTCACCTGCTGCATGTCTTCCCGGGGAGTCCCAGGACTCTCCAGTGACTCTGCACTTTGTGACTTTGCAATTGCTAGTGGCCATGGGCTCAAGAGTGCACCCTCTTCCATGGCTCCCAGGTCTCACTGGGTGCTGCTCCAGTGTCCTTTTGTGGGCCACACCGCCCTGACAGCTGTTGCTCTGTTGTGGGTGCAAGCCATTTTATATCTCCCCTAGGATGTTAAACAGCCTGCACCTTCTAGTCCTTTTCTGGGTTGTCAGGCAGACAGTGGTCTCCCTAACAGCTTGGCTCATGGTTTATGGTAACCAGAGCTGAGATTGCCTTCTGGGCTCACTAACCATAACCAGTCTCCCCACTCCATTGTTTGGGCACTCTATCGGTTCAGGCTCCCCCATTCTTTCTGAGTCTCCTGGGATCCTGAGACCATAATGATCCACCTACAATTCTACCCTATTTATTCCCTGTGCCCTTTGCAGAAAGGCATGTCTCTAGCTAGAGCAGATTTCTAAGGGTCCTGATTTTTTTGCTCCGGTGCTATGTCACTTCCCAGTGGCCAGCTTACAGAGGCTTCCTCCCCTCTCCATTTATCTTCAGATATTTCCTCCAAAGATTCAGAGTTCTGCACCTCCTATCTTGCAAGAAGTAGTCATTTTTTTGCTTGTAGAGATCCAGATAATCTTACATCTCAGGTTGAATTCATGTGTGTTCAGAATGGTTTGATAGATACCCAGCTAAATTCAAGGGACCAGATGAAACAAGGTCCCCTACTCTGCTGCCATCTTGCCCCCCTCAGGAAATCTGAATTCTTATATGAAAACACCTGCTTATACAATGTGTCAACTAATTTTACAGAAAAATAAAAGCATTAACAGTGAAGCCAGGTGTGTGCCAACCAAAGGGTGACTTCAGGTAGGTGGCATGTAACCTCTGCTCAGCTGTGCAGTTCTTGACCTTCAGGTCTGTGTCCACTGCTCTTTTGTGGCTTCTCCTGGTAGGAACACTACCTGGCTCACCTCTGCTGTCCTAGGTTGGATCAAGAGACTGGCTCAGTAAGCATGAAATAAACGTTTGTTCAATGAATAAATGTGGGAGTACACAAATAAATGAAGAAATGAATGAATGTGAAACAAGCGCTAGTTTTTTGCCCTGTGACTTTCTGCAGAGCTATTGACTGTGAGTCTGTACTGTCCACTCAGGATGAAAGCAAAATGGGGGGCAGAATGAGATTAGCAGTTTGTGAGAGTAAGTGGCTAGACAGGCTTTGAAACAGATGGGAGTACACACTGGTGGGGGGGAGGGGTGTCTCATGTTGCCAGTAGGTTCTATCAGTTTAGAAGGCTGTAGCAGGCTCCATGGTTCCAGGCTCACCCAGACTTGGAGGAAGCCAGGGTTGTGTGTGAAGGTCCTGACCCAGGCAGTCTATACCAGGCTCCCTCAGTTAGGGCTCCAACCTCACCCAGCCTCCTCACTGCCCACCAATGGTGGAGGTTGAGATGTGAGTGGTGGGAAGTGGGGCCTTTTCTTGGGGAGACTCAGAGCCTCTTATTAGGACATGATGAAGGGAAGGGAAGGTTCTTCTCTAGCCTCAATATCTTAGCTTGACTAAGAATTAAATTGACATGAGACAGAATAGAAGAAAATACCAAAGTTTTATTACGTGCGTGCAGAGACCCAATAATGAAATTGAGGCCCAAGGAAGTGACTAAGGCAGGCAGTTTTTATACATTTTTTTAGACAAAGAGACAATAAATCTGTGAGGCATTGACAGTATAAAGAAAGCAACTTTGGGAGCTTCATTTAGTAAGGGATTCTAAAAAGAGTTTGAGCAGGGTGGTTAATTAGTAAAAAGTAACAAAGGTGGTTTACACAGCCTTTTTTGCTCTCAATTCCCCACCTGTGGTGGTAAGGATGTCTCTACCTCCTCCTTCAGGGAGGGTAACTTTCACATGGGGAAGTATTTCCTGCTTTCAAGGGAATGGAGGAGAGCCTGAGCGTCCTTTCTAGCACAGGGTGTCTCTTAAGTAACTTTTATTTAGAATAATTTGTATGCCCAAGTGGCACATTTTGACGTGGCCTGCCCTTGGCCCCTACAATGAATTGCGGCAATTTTCCTGGTTCTGGACAGTGACTCTGAAGGTTGCCACTGGGAAAAAGGGTGTGAAATGGCTGAGGAACTCAGCCATGTGTTATGTTTAAACAAACGGGCAAACAAGTGAGCAGACAGAGGCTCCAGTCCTGTCTTTGTACTTCTTCCCCCACACCCAAGACCTAGAGTGAGGCTATCTCTGCCCATCTCACCTTCTCCACCATTGCCCCACAAGGAAGTTTGCCCCTTCTAAGTTGTTTATTTTGTAATGGAAGGTGACACCAGATACACAGTGGGACCTCCCCAGGCCTTGCCTGTACCCTGTTGCCTGTGGGACCCTGGGTGAAAACTCATGGCAGATTGGGGATACCAGAGCTGGGTTCCAGTCCTAGCTCTGCAAGACTTGCTGGGTGGGCTTTGGAAGCCATTCATCCCCTTCTCCAGGCCACCATTTTCTTACCTACTAAGTTAGGAAACTGGATTGTCTGGCTTTTAGTCATTTCTAGCATTGACTCCAGGCTTTGCTGGAGTCTTGGGGGACTCCACCAATAACACAGGCCTCATAGCTCTCAGGGCCTTGTTCCTGCCCCATGTGAGGCATGAGGCTCCCCCCAGCAAAGGAAGTCAGTCTCCCTCTCCCCACAGGGCAGATGGTGCCTGGGGACCCAGCCCCTTCCTGGCCACACAACCTGCTGCCTCTTCCTTCATGCCTCCCCTCATCCTCATTGCCCTCCCTCCCTCCCTCCCTCTCACCCTTCAGTCCAGGACTCCCAGATGCCTTGGAGTTTTTGTTTTGTTTTGTTTTGTTTTGTTTGAAGTAGGCTCCATGCCCAGTGTGGTCCTGAGCTCCGGTTTTCAGACTGGTAACTCGTTCCCTGGCTCAGGGTCTCAGTCTGCTCTCTCAGTGCAGGTGGCTACCGCTTCCTGGTGCCCGAACGTGGCAGCTCCCTCCCCCTTACGTTTATCTTCCAATATCTGTGCGCAGATTCACAGCTCCCTGCTTCGTACCTCAATACTCAGTGTTGGAGATGTTCATTTTTAGAGATCCAGATGTATCTTCCTATGTCTCAGGCTGATTCCATGGGTGTTAAGGATGGTCTGCCCAGTGTGGTCCTGAGATCAAGAGAGATCAAGACCTGAGCTGAGATCAAAATTCGGATGTTTAATGGACCAAGCCACCCAAGCACCTCCTCCCTTTTTTAAAGATTTTATTTTTAAGTAATCTCTTCACCCAACCTGCGGCTGAATCCTACAACCCTCAGATCAAGAGTTGCATCCCATACCGACTGAGCCAGCCAGGCACCCCTCTTCCATGGAGGTTTCTGGATCCAGACCCCTGACCACAAACCTCCAGACACCCCTGCCCCTCCACTTCTCATTCTGTGTGTCTGGTGCATTAGGGTGGCCACAGGTAACGTCAGACCACTGTTCTGGGACTTTGGGCCAGTCCACACCAAGCTTGATCACCCTACCAATCAGCACCCTGTATTATCTGAGACAGCCTGATCCCAGCAGCCTGACCCCTGCCCCCCACTTCCACAGTGAGTTCCCTCCTGTAAGTAGCTCCTTAAATCCCCACCTGCAGCACTCCCAAATCAGAACCCACCCCACCATTCCACCTGCTGTCTTCACTCAAATCCTCAAGACTTCTCTGAAACTTCACCTTCCAAATAGAAAAATCTATTGTTTCCTCTTGTGTTGCCTGGCGTCTGCTTTCCAATCCCTCCTCTCCAATCTCTTGCAGAACCTGGTGTTTGTCCTCATTATGCCCCGAGGTTCCAGATCCTTCTAGAAATTCCATTTTTTATTAACATTTCTTCTTCTTTTGTTTAATAATAACATTTTTTATTAATTATGTTAGTCACCATACAGTACATCCCTAGTTTTTGCTGTAAAGTTCCATGACTCATTACTTGCTTATAACACCCAGTGCACCATGCAATACGCGCCCTCCCCAATACCCATCACCAGCCCATCCCACTCCACCCCCGAAGCCCTCAATTTGTTTCCCAGAGTCCATAGTCTCTCGTGGAACATTCCCCCTTCTGTTTACCACCCCTTTCTTCTTTCCTTTCTTCTCCTACAGATCTTCCTACATCTTAGGTTCCATAAATGAGTGAAACCGTATGATAATTGTCTTTCTCTGCTTGACTTATTTCGCTTAGCATTATCTCCTCCAGTCCTGTCCACGTTGCAGCAAATGTTGAGAAATCATTCTTTTTGATGGCTGAGTAATATTCCATTGTATATATGGACCACATCTTCTTAATCCAGTCATCTGGTGAAGGGCATCTTGGCTCCATTCATGATTTAGCTATTGTGAGCAATGCTGCTATGAACATTGGGGCCCTTCTCTTCACTACGTCTGTATCTTTGGGGGTAAATACCCAGTAGTGCAATGGCTGGGTCATAGGGTAGCTCAACTTTTAACTTTTTAAGGGACCTCCACACTGTTTTCCAGAGTGGCTGTACCAACTTGCATTCCCACCAACAATGGAGGAGGGATCCCCTTTCTCCACATCCTCCCTAGCAATTGTTGTTTCTTGCCTTGTCGATTTTTGCCATTCCAACTGGTGTAAGGTGGTATCTTAGTGTGGTTTTGATTTGAATTTCCCCGATGGCTAATGATTTTGAACATTTTTTCATGTGTCTGTTAGCCATTTGTATGTCTTCATTGGAAAAGTGTCTGTTCATATCTTCTGCCCATTTTATGATTTGCTTATTTGTTTCTCGCATATTGAGTTTGAGAAGAGGTTGCTGCCTACGCTCTCCTCTAGGATTTTGGTGGATTCTGTATCACTCTTGGGGCCTTTTTACTTTTATAGAACCCTCCTTAATATCTCCTGTAGGGCTGGTTTTGTGGTTATGAAATTGGTCAATGACTGGCGATTCTGGAATGTTCTTATCTCTCCATCAATTCTGAATGACAGCCTTACTGGATAAAGGATCCTTGGCTGCACGTTTTTCTCTGAAAGAGCTTTAAAATGCCCCCCTCACCCTTTCTCTCATTCCAGGTCTGTATAGACAGGTCTGACATAATCCTGATACTTCTTCCTTGGTATGTGAGAAATTTCTTTGCCCTTTCCGCTTTCAATACTGTATCCTTGGATCTAATATTTGCGAAATGCACTATGACGTGACTTGGCATAGGGTTGTCGTGGTTGAGCTTGGAAGGGGTCCTCACTGTTTCTTGGACATGAATGCTTCTTTCTCTTGCTAGATTAGGGAAGTTTTCAGCTACAATTTGTTCAAATATCTCTTCTAGACCTCTGTTTTTCTCCACCCTCTTGGGGATGCCGATGATTCTGACATGGAGAGTTTCATTGAGTCAGTAATCTCCCATAACCTACATTCTTGAGATTGGATTTTTTTGAGCCAAGTTTCTGTTTTATCTTTGTCTTCTACCAACCCATTCTCCAGTTCACTGATTCGTTCTTCTGCCTCATTTACCCTGGCCTTCAGAGCATCTAGTTTTGACTGCATTTGATTCATAGCATTTTTAATTTCTGCCAGATTCACTCTCATTTCTGCCCTTAGAGATTCTATATTCTCGTTAATATGTTTGTTAATATTTTTTTCAAGTCTACACATCATCTTAACCAGTGTTACTCTGAACTACATTTCTGATAATTTGGTTATAGCCATATCCATCAGTTCTGTGGCCAAAGCCACAGACTCACTGTCTTTTCTTTGCTGGGGGGGGATTTCTCCTTCTCGTCATTCTGATGAGGAGAGGTTGCGGGGTTGTCCAGAGCCAAATTATTGACCAGGACCCATGCAATGTGCACTTGTTTTGTAGGGATCTTAGGGATGTGGGCTTCTTGATTTTTCAGTCTGCTTTCTGGGGGAGGGGCCTGCTGATACTCAGGCAACCCTCTTTGGGTAGAGTCTCCGTGTCCCCTGCGAGGGGTGATGGGGATAGGCACACTGTGAGCCAGTATTTCCAGGCTTTTGTTCTCTGGAGGCCTTCCCTGGTGGTTTTCTGTGCCTCTTCTGAGAGTCAGAGCAGCAGTGGCCAAATCCCAGCCTCTGTCTCAGAACAGAGAGATTGCGGTCTGCTCTCCACTGAGCTCTTCTGGCCACTTTAACTCTGTTTCTGTTGGTGCTGCTAAACCCTGCAGCATCCCAGGATGTGTGCCCCACAACCGGCGTCCCAGTCCTCACCCCCAGGGCTAGCAGGTCTCTGTCCTTTGTGTTTCTAGCACCACCAGCTGCCCCCCCTTCGCGCTCTGGAGCTCCGTTTCAGTGTGGTTCGCGTACACTCCGGAGGTCCGGTTTTCAGACTGGTCGCGAGCGTTCCCAGGCTCACGGTCTCAGTCTGCTCTCTCACGGGTGCTGGTCCAGGAGTCAGCCTGCTACCCAGTGCAGGTGACTACTGCTTCCCAGCACCTGAACGTGGAGACTCCCTCCCCCTTCCGTTTATCTTCTGATATCTGTGAGCGGATTCAGGGCTCCCCACTTTGTACCTCAATACTCAGTGCTGGAGATTTTCATTTGTAGATATCCAGATGCATCTTCCTGCGTCTCAAGCTGATTCTGTGTGTTTTCAGTATGTTCTGGTACCTATCCACCTCGACTCAGGGGACCAGGTGAAAAAGGGGACCCCTACTCCTCCTCCATCTTAACTCCTCTAGAAACTTGTTCCTTAAAGGAATAAATAAGATCAATAATCCACTGGCCAGACTTCTTCAAGAGAATAGAGAAAGGACCCAAATTAATAAAATTATGAATGAAATAGGAGATGTCATGACCAACACCAATGAAATAGGATGGATCATTAGAAACTGTTATCAACAGCTTTATGCCAATAAATTAAACAACCTGGAAGAAATGGAAGCCTTCCTGGAAACCTATAAGCTACCAAGACTGAAACAGGAAGAAATTGATTATTAAAACAGACTGATTAATTATGAAGAGATTGAAACAGTGATCAAAAACCTCCCGAAAAACAAGAGTCCAGGGCCTGACAGATTCCCCGGGGAATTCTACCAAGCATTAAAAGAAGAAATAATACCTATTCTTCTGAAGTTGTTTCAAAAAACAGAAAGAGAAAGAAAAGTACCAAACTCATTCTATGAGGCCAGTATTACCTTAATCCCCAAACCAGGCAAAGACACCATCACAAAGGAGAATTACAGACCAATTTCCCTGATAATTATGACTGCCAAAATTTTCAGTAAGATCCTAGCTAATGCGATACAACAGTACATTAAAAGGATCATCCATCATGACCAAGTGGGATTCATCCCTGGGATGCAAGGTGGTTCAACATTCACAAATCAACCAGTGTGATACATCATATCAACAAGAAGAGAGTCAAGAACCATATGACCCTCTCAATAGATGCAGAAAAAGTATTTGACAAAATACAGTATCATTTCCTATTTAAAACACTTCAGAGTGTAGGGATAGAGGGTACATTCCTCAATTTCATAAAAACCATCTATGAGAGGCCCAAAGCAAATATCATTCTTAATGGGGAAAAGCTGGAAGCCTTTCCCTTAAGATCAGGAACATGAACCGATGCCATTCTCACCATATTATTCAACATAGTACTAGAAGTCCTTGCAACAGCAATCAGACAACAAAAAGGGATGAAAGGTATCCAAATAGGCAAGGAAGAAGTCAAACTGTCCCTCTTCACAGATGACATGGTACTCTATATGGAAAACACAAAAGACTCCACCCCCAAACTACTAGAACTTATAGAGCAATTCGGTAATGTGCGGGATACAAAATCAATGCTCAGAAATCAGTTGCATTGCTATACAAGAACAGTGAGACTGAAAAAAGAGAAATTAGGGAATCCATTCCATTTACAATAGCACCAACAACCATACGTTATCTTGGCATTAACTTAACCAGAGACGTACGGATCTATATTCTAGAAACTACAAATCACTCTTGAAAGACATTGAAGAAGACACAAAAAGATGGAAAAATAATCCATGGAATCCATGGATTCCATGCTCATGGATCAGAAGAATTAACATAGCTAAAATGTCTATGCTACCCAGAGCAATCTACACTTTCAAAGCCATCCTGATCAAAATACCAATGAAAAATTTCAAAGAACTGGAACGAACTGCCCTTAAATTTGTGTGGAACCAGAAAAGGCCCCAAAATGCCACAGAAATGTTGAAAAGGAAAAACAAAGCTGGGGGCATCACGTTGCCTGATTTCAAGCTATACTACAAAGTTGTGATCCCAAGGACAGCATGGTACTGGCACAAAAACAGACACATAGACCAATTGGAAGATTTAACATGGTTAAAACGTCCATGCTACCCAGAGTAATCTACACTTTCAATGTCATCCCAATCAAAATACCGATGACATTTTTCAAAGAAATGGAACAAACAGCCCTTAAATTTGTGTGGAACCAGAAAAGGCCACGAATTGCCAAGGGATTGTTGAAAAGGAAAAACAAAGCTGGGGGCATCACAATGCCGGATTTCAAGCTGTACTACAAAGCTGTGATCACAAAGACAGCATGGTACTGGCACAAAAACAGACACATAGACCAGTGGAACAGAATAGAGAACCCCGAAATGGACCCTTGGCTCTTCGGGCAACTAATCTTCGATGAAGCAGGAAAAAACATTCAGTGGAAAAAAGACAGTCTCTTCAATAAATGGTGCTGGGGAAATTGGACAGCTACATGCAAAAGAATGAAACTTGACCATTCTCTTACACCATACACAAAGATAAACTCCAAATGGATGAAACACTTCGATGTGAAACAGGAATCCATCAAAATCCGAGAGGAGAGCATAGGCAGCAACCTCTATGACATTGGCCACAGGAACCTTTTTCATGACACATCTCCAAAGGCAAGAGAAACAAAAGCAAAAATGAACTTGTGGGACTTCATCAAGATCAAAAGCTTCTGCACAGCCAAGGAAAAGGTCAAAAAAAAAAAATAAGAGGCAGCCCACGGAATGGGAGAATATATTTGCAAATGATACTACAGATAAAAGACTGGTATCTAAGATCTACAAACAACTTCTCAAACTCAATACACGAGAAACAAATAAATCATAAAATGGGCAGAAGATATGAACAGACACTTTTCCAATGAAGACATACAAATGGCTAACAGACACATGAAAAAATGTTCAACATCATTAGCCATCAGGGAAATTCAAATCAAAACCACCTTGAGATACCACTTTACGCCAGCTAGAATGGCAAAAATGGACAAGGCAGGAAACAACAAATGTTGGAGAGGATGTGGTGAAAGGGGATCCCTCTTACCTTGTTAGTGGGAATGCAAGTTGGTACAGCCACTTTGGAAAACAGTGTGGAGGTCACTTAAAAATTTAAAAATTGAGCTACTCTATGATCCAGCAATTGCACTACTGGGTATTTACCCCAGAGATACAGACGTAGGGAGGAGAAGGGCCATATGCACCCCAATATTCATATCATCGTTGTCCTCAATAGCTAAATTGTGGAAGGAGCCAACATGCCCTTCACCAGATGACTGGACAAAGATGTGGTCCACATATACACTGCAATATTACTCAGCTATCAGATAGAACGATTACACAACATTTGCTGCAACATGGACAGGACTGGAGGAGATTATGCTAAGTGAAATAAGTCAAGCAGGGAAAGACAATTATCATATGGTTTCACTCATTTATGGAACATAAGAAATAGCAGGAAGATTTATAGGAAGGGAAGAATGAAAGAGGGGTAAACAGAAGAGGGAATGAACCACGAGAGTCTATGGACTCTGGGAAACAAACTGAGGGCTTCAGAGGGGAGGGGGTTTGGGTATTGGGATAGGCCAGTGGTGGGTATTAAGGAGGGCACATATTGCATGGAGCACTGGGTGTTATATGCAAATAATGAATCATGGAACACTACATCAAAAACTAAGGATGTACTGTATGCTGACTAACATAACATAATAAAAGATTATTATTAAAAAATCAAATTGAAGTGAGACAGATTAACAGGAGAAAATTAATCAAAGCTTAAGAAATTATATACCTCCTGTATACATGGCAGAGCCCCAGGAAAACTGAGTAACTCACTGAAATGGCCAAAACCATCACCTTGAAAACCATTTTCAGCTAAAGACAAAAAATGTCCGCGGCAAGGAGTCAGTTGTGGGAGGTCACCAGGAAAAGCATAGCCAATAACATCAAAGTTTAAACAGATTCAAGTCATTGCTTTCTCCATTGATTGTGTCATCTGGAGGTTTGACAGCCACCCCCTCTTCCTGGTACTGAAGGAGACACCCTTACAAGTGGAGATTTCCCTTATTCATGTAAATGCATCTTACAAAAGTGTGACTTCTTGGTTATCAGAATGTCTCCTGGCTCTTGTGTATTTCCTTAAAA
>NW_024423564.1:80523-178174 GCF_017311325.1 Ursus maritimus
TGCAAATGATGCTACAGATAAAAGACTGGTATTCAAGACCTACAAAGAACTTCTCAAACTCAATACATGAGAAACAAACAAATCATAAAATGGGCAGAAGATATGAACAGACACTTTTCCAATGAAGACATACAAATGGCCAACAGACACATGAAAAAATGTTCAAAATCATAAGCCATCAGGGAAATTCAAATCAAAACCACACTAAGATACCACCTTATGCCAGTTAGAATGGCAAAAATCAACAAGGCAGGAAACAGCAATTGCTGGAGAGGATGTGGAGAAAGGGGATCCCTCCTCCATTGTTGGTGGGAATGCAAGTTGGTACAGCCACTCTGGAAAACAGTGTGGAGGTCCCTTAAAAAGTTAAAAATTGAGCTACCTTATGATCCAGCCATTGCAATACTGGGTATTTACCCCAAAGATGCAGATGTAGTGAAGAGAAGGGCCATATGCACCCCAATGTTCATAGCAGTATTGTCCACAATAGCTAAATCGTGGAAGGAGCCGAGATGCCCTTCAACAGATGACTGGATTAAGAAGATGTGGTCCATATATACAATGGAATGTTACTCAGCTATCAGAAAGAACGAGTTCTCAACATTTGCTGCAACATGGACGGCACTGGAGGAGATAATGCTAAGTGAAATAAGTCAAGCAGAGAAAGACAATTATCATATGATTTCTCTCATCTATGGAACATAAGAACTAGGAAGATCGGTAGGGGAAGAAAGGGATAAAGAAAGGGGGGTAATCAGAAGGGGGAATGAAGCATGAGAGAGCTATGAACTCTGAGAAACAAACTGAGGGCCTCAGAGGGGAGGGGTGGGGGATTGGGATAGGCTGGTGATGGGTAGTAAGGAGGGCACGTATTGCATGGTGCACTGGGTGTTCTACGCAACTAATGAATCATTGAACTTTACATCAAAAACCAGGGATGTACTGTATGGTGACTAACATAATATAATAAAAAAACATTTTAAAAAGTGGGCAGAAGATATGAACAGGCACTTTTCCAATGAAGACATACAAATGGCTAACAGACACATGAAAAAATGTTCAAAATCATTAGCCATCAGTGAAATTCAAATCAAAACCACCTTGAGATACCACTTTACGCCAGCTAGAATGGCAAAAATGGACAAGGCAGGAAACAACAAATGTTGGAGAGGATGTGGTGAAAGGGGATCCCTCTTACCTTGTTAGTGGGAATGCAAGTTGGTACAGCCACTTTGGAAAACAGTGTGGAGGTCACTTAAAAATTTAAAAATTGAGCTACTCTATGATCCAGCAATTGCACTACTGGGTATTTACCCCAGAGATACAGACGTAGGGAGGAGAAGGGCCATATGCACCCCAATATTCATATCATCGTTGTCCTCAATAGCTAAATTGTGGAAGGAGCCAACATGCCCTTCACCAGATGACTGGACAAAGATGTGGTCCACATATACACTGCAATATTACTCAGCTATCAGATAGAACGATTACACAACATTTGCTGCAACATGGACAGGACTGGAGGAGATTATGCTAAGTGAAATAAGTCAAGCAGGGAAAGACAATTATCATATGGTTTCACTCATTTATGGAACATAAGAAATAGCAGGAAGATTTATAGGAAGGGAAGAATGAAAGAGGGGTAAACAGAAGAGGGAATGAACCACGAGAGTCTATGGACTCTGGGAAACAAACTGAGGGCTTCAGAGGGGAGGGGGTTTGGGTATTGGGATAGGCCAGTGGTGGGTATTAAGGAGGGCACATATTGCATGGAGCACTGGGTGTTATATGCAAATAATGAATCATGGAACACTACATCAAAAACTAAGGATGTACTGTATGCTGACTAACATAACATAATAAAAGATTATTATTAAAAAATCAAATTGAAGTGAGACAGATTAACAGGAGAAAATTAATCAAAGCTTAAGAAATTATATACCTCCTGTATACATGGCAGAGCCCCAGGAAAACTGAGTAACTCACTGAAATGGCCAAAACCATCACCTTGAAAACCATTTTCAGCTAAAGACAAAAAATGTCCGCGGCAAGGAGTCAGTTGTGGGAGGTCACCAGGAAAAGCATAGCCAATAACATCAAAGTTTAAACAGATTCAAGTCATTGCTTTCTCCATTGATTGTGTCATCTGGAGGTTTGACAGCCACCCCCTCTTCCTGGTACTGAAGGAGACACCCTTACAAGTGGAGATTTCCCTTATTCATGTAAATGCATCTTACAAAAGTGTGACTTCTTGGTTATCAGAATGTCTCCTGGCTCTTGTGTATTTCCTTAAAAAAATAACCAGGTTGGAATAAACAATATGCCAAAGAGTCATATCTTGGGGTGGCAAAATTTGCTCCCCTTACAGTCTTCAAGGCCAGGAAGTTCCCAGATGTTGGGTTGGTCGGCTTCCCAAGGACTGGGGATGAGGAAGCAGCTCAGGGAGCCTTGGGCAATCACACCATTTGCCAGGGAGGAGGTGCCTGGGCTTATTCACAGGGTGAGGTCTTGTTCTCAGCTTGAGTCTGGTCTCCCTCAGTTCCTCTGGGTGCCCTGGATGGAGCCTGTAGGAGCCTCAGAACTCTGCCCCCTCTCCACCTTCTCTTAGGGATCCACATATTCCTCTTCTCTCTGGAAAGCCAGAGCCCAAGTGCTCCCTTCCCAGGGAGGGAGTGCCCTGTGGTGAGAGGGAGCCTGAAGACCTGGGAGGTGGCAGCTGGAGAAGGAGGGCAGGGCCAGAGGCCAAGTCTGAAGGGAGGAACTGCCTTGAAGGGAGAGCCACCTGCACCCTGACCAGTGGGGCTGGAACAGCGTGAGACTCACAGGTATTTCTGAGTGTGGGTGTGCGTGTGTTTCTTGTTGAGGAGCCCTCTCCCTTGGAAGGGACTGGATGTACCACATGGAGCATTAAGATCAGATCTCTTCTGCCCTAGAACTGGGGACACTGTCCCCCACTGACTCTTGTACCCTCTCTCACCCCACCCATCCCCAACTGGGAAGTAATTCTCTGCAGTAGACCCATCCATGTGTGTTTGGATTTCTTAATTCTATTATTCCTGGATCTTACAGTTTTCTTCTATAAGAATGGGCATTAACATTCCTACATGGCAGGGTTAGCATAAGGATTAAATAAGATTGCATGTGTGAATGTCTATGCTGGCCTTGTACATAGGAGTGAAATCTAGTTGCCCAGGGAAAGAGGATGAGGGTGTTTACCCATCCAAGGAATACCTGACATGTACTGGGGACCTTGAGAGGCCTGGTCAGGTGCTGGCCCTCAGGGGGCCCATAGTTTGGCAGGGAGGCAGACAGAAGTGTCATGCAGTGGGGTGGGTGCCCTGTCTGAGGAGTGAAGCATGTTCTGGTTAACTATGTCTCTCCTAGGGCTGAGTTCCACCCTCTCCAGTCAGTGTTTTGGGACCACATGAGGATGCCGCTGTGGCTTTGTGTCTTGGCTCTGGGTCTCAGAGCCTGGGGTGAGTTTTCCTTCACTGGATCAGAGGGTAACTAAGAAGGATCATCTACTTTCACAGTAGAGTTCTTTAAGTGTTGCCTCTCCCTTAGGGTGAAAGAATAGCTTTGCATCTGGAACACAGAACTTGAAGTCTATTAACCTGGTTTCAAATCTTTGGCCTACCTCCAGCAATGATTTTAGGAAAATTATTCAGCCCTTTATTTATCTATTTATTTTTTAATTTTTTATTATGTTATGTTAGTCACCATACAGTACATCATTAGTTTTTGATGTAAAGTTCCATGATTCATTGTTTGCATATAACACCCAGTGCTCCATGCAATACGTGCCCTCCTTAATACCCATCACTGGCCTATCCCAATCCTCCACCCCCCTCCCCTCTGAAGCCCTCAGTTTGTTTCCCAGACCCTTAAACCTTAATTTTTGCACCTGATAATTGAGATAAATTTATGATTTCCCAAACTTTTGAGGATTAAATGAGATAATGCACATGAAGGATTTTGCACCTGAGCAATGGAAGCAATAATTCTATCTGTATGTGGCTGGGTTTATGCTTCTCAATAAGGAAGTTCTTTGGGTCTAGGATGACAGTCACACACACAGGAGATTGGGATAGCACATGCTTCCAAATCAGGGCTGGAAGAACTGACTTGATTTGTGTAAGTAATTCTAATCCCTCTTCCACATCATCTTCTCATTGTTTCTACTTGGTAAAATCCACTCAAAAGAGAAACTTGTGCTTTTGGGATGCTTAAATACATTTCCAGGTTACTGTTATTGTGTGTTGTTTTCCCAATAGTGTATATAGATGCAGCTCATGAGAAACAGATATATTGCTGATTCCCTGCTCTTGGCTATTTAACTGTGTTATGGGGATTCCCTGGAGTTGGTATTGAAGAAAATCATGCATGTGATGCTGTTGGAGGTGGTCCTCTGGTCAGCCCAGAGAATGTCTCCTGGAGGGGCCTTAGTGATCTGGCCCAAGTCTGTCACTGAGATGGCTAGTACTGGGACTCTCTGAGGATCAATGTAAGATGGACTGTTCTTCTGCAGGTGATTTCTCCTGGGATGAAACACAAGCCAAACATGTATCAGAGGGCCATCAGGACCCATTTGGCAACATCTCTCATCTCACTGAGAAAGGAAAGCTCAGTCTTAATGGTGAGGAAGATTAAAGACACCTGGGTATGTTCTGTGACCAGAGTGCTTCTAAGATCTGCACTGCCTCTTGTGGCTGGCATGGGGCAGGTGGGGCTGAGACAGTGGAGCATCAGCAAACCACCTGCAGGGATGCCACAGGCCTTGGGGGTCTGGGGTGGTACCCGGAGAGGACAGAAACCAGGACAGGGAGATTCAGTCTCTGCGCTCAGGGTCTCCTAGCCTGAAGATGGAGACCCACACCCTGCCCTGAGGGAGTCGTCCAACTGAATGGGAGAGCCAGGCCCTATCTGGAGTGAGCTGCTAGGCTGAGGAAGAGATGTAGTCCCCTTAGAAAGGACTCAGGGCAGGACAAAGGACACAGTCAGAGTCACAGAGCAAACTGTGAGTGGGCGTAGTGTGCCCTGAAAGCATTAATGCTGCAATGAAACCCGAGGGGCCACTCAGGTCTTTCCCAGGGGAAGCAGTGGGAAGAAGCTGCTTCCTAAAGCAGGGGTCTAGGAGTAGAGCAGGGCAGGAGCTTCAGGGTGGAGTGTGTCTCAGTGGGGCTGCCCTAGATAGGGGAGCAGAGCATCCAAGCTTCTCTGGGCTGGTGCATACTCTGCAGTGGGGGCAGTGGCGGGGAAATAGATGTGGAGGTGAGAAGGAGAGGGTGTGTCTGCCTGCTGAAGGCTTCTTCAAAGGCTCTTCCACCCCTATGGGGCAGACTTAGCCCAGAATGGCACCTATGGCCTAGGGGGTTAGTGAGGTAATGATGGAGCAGGGTGCAGTGAGTGATATCCTTCTCACCCTCGTGGTTACCCCACAGATGTCTCCACAGTGGTCTCTCACAAGGAGTGGGGGGCAGAAGCTGTTGGCTGCAGCACCCCACTGACCACGCCCGTGGATTTCCTTGTTACTCACCACGTCCCTGGACTGGAGTGTCACAACCAGACTACATGCAGTCAGAGCCTGTGGGAGCTGCGGGCCCATCACATGCACAACAGCTGGTGTGACGTGGCCTACAAGTAAGGCCATGTGGGGGTATATGGTCAATGCTGCTCCTTAGGGTACTTCTCCCACCCTTACTCATGTCTTCTTTCCTCATTTCCCTGGTTGAGGTTATATCAGGTTTATAGTGAATAAAATATTAAAAACCCTATAAGATTCCAAATCCTTTTGAATTTTCTATGAGATCTCCTAAAAGGAAGCAAGGAAGGCTAAGTAATAATTATACTTCTTATCTCCCTCCAAAACTGGCTCACACAGCACACTGATAGTTATGAATGACTACCAAGTGCATGGGTGCATTTGTTCCACCAAAAACATGGGAGGTTAGTCAGGCATACATTACCATCTCCATGCTCCAGGTGAGGGGACAAAGGCAGGGACATTGTCTGGTTTTCTCAGAGTCACGCAGCTACAAGGTTGTGGAGCACAGACTCATTCAAACCTGGCTCTTTGCCCACTGCATGTCCCACCTCACTGCATGTAGGGGGCTCTTACTTGGCAAGGCATCTCTTACACTAGTGGTCACTCTAGTGGACCCTCTTAGTGCCTAGGACCACATGTCCTCAGCCCACCTCTGACCTTACCTAGTTGTGGGCAGTTCCTATGCATGGTGATGGCTTTCCACTTTGAGTACCCTCTGCATCTCTCCATTTTTCTGCTTCAGGCTTTTACCACCCCTGATGGTGAAGGAGAGTTAATTCCCCACTGGGAGGCAAGAGTGGTAAATAACTTCCTCAGCCCTCAGTCCCTCTCAGGGACAAATATTAGGTGCATGTACTCAGTTCCTTGCAAGTTCACCTGTCTTGTGGCAGGTGATGGAGGAAACAGTTCTGAGCCCCAGGTAGCCATTGTGAAGCCAGCCCAACTGTGCACAATTTGTTGGATTTCTTTCTTCTGACTCACTCTCCTTGCTCCGTCATACTGGCTTCTGGGATTCCTTCTCAAATAAACTGCCTGCATCCATGTCCTTATTTGAGAAGCTACTTCCTGAGAAGTCTGTATAAGACAGTAACCTGGCAGGGAGAAATCACATGAACAGCCTACGTGGAGATGACACATGTAGCATGCATTTTGGAGGAAGGAGGAGAGCAGTGTTTGAGGCAATGTGGAGGCTGAGAAGAATCTCACAGTCTAATTGGGTCTGTGTTAGCTACTATGGTGGCAACGGAACCTCTCCTCCTTCTGAGTGTGGAGAATGATTTACATAAAACCTGGGCATCTGCACAAAGAAGGGAGGTAGGGAGTGTGGGGGTGGGTTCTGAATTCTAAGGGAATGTTATTAATTTGGTCTATCCACTGTCTGGGACAAGTCCATGCAAATTGCCTGTAGTGAACATAGCTTGAGCCCTTTTCCCTTTAGAGGCTTATAAGTGGTTCCTCTTGTGGGGATGTGCCACAGTGCCAGTCATTCAGCCTGTATCTCCCTGCTCCACAGCTTCCTGGTTGGGGACGATGGCAGAGTGTATGAAGGTGTTGGCTGGAAAGTCCAAGGCATGCACACCCAGGGTTACAACAATATCTCCCTGGGCTTTGCTTTCTTTGGCACCAAGGAAGGTAATGGCCATCCCAGCTGCCCTTCTCCAAAGAGTTACTTACTTCTTTGTTTCCACACTGCCTCCTTGACCTTCTCCTACTTCCCTCATGATCTGCTTTCCTGGAGTTCCCCTCTCTCTCGGCTTACATGAATGGTATTGGTTCTCCTCTTCCTGCTCTGGCTTCCTTCTCAGTCTCCTAGCTGTCTCCTCCTCCTCTGGATATCTTGCAACAGAGGTGCTGTCCAGCCTTCTCTTGTTACCCTCCCATTCTCATCATGGAAGGATGTGGGCTTCTGCTCTCTTCTGTTGGTGACTGTCACATCTTCCTCTCTGGCTCTGACCATTCTGCAGCACCAGACACTGCTTCCCATTTCCTACCAGGCACCTCCTCCTCCTATCTCTCTTACCTCAAGATTTTCTGTACAATTTTTAAAACCACTCTGAGGTCTCCAATCCCTAAGTCCCTTCTACTTTCTTCTAGTCTTACTGCTGCCCATCCCCCCAGCTCTCCCAGCATCCTATCATACATGCTCCAGGACCATTCCAGTGAGTTTGTGCACCCTCGACTGTTAAAGCTCTTGCAGGTCTAGTTTCTTATTGTCCCCTCCCAATACTCTGTGAGAAAATCCAGACAAGTTTCCTGATCGCTGTTACACAAAGTACAGCCTGAATTCCAGAGAGGAAGTGACCCAAGAAGAATCAGAAGGCAAACTCACACCTTCCATTTCCAATTCCAGGGTGGTTTCCAGAACACCAGGTGACTCTGTGTTCAGCTTGGTTTGTTTTTGTGACCACTCATTGTTACCTGGGTGTCACCTTATTAGCTGTAGTGTCTTGAGCATGTTAATTCTTGAAGCCTCAAGTTCCTTTCTGTTGATAATGGGGCTAAAAATAGCATCTACCTCAGAGGTTTGTGGTGAGGATTAAAGAAGTTAACGCAGGGGCACCTGGGTGGCTTAGCTGTTAAGCCTCTGCCTTCAGCTCAGGTCATGATCCCAGGGTCCTGGGATCAAGCCCCACATCAGGCTCCCTGCTCGGCAGGAAGCCTGCTTCTCCCTCTCCCACTCCCCTTGCTTGTGTTCCCTCTCTCGCTGTCTCTCTCTCTCAAATAAATAAATAATAAAATTCTAAAAAAAAAAAATAAAGACATTAATGCAGATAAAGAGGCTGGCACATGCCTGGAAAGGCCCCTGCCAATGGGAAACCCTGACCCAGCTAGCTGTGCTTTCCTGAGCATGGGGCTGTGTTCCAGTTCTTCTGTGGAGAAAGAGCACTGAATGAAATTTTGGCAGGCCATTGGGAAAGGTCTTCAACCTGAGCCAGGTGGATCCTTGACTTTCATGCTTTCCAACCTGGAGGATGAGCCAGTTTCCCTCCAACAGCTGTGAAAGGGCTGGCAGGGCATCTAGTCCTTCCCCCACAGCCCCCTGAAACTCAGACCAGACCCAAGTTGCCCCAGATGACTCTTTTTCAGGCCATAGTCCCAGCCCTGTTGCCCTGTCAGCCATGGAGGCCCTGATCTCCTATGCTGTCCAGAAAGGCCACCTGTCATCCAAGTATGTTCAGCCACTTCTTGTGAAAGGTGAGAACTGCCTACTCCCTCTGCAGAAGGCAAGTCCCAAGAAAGGTAAGACCTTCAATCCTACTGGGCCTCCCTCTAGACCCACCCACCCAGCCTACCCCCTACTAATTTCCAAATACCATTGGGAATTACCTTTTTAGTCAGACTCTCATTGGATCCTTTCTGATAGGCAACTGGTCACCCAACTCCCTGAACCTTTGGGGATGGCATACATTAAGAGGGACCCTCCAGGTCACCTCTTTATCCCTCAGGTTCCTAGAATGATAGAGCCATGGCATTAGCCTAGTGTAATATATGTGCACTCATTTCTTCAATCAGTCAACAATTATTTACTGAGAACCTGCTAGTCACTGAGGATATATCATGGAACCAAACACAAGAAGTGCCCTCATGAAGTTTCAACCTAGAGGGTAGAAAAAACAATAGGCAAATAAGCAAGTAAAATATTTGGTATGTTATAAGGTGAAAAGTGCTGTGGAGGAAAAAAACATGGGGAGGAATAGACATCTAACACATACAAGCACACAAGCACAAATGCACATCTTTCTGAATCCAAGAACCAGAACAGTACTGATAGACCAAAGTGCTTACATCACCACCTATACTGACATCAGAGGAAGTTGTTAGGTTAATTCTGGTGGTAAACACTAGATAAAAGGTAGATTTGGGGTTTAACAAACAGTAACATCAAAACCAATATAGTTAAGGGACACTTGGCTGACTCAGTCAGTAGAACATGTGAATCTTGATCTTGGGCTCATAAGTTTGAGCCCCACATTGAGGGTAGAGTTTACTTTAAAAAACAAAGCAAAACAGTATAGTTAATAACCACTTTCAACCTTTTCCTGGACTTAATAAAGTTTTAAATATAATTATCTCTATTATATGAAAGCTCCGAGTAAATCTATCTCTGCCTTTGGATTAGTGCTATCTACTAATATGAATAATTGCTTATATTGACAGAGATTTTTAGGGATTACAGGTGAGTCTCAAAGACATGCTTTCAGTTGATAATTCAGCTGATTTGTCCAAAGGGCCCTGTTATGCAGGTACACACACATACACACAAGACAATCATGCAGACAGATAGGTATCTTTGCCCTTGGGAATGAGCCTCCTTAGGATCAACATTCCCGCTGTCCTCTGGGTTCTGTTTTTGGGTTAGATCCCATGGCTCTATGATTCTTATCTCTTGAATATAATCCCATCAGGCAGACATACTCTACTCCCAGCTGGGCTCTCTTGAGTTCCACAGTCAGAGTCAGGTCAAGATGCCCAGAGGGCATGGGGATGTTCAGTAGTGAGGTGGTTGACATGGGTGGCCACAACAAGTCCACACATCCATGTTTTTTTGTCTGCCTCATCAGCTTGCTCCAACATTATCCCACGGTCTGCGTGGGAGGCCAGGGAGACCCATTGTCCCAAGATGAACCTCCCAGCTAAGTACATCGTCATCATCCACACTGCTGGGAGAACGTGCATCATGTCTGATGAGTGCTGCTTGCTGGTCCAAGATATCCAGTCCCTTTTCATAGACAGGCTGAACTCATGTGACATTGGGTACAAGTAAGTGGACCTGAGGATATGTGGGCTACTTTCACCTGAGGGTGGACTATGAACCTTCGAATGGGAGAGAAAGGAAAATAATGTTTACTGAGTGCCCACCATATGAGAGGTGCTCTATGTATAACGATGTTGATTTTTCACACAACTCTGGGTGAGGCTTAGGATATAGCTAAAGGGGTGGTCATTCTCCTTGAGGTTGTACTCAAAATGTGTCTTTTAAAGATCATATATTGACATGATGGAGATCAAGACTGCTGGAAAGATACTAAAGGAAGTTGTATACATGCAAGATTGTGAAGCCTGTAGAGAATATCTTTCTTGTCTGAAAGCAATGGGAGACACCAGATAACATCCTCTGATCTGTCTAATGCCTAGATCTGTAATTTTTTAAATAAAGAGCACACTGACCTAATGGGAGAATAAAAACTTCTTGCAGGGTGCTCTCCAATCTCACAGATAAGATGTATGGGTTAGAAACCATCTCATGTCCATCAGAAACAATTACACTGAATGTTAAGTCTCAGAATGGGCCGCCACTAATCTAGACAGTACACGTTAATCAAGGACCCCTCCTCTAGGGGCTTCATGGCTTAGCTAGTGGAGTTGGATTTTAGACTCTCCTTGCCTCCTGGCCAGGCCACTCTACACAGCATAGCTGCATGCAGTGGCCCTGCCTTGGCTGTATTTACCAATTATCATTGGATTACCAATTCTAATTGGCTTGGATTTACCAATTGTGATTACCGTGGAATCACAATTACCATGTGATTCTGGGCTGGTAGCCTCTCCTTTCTCCATTCTGTTTTAGTTGTAACCCTTTTGAGATAGGAGGAAACGTCTTCCAACACCTTTCATCTGTTAAGACTTGCCAAGTGCTCTGCTAAATCCTGCTATGCAGGATTATTCACAGGGTTGCTCTCTTTGATTAGAATGAATACCAGAAAATTGACTATATGTTTTGAACCTAAACTGGAAAATGATGGATGCTGTGAGAGGACATTTTCCTTTTTCCATTCAGGTTTCAGAGGCCAGTTTCCTGTCCCCTGACTTTTGACCTTTTATTGTGTCCCTTGTACCATAATTTTCATGACCCCGCTCACTGTGAAATGATCTGTAGTTAGGAGTAAGCACCAATTTGCTATAAATTAATTCCCTGAGAACACAATTGAGTGCCTACTCTGTGGCATGAGGTTATGCTCTGGGGTTGCTATCAGATGTAGCACAGATATGGTTCTTGCCTAGATGGAGAAATATGATTAAATGAATAAATCCTAATAGAGTACATTAAGTGTTATGATAGAGGGTGCAAAGATGTAAGCAGGAGACATTTTTAACTCACTAGCTTGCTGGGGAATTGGGTGTGAAGGAAGTACTACTTGAGAGGTGACATATCAGCTGTCCTAAGAAAAGAGAAGGGCCATATGCACCCCAGTGTTCATAGCAGCATTGTCCACAATAGCTAAATCGTGGAAGGAACCAAGATGCCCTTCAACAGATGACTGGATTAAGAAGTTGTGGTCCATATATACAATGGAATATTACTCAGCTATCAGAAAGAATGAGTTCTCAACATTTGCTGCAACATGGGCAGCACTGGAAGAGATAATGCTAAGTGAAATAAGTAAAGCAGAGAAAGACAATTATCATATGGTTTCTCTCATCTATGGAACATAAGAACTAGGAAGATAGGTAGGGGAAGAAAGGGATAAAGAAAGGGGGGGTAATCAGAAGGGGGAATGAAGCATGAGAGACTATGGACTCTGAGAAACAAACTGAGGGCTTTAGAGGGGAGGGGGGTGGGGGAATGGGATAGGCTGGTGATGGGTAGTAAGGAGGGCACATATTGCATAGTGCACTGGGTGTTACACGCAACTAATGAATCATCGAACTTTACATCAAAAACCAGGGATGTACTGTATGGTGACTAACATAATATAATTAAAAAACATTAAAAAATAATAAAAAATAAAAAATAAATTTAAAAAATTAAAAAATATATATTATCTGGCAAAAAAAAAAAAGAAAGAAAGAAATGAGTGAGCTTATCAGAGGAGTGGGAAGATATTACAGGCAGAGAAAAAGGACTTCTGTGGGAAGTCCTGGATGCCAGCCTGAGAAAGGTGTGTTTGAGGAACTGAAAGAGGTTTATCATAATAAAAATAAATGACAAAGAGAGGGATGTGAAAGGTAAGGAGGCAAACAGGGGCCATCTCATGAAGGATCTTTTCACTTAAGCTGGGGAGTTTGGACTGTTGCCAAGGGACTACAAACAGGGTTTGATATAAGATTTGTATCAGAAAGACCTGAAGAACTGCACGTTTAAGGGAAGGACACAGGGAGACAAGGTGCAGAGGAGTGAGGAGCAGCCACTAAAGACAGCTTGGAGGGTCGAGTGCACTGGAAGTGAGGGGGTTGTTTGTGGGCGCAGAGGGGTCAGGCAAGGAAAGGTGGGAGGTGTGTAATTTGACTTTAGGGTAAGGCAGCCACAGCTCACCTCCAGGAAAACAGTGTCATTGATGAGGTATGGGGAAGGCCAGGTTGCAGAGATGACAGCTGTCACTTTTTTCTTCCTAGGGGCAGCAGCAGTATGCTGGATGGGCTCACAAGAGTGGATTGTTGGAGAACCAGGACCTTTGTTAAATCACCAGTGGCTGAAAATCAGCCATGGTGGAAGTTTTACACAACAGAAATCAGTAAAGGCTATAAATTGGGCTTCCTGCCCTTCCCCCTTTCTGATGAGAGCTGGTTTATCAGCATGCTCCTGGCAAAGACTGTCTTTTTTGTAACTCAGTGCTTAGAATTTAATAGCTAATCAGTGTTTGCTGAGTAAAGGCATGAGTGATTGAATGAATGAGTGAATGAATAAATGAAACAATCCCAGATTGTCTGTCTGTCATGCTGATCTCCATCTCCCCTCATTGTCCTCTAGCTTCCTTGTGGGGCAGGATGGTGTCATTTATGAAGGAGTGGGCTGGAATGTCCAAGGCTCCCGTGTTCCTGGCTACAATGACATTGCCCTGGGCATTGCCTTTATGGGCACCTTCTTAGGTAAGTGGATGCTTTGGGCAGTAGCAGTCATTGTATGGTGTTTGAGGGAGAGTGTCTCAAATGGAAGACAAGAGCATCAAACTCAGGGATCACTTCAGTGCCTGCATATGCTGGACTTACCCAGCTTCAGATTTGTCATTTGACTAAGCTGAGTGTGACCAGGAGTGACTCCCCCCACCCAGACAGAATGCCCACCCTGAATCTATCTCCTTTGCACCCAACCAAATGTCTCTCTCTTCTGACATCCAAAACACATATCAGACAAGGGGAAAAATCTTTGTGCATATGCTTTGCTAAGTTTTTACCATGGTAATAATGTGGGGACCCTTACCTTATTTGCCACAGCCCTGGATTAGCCCTTGTCTCTGCATCCAGAGTGTACACTGAGAATTGTCAGTACTCAGACCTCTTGACTAGAGTTTGTTTAGACTCAGGGAACTTTTGCTGCTCCTCTGGACAGAGAAGCCCATGTCATTGGGTCTGGTTCAAGGTGATACTAAAACGGATGTTGGGTGCCTAGGGGATGGGGCTGGACATGAGAAAGTACAGAGAGCACACCTTGTGGCCAAAGCAAGGTTTCTCAGACTCAACACTATTGACATCCTGGATCAAGTAACTCTTTGTAGAGGAGCTGACCTGTGCATTGTAGGACCCTTAGCTGCATCCCTGTCTTCTGCCACTGGTTGCCTGTAACACACTTTGCCTAGCTGTGACAAACAAAAATGTCTCCAGCCAGTGCCCAATATCCCCTTGGAGGCTACATTCCCCCAGTTGGGAACTACCAGATTAAATATTTGCAATGGAACAAACTGAGGGCTTCAGAGGGGAGGAGGGTGGGGGAATGGGATAGGCTGGTGATGGGTAGTAAGGAGGGCATGTATTGCATGGTGCACTGGGTGTTATATGCAACTAATGAATCATCGAACTTTACGTCAAAAACCAGGGATGTACTGTACGGTGACTAACATAATATAATAAAAAATATTATAATAATAAAAAATAATAATAAAAAAAATAAATAAATCAATCAATATTTGCAATAGATAAAGGCTCTGTGCATCCCCCAAACAATTGTATGTTTTATCCCAGGCTCTGCTCTTTTCATTCAGGAAGAACTTTAATGCTGAGGAATCTGAGTCCTGACTTGGTTTTCTGTCTATAGGGTGGCTGGTAGTAGCAGAATATATTAGCATGGTGGTAGGGGTGGGTTAGAGAGGATTCAGGAGTGGATCCTGCTCTAGGCAGGGTGCCCTGGAAACCTGTAGCAGACAAAATAACTGTTTTGCAGGTACTCCGCCCAATGCTGCAGCCTTGGAGGCAGCCCAGAACCTGATCCAGTGTGCAGAGGACAAGGGATATTTAATTCCCAACTACCTGCTGGTGGGGCACAGTGACATTGTCAACACCCTGTCTCCTGGGCAAGCTTTGTACAACATCATTAAGGCTTGGCCTCATTTCAAACACTGAGGGAGCCCCTGTTCCTTCTGAAACGATTCCATGTGCCTGCCTAGCTGCCGGGCTTCCTGTCCCCACCCTCCATCCTGACTCAACACTTGGTGTGTCCTCCCCGTGAGCCCTGTCCTGTCCGTCCTCTCTCAGGTTAGGGTGATCCTCTACTGCTAGCACCATCCTCCAAGCAGCTCCGAGACCCCAGAGCTGCACATTCCTGGCCCTCTGAGGAGGCCCCACCTTCCTCTCTCCTCATCTTCCCCTCCCCTGGGCACCCAGCTCCTAAACCAGGTGGGAAGATGGGCTGATGCTTGTTTGACTTCTCTTTCCCTTTCTGGCTGCCCCTCTGCCCCATGTACCTTAGCCCTGCCATCTGCCCGGCAGCCCCCAAAACTCACGCAGGACCCAGGTTCAAGGCCTGAAGGCCTGAAGCCCTCTCTGCTCACACATGTAGATGTGGTCCTTATTTCAGGGCTCCATCACTTATAGGTGTGCTTCTCCTCTCCACTGGATTGTGAGGGTTTCCAGTTTTATTTGTCCCCATGTCCTCAGTTCCTCAGCAGCGTCTGGAGTCTAGTAGGTGTTACAGAAGTTTGTTGGAGAGGTGGATGAATAAAAGAATGAGTGGATCGAGTTCCTGCTCCCCTTTTCAGTCTGCTCCACCACCCCTTCTCTGGGGATGCCTTCTGGGGCAGTCCTCCATCCTGCCAGCTTTCTCTCTGTTCCTGCCCTTCCCAGTCTGAGGCTCAAAGCCAGCTCTGGTGGATTATGTGTAATGGTTACTGTGCCTCTGGGGTCCTGTGTCCTGTCCTTCCAGAGTTCCCTAAGGACAGAGACTGGGCTGTGTCCACACAAGCTGCCTGTGCCTGCAGCCCTAAAGAGATGCTTATGGATGAAAACTGTAAACTGATATCTCAAACCATGCTGAAAATATCAAGAAAATGATGATGTAAGATATGGAAGGACAATTAATTAGAAGTATGAAGGTATAAATCAAGTACTAGAACTCAGGAGAGAATAAGAACTACAATAAACCACTGTTTCAGAATGACCAGTTAAATGGCAAATGCTAAGGTGTATTAAAGTAATGGATTTTAAGGGGAAAATTTCCTTTGGGCATTCAGGAAAAAATAAAAGAACAAAAGAAGACACTAATAAGAGAAAGAAATGTGCCATCAGACTTTTGGACAACACTTTAGGCTAGAAGGTAATGGAATAACATTTTAAATATTAGGGGGAAGATGTGATCATATGATTGAAGAATTTTCTGTTCAACCAAACTGACTTTCAAGTATGAAGGTCACAGACAAACTCATCAATGTGTAAGAAATCTGGTGATTTGTCCCATGAGCCCATCCTTAGAAATTTGCAAGAGAATGCTAACTAACCAAAATAATATATTGGCGTAATGGCCAGAGCTGAGCATTTAATGTGTATTTATTTGTAAGTGGAGGACTAAATGCGGATTATTAGAGTGAGGAGAGTACATAATGGGTATGAGCTGCCATGGAAGTATGACAGAAGTGAAAGAAGTGGGGGAGAGAATGAGGAGATCATTTGTAAATTGGTGTCTAAGCTCCTTTAGAGATTACATCATTGGTGCTAATATTAGTATTATTGTAAGAAAGTTTACTGTGAGGACACCTGGGTGGCTCAGTTGGTTGGGCAACTGTCTTTGGCCCAGGTCATGATCCCAGGGTCCTGGGATTGAGTCCCACATCAGCCTCCCCCTGCTCTACAGGGAGCCCGCTTCTCCCTCTCCCTGCCACTCCCCCTGCTTGTGCTCTCTCTCTCTGCCAAATAAATAAATAAAATCTTAAAAGAAAAAAGAAAGTTTACTGTGAGATGTGGGATCATCATTACTTTTTACTCATCATCATAATTTTGATGAGTAATTATGTGATCTTATAATTCCATGACCCCCAATGTTTTGAAAGCAGGATATCAAGGTGGGGAAAGGAGGCACAGATTAACACAGAACAGGTTAAGTAATATACCATAGCCCCGGATTTGATTTGAAAACATCAGGGTGAACTCATGACATACTAATGAGCTCATGAGATGTTTCATCTTAATTTTTTTTACCATTGCCCACTGAAGAATCCTAGAAACTTTGATTAAGTAGCAGTATGTTAGCACCCAGACTATGAGCTTAAGATACAATTTTCCAATAAAATAAATCAAAGGTTCTTGGAGAAATGACTGGCTCCAGGTCTGGGATAGGAAATATACAAGAATAGTATGACATATTTTCTCATATCAGGTAGTGATGAAGCAATAAAATATTTCTCAGGTTGGGTCAAAAGATCTTGGGAGAATTCCAATATCTAATATCTACTCAATGGAACGTTTTGAAAATTGATAGCAAAAATGACTGCAAAAAGCCTAGACTTATGAAATTTAAATCCATAAATTTATTATGATACAAAAAGCGATAAATCAATAAATTCATTATGATATAGACAGGTGACAAAAGGTCACCTTCGAAAAATCCTAGAAGACCACATGAATTCACTTTTTCCTTTAACATTCCTTTAAGTGTGGTTGACATGAAATATCATATTAGTTTCAGTATTTAATATGTCAGTCAGTTAATTCTGTGTTATGCTGTGCTCATCTATCACTATACAGTGTTATTACAGTATCACTAACTATATTCCCTGTGCTGTACTTTGTGTCCGATGATTCATTTATTTTTTATTTATTTTTTAATTTTATTTATTTATTATTTATTTATTAAAATATTTATTTTTTATTTTTATTTTTTATAATAATATTTTTTATTATACTATGTTAGTCACCACACAGTACATCCATAGTTGTTGTTGTTGTTTTCCTAGTAATTCTTCAGATTTATTCTGGGGTTTAGTGCCACTCTTCTTCTTTTTTTTTAAATAATAATATTTTTTTTATTCTATTATGTTAGTCACCATACAGTACATCCCTGGTTTTTGATGTAAAGTTCCATTATTCATTAGTTGCATATAACACCCACTGCACCATGCAATACGTGCCCTCCTTAGTACCTATCACCAGCCTATCCCATTCTCCCACCCCCCTCCCCTCTGAAGCCCTCAGTTTGTTTCTCAGAGTCCATAGTCTCTCATGCTTCATTCCCCCTTCTGATTACCGCCCCTTTCTTTATCCCTTTCTTCCCCTACCGATCTTCCTAGTTCTTATGTTCCATAGATGATAAAGCAGGAAAAAAACATCCAGTGGAAAAAAGTCTCTTCAATAACTGGTGCTGGGAAAATTGGACAGCTACACGCAAAAGAATGAAACTTGACCACTCTCTCACACCATACACAAAGATAAACTCCAAATGGATGAAAGACCTCGACGTGAGACAGGAATCCATCAAAATCCTAGAGGAGAGCATAAGCAGCAACCTCTACGACATCGGCCACAGCAACCTTTTTCATGACACATCTCCAAAGGCAAGAGAAACAAAAGATAAAATGAACTTGTGGGACTTCATCAAGATAAAAAGCTTCTGTACAGCCAAGAAACAGTCAAAAATATAAAAGCCACTGGATAGGGAGAAGATATTTGCAAATGACACTACGATAAAAGACTGGTCTCTGAAGGCTTTTAGCACCAATGTGAGGGAGATGAAAATGGCAGCTCCCCTATCTGTACCTCTGGAGCTGAAAGTCTGCACCCACCCACCCCCAGTCTTCAGTGAGCTCTCATAGAAAAGCAGTCAATCACTCTTGTCTCCCTGGTTTCTGACCAAACTCTGTGTTCACCCAGCCTGTGACCAAGCGTTTTTATCTCAGGCATGTGACACAGATTTGAGTCACCAAATTTTATGGACCCCTGTGGCACGGACCCACACCCTTCCTCTTGGGGAAAGAGTGGGGGGGGGGGCTCTCACCTTTTGCTAGGCTCCTGCCCAGAGAGTGGTCGTGTGGCTGTGCAGTGGTTCAAGGTTTATGACAACATCGGGCAGAAAGCCGGAGCCTAAACTCGCTGTTTTCAGCCAGCTTCACTGCTCTGATGCCTGGAAACTCTGCCACACTCAGGTACCCCCATTCTTCTTGTGACCCTGGGGATCCTGAGGCCACACTCTCCCACCTGGGATTGTGCCCCGCTTTGCCACCTGAGCACCTTTAAGCCAGGGATGTCCCCCACTGTAGCAGACTTCTAAATGTTCTGATTTTGAACTCTGCTGTTTATAATACTTTGCAGTAGCCTCCTTAAGCAAGCTCCCTGCCCTCTGCAGTTTATCTTCTGATATATCATCCTGGATTCACATCTCCACACCTCCTACCTTCCAAAAAGTGGTTGCTTTTCTATTTGCAGAATTGCAGCAATACTTTTCTCAGCTCTCCCATTGAGTTTGCAGGTGTTCAGAATGATTTGATAACTATCCAGCTGAATTCCAGGGACCGGATGAAATTAGGGTCCCCTACTCCTCTGCGTCTTAACTCCTCCTTCTCATTGTAATTTTAACTTACATTTTTCTGATGAAAAATAAAGTTAAGCATATTTATATATATTTATTAGATATCTAAGCACCCTCTTTTGTGATTTGTTTCTTCTTCACTTTTGCTCATTCCATTGTTGAGTGGTCTTTTTCTTATTGATTTGTCAGAATTTTTCAACTTAATTTAACATAAAAAAGCAATGTTATTTTTTTTATTCCATGTCTGACAATTCTAATTGGTTTTTTTCCCATCTATTCTGATACTCTATGTCTTTTATTGGAGCATTTAGCGTTAGTACTCATTCAGAGTTTTCTTGAGAGATTTGAATTTAATGCCATTTCATTACCTGTAAAGTCACTGTTCTTGTAGATTGTCTCTGTTCCTCCTAGTCTTGCTTTTGGACTCTCTTTCTTGCTCAAATGTCCCCTTTAATATTTCTTGTGGAGGTATTTAGTGTTCACAAATTCCTCTAGTTTTTGGTTGTCCTGGAAACTGTATCTCTCCTTCTTTTCTAAATGCCAGCCTTGCTGGATAAAGTATTCTTGGCTGCAAATTTTTCCCATTCAGCACTTTGAATATATGATGCCAGTCCTTTCTGGCCTGACTAGCTTCTGTGGACAGGTCTGCTGCTAACCTTATATGTCTACCCTTGTAGGTTAAGGACCTTTTGTCCCTAGCTGCTTTCAGACTTCTCTTTTATCTTCGTTTTTTGGAAGTTTTAATATAATATCTGGAGGTGTTCACCTGTTTTTGTTGACTTTGAGGGGAGGTCTCTGTGTCTCTTGGACTTGAATGTCTGTTTCCTTCCCCATGTTAGGGAATTTCTCCAGCTATAATTTGTTCAAATAAATATTCTGCTCCTCTTTCCCACTCTTCTTCTTCTGTGACTCCTGTGATACAGATATTATTGTGCTTTGTGGAATCTATGAGTTCCCTAAGTCTGTATTCATATATAATAGTTTTCTTTCCATCTTCTTTTCACTTCGTTATTTTCCATAATTTTATCTTCTATATCATCTGTTCAATCCTCTGCTTCTTCCAACCTCATTGCGATTACATCCAGTCTGTTTTGCCTCTCAGTTATAACATTTTTTTAAAGTTTCAGCTTGACTAGTTTTTAGGTCTTTTATCTCTGCAGCCAGGATATCTCCATGTCTTCTATGCTTCTTACAAGCCCAGCTCATATTCTTACAACTGTTGTTCTAATTTCCTTTTTTTAAAAAAAGATTTTATTTATTTATTTATCAGAGAGAGAGGCCCCCAAGCAGGGGGAGCAGCAGGCAGAGGGAGAGGCAGACTCCCCGCTGAGTAAGGAACCTGATGTGGCACTTGATCCCAGGACCCTGGGATTATGACCTAAGGTGAAGCAGATGCTTAACTGACTGAGCCTCCCAGGCGTCCCTTTTGTTCTAATTTCGTATTCAAATATAATGCAAATCCCTGAATGATTTCTTCTTGATCTTTCTTTTGGTGAGAATGTCTCCATCTTGTCATTATGTCTAGGTTTCTGTCTTTTGCATATTATGAAAGCCTTTTATGATTCCTGCTTTTGAGAGTAATACTTTATTAAGAAGGGGTCTTACACTGTCCAGGGCCTGGTACTTCATTAAGTGTTTCTGGTGTATGCTGTGTGTACTCTGTTGTTGTGTTTTGGGTGGTCTTTCCCATAGGTCAGACCTCTGTACAGTTCCCCTTTGCTTGCTTGCTGTGATGAGTGTTTGGATCTTTAACTAGGTGTGCTTTGTGTGTTTTGATTTGTTTGTTAAGGTAAGCCTGATAGGAGAAGAAGAAGAAGAAGAAGAAGAAGAAGAAGAAGAAGAAGAAGAAGAAAAAGAAAAAGAAAAAGAAAAAAAGTTTGATCCAAGAAAAGAGAATAGGAAAAAGAACAAAAAAAGCAAAGAGAGAAACAATAACTATAAGTCTGATTCCAAAGGAAAAGAATGAAGAAAAAAAGAAATGGGGGGGGGGGAGAAGCCTGATCCAAAAAACAAGAAAAGGAAACAAACAAATCAAGAAATGAACAAAAACTATAAGCCAGATTCCAAAGAAAAAAGAAAAATTAAGAAAAAAAAAAAAAAAGCCTGGTCCTATTTTCACCAAAACTGAAGCTGAAGCCCTATGATCAGTAGACTTGGTACATGAAGGGGGCCTGTTTGGTCTTCTGAGGCAGAGGCCTGCTGGACTGGATCAGAGTCAGACCTGCCCTAGAAAAGATGCCCCTGTGGGGTGCAGGGGGGCAGGGTTTGGTGTAAGTGATTCCACCCTCCACTGGAGGTGCTATGTTTCTTTCTGAAGTCTGACTATACTAGTGGGTGGGGGGTTGAAGTTGGGAGCTGGGGGGTTGGGGGGTCTGGGAGGTAGGGGGTGGTGTGTGTGGAAGATGACGTTACCCACCTTCTCAACCCCCAGGAGGGGAATTCATGACCACTGCTGTTGAGGAGGCCTTTGTGGAAAACCAAACAGTCTCCCCTCCTGTGTCCCAGGCCTCCAAAATATCCCCACACTCAACATGTCTGTGCCCAGGCCACTGGCAGACCTGGTGTCACAGTTCTGTGTTTTATATCTGGCAGGTGGCTGGGATTCAAAACTCCAAATCCTAAAGGACCCAGCAAGGCATGGGCTGACTCCCCTTTCCTGGAGAAGAACCTCACAGTGCTGCACCTGACTCTGTTCAGTCTCAGAAAAGCAGTCGCATAGCTTCCCAGGTACCTGGAGTCTGTGGCAAGGCACAGCAAAAAACTGACCAGGTTATTTGCCTTCTGCACATCCCCTGCTATTGAATGAAGGCCTTTTGTCTTTAGAGAGGCAATATACTGTCTTCCAAATGTACTCCAGAAAGAGGAGTGTTCTTTCCCAGTGTGACCCAGGGGATCCCCAGACCTTGGGATCTTGTGCAAACCCTATGTGCTGTTTTCCCTCCAGCTCTTTCCCTGATTTTTCTCTGCAAAAAGGGCTCCCTCTCCTCTGCAGCACCGTGGCTTTTCTGTCGCCCAATTCACATCTCAGAACCTCGCATCTACCTTGCTCTCTCCCTCCAACTGTGCAGGTTTTTTTCTTAATCCTCAGATCTATTTCCTAGTTGTTCAAAATGATTTGATTTTGACCTAGTTGTGTTCAAGGGTTGAGGCAAGCTCAGAGTCTGCCTACTACTCCACCATCTTAACTTCTCCCCTAGTTTTCTTTTTCTTTTTTTTTTTAAAGTAAACTCTACCCCCAATTTGGAGCTCAAGCTCACAACCCCAAGTTCAAGAGTCACATCCTCTATCAACTGAGCCAGTCAGCCAGTCAAAACCAATAAGGTGTTTTTGATTTGAAGGTATGATATAGCCAGAATATGCTAATGCTGCAAATATGTATAGAACACTTAAAGTTCTCAAAAGATACATTTTTTCTAGAGAATTCTGTGATGATTTCTCTGAAACCTTTAATCTTGGCAATCATAAGGAAGCTGAAATCTCTTTTGATGTCCCTAATATTTTTTATATTGCTTCAGAATGTAACAGCTACCTTTCATTTTTTTTTAGATTTTATTTATTTATTTGACAGAGATAGAGACAGCCAGCGTGAGAGGGAACACAAGCAAGGGGAGTGGGAGAGGAAGAAGCAGGCTCCTAGCGGAGGAGCCTGATGTGGGGCTTGATCCCCGAACGCTGGGATCACGCCCTGAGCTGAAGGCAGACGCTTAACGACTGAGCCACCCAGGCGCCCCGCTACCTTTCATTTTGTACAAGTCCTTAGAGTTCCCTTCCTCTTGCTAGATGGGATATTGCCTGGTTCATGAAACATTTAACAAAGCCAGTTATATCTTCAAATTTACTCAGTTGAATTTTGTTTTTTTAACAGGACCCATCAGTGTGTAGAACACAGCAGCTATTCAAGTAGCATTTCAAGTGGGCAGTCTTTTTTTCAGGACCTCTGGTCTGAGTTCTCCCATTTCAGGGGCTGCAACAACCTAGGTACTCTTGGCAGAGCATGTCTGGAAAGTCTTACATATAGACCTCCTCAGAGAAGGTACAGGGATTCTGCGAGACCAGAACTGAAGACCGAGGTCACTGTCCAGAGTGAGTGAGCTTTGGTTTATAGAATACTTCCTTTTTTTTTTTTTTTAAGATTTTATTTATTTATTTGACAGAGGGAGAGAGCCAGCCAGCGAGAGAGGGAACACAAGCAGGGGGAGTGGAAGGAGGAAGCAGGAGGAAGAAGCAGGCTCCCAGCAGAGGAGCCCGACATGAGGCTCAATCCCAGAACCCTGGGATCATGCCCTGAGCCGAGGGCAAACGCTTAACGACTAAGCCACCCAGGCGCCCCTAGAATACTTCTTATGACATTTGTTTCAAACAGTTTAATGCTGAAGTAGGGTGGTTGATGTATTTGCCAGTGGTCACAAGGTCAGATAAGGACTAGTGATGACGACATATTGTGTGCTGCCTCCTGGAATGTACGTTTCTATTTATTTGCCCCCATCCTACCTCTGCTAGTTGATGTGTGAAACAAAGGCAGAAGAAAAATTACTAAATTTCCTTACTACCTATGGCCCATTGACAAGCCCTTGAAACGAGCAGAGTGACATTCCTCTAGGGACTCAACTGCCTCCATGTTGACACTTTGCTAAGAGCAAAAGGCAATCCTAGCCAGAACCACCCCCTGCCCCCAGGATCCTATAAGTCTACTTTAACATATAAATGCTCCTTTAGAAATTTCTTTTGTCTCTAACCCCCCCAAGATATGTGTTGGTAATCACCCCCCAAGAATATGTCCCACCAATATACATCTGAAGGGTCTCATGACTAAGGTTTTATTAGATGGTAATAAATGACTTTTTCCCAACAATAGCTAGCCCCCTCAAGGTCCTGGAAACTTTAATTCCAAAACGCCTTAGAGACTTATGCTATCTCTAACCCCCTCCCAAGCTGAAAGTATATAATGGGCCACTCCTCACGATCCCAGGACAGCTCTTTCTACCCACTGGTCCTGTCTCCATGCTTTAATAAAACCACTTTTTGCACCAAAGACATCTCAAGAATTCTTTCTTGGCCATCGACTTTGAACCATAATGTTCTTTCCTACATCACTGGTGACCCAGGTGTTCCAGGTGGAATGAGGTGGGGTGTTGATGAGTGACATCCATCCATAGCCTTGACACTCCTGGAGCAGATTTGCCTCCAAGGCCACGAAGTTCCTAGGTGTTGGGTTGGCCAGGCTTCCCAAGGACTGGGGATGAGGAAGCAGCTCAGGGAGCCTTGGGCAATCACACCATTTGCCAGGGAGGAGGTACCTGGGCTTATTCACAGGGTGAGGCCTTGTTCTCAGCTTGAGTCTGGTCTCCGTCAGTTCCTCTGGGTGCTCTGGATGGAGCCTACAGGAGCCTCAGAACTCTGCCCCCTCTCCACCTTCTCTTAGGGATCCACGTATTCCTCTTCTCTCTGGAAAGCCAGAGCCCAAGTGCTCCCTTCCCAGGGAAGGAGTGCCCTGTGGTGAGAGGGAGCCTGAAGACCTGGGAGGTGGCAGCTGGAGAAGGAGGGCAGGGCCAGAGGCCAAGTCTGAAGGGAGGAACTGCCAGCCAATGAAGGGAGAGCCACCTGCACCCTGACCAGTGGGGCTGGAACAGCGTGAGACTCACAGGTATTTCTGAGCATGGGTGTGAGTGTGTTTCTTGTTGAAGAGCCCCCTCCCTTGGAAGGGACTGGACTCTCTATCTGGTTAAAATATTCATATGGTAGAGAAAGTTTCCTTGATGTCCCCTCTTGAATTCTTTCTCCAAATAAGAAAACTTTCTCTATTCTGAATTCTACTAAATGAGTTTGGTTCTACCATGCCTGGATCTTTCTTGCCAAGGCTATGGGTCCTGGGGTTACTGCTACCCAATTTCTTTCCTTTCTGTCTAGCTCTGAATCCCTATTGCTTATGTCTCACTTGTCCCCTGTTCTGATAGTTCATCTTTATTTTAAGCATACAGAATGCATAACAATGTAAGCCAAGGCAGATGAACCCTGGTCATTCCACCAATTCAGTGTTTGTGATTGGAGGTGGGAGTGGGGGTTTCCATCAGTTCCTGACCTGGTATGATGAGGGGCTAAGCTCAATCCTTGCAATTTCAGCTGTGTGTTATGACAAGCTTGGGACAGCATTTGCCACCTTAACACTTCTGGTTGGGGAAGCACCATGAGCAAGTGACCAGGATCCAACCTTCCTATTGACCAGAATTGATTCCTGGTTTCAAACTAGGTTTGCAAAAATCCCTCATTTTCTGGGAGGCCAGCCTCCATGTTGGGCAAGTTAATCCTTGCCTCTCATTTGGCCAATGAGGAAGGCTGAAGACTTTTCCACATGTTTATTAAGTGCCTGCTCTCATCTGCGATGGGCTCATTTCGTCTTCAGCAACAGTTTTCCCAAGTGAATGGAACTGGGCGTTATGCACTAAGAGATTGTCCTGATCCAGAAATTTCCTATACGCTCAGATCTTAAAGTGTGGTTCTAAACATTTTCCAGCTGGGGGCGCCTTGGTGTCTCAGTCGGTTAAGCATCTACTTTAGGCTCAGGTCATGACCTCAGGGTTCTGGGATTGAACCCCATTTAGGGCTCCCTGCTCAGCGCAAGTTCTGCTTCTCCCTCTTCCCCTGCCCCTACCCCCAGTTCATGCATGAGCATTCTCTCTCTCTTTCTCGCTCTCTCTCTCAAATAAAATCTTTAAACATTTTCCATCTGGGGACTACTGATTATAATATAAAAACTCTGGAGAGCAATGATAGACCTCATTTTATCTGAAACCTCCTTCTATCATTTCTCAGTAGGATAACTGGGAGAAAAGTTGATGTTTTGGTAGACATCTTGGGGAGCTGATATTTCATTGTGCTTGAGCACAAACAAGCAATTCATTTCTGCCTGAGAGAACCAATAAGATTCCTGCAGTCAGAAAGGACTACAGAGATCTTGGGGTTTAACCTCTTGCAACAACATTGAGAATATCCAGCAACAGAAACTTGGACAAACTGTGGAGAAGTTCCAGGCAGAGGCTGTGGAGTCAGACAGACTTGGGTATGAATCCTGATCTGCCCCTATTGATTGGATAACTTTGGGCAAGAGCTGTTAGCACCCTCACCTTTATTGAGCACCTGCTAAAAGTCAGGCCTTGTGCTGGGGACCCAGAGAGGCCTAGCCAGGTGCTGGCTGTTAGTTTGGTGGGAGGCAGGCAGGGGTGCAGTGCAGTGAAGTGGGTGCCCCACTTGAGGAATGATCACATTTGGGTTAACTGTCAGCATCTCTTCCAGGGGCAACGTCCACACAATCCTTGTTGATGTCCTGGAATCACATGAGGATGCTGCTGTGGCTTCTAGTCTTCTGCTCTCTGGGTCTCAGGGTCTGGGGTGAGTTTTCTTTCATTGGGTCAGAAGTGCTTTTGGTGCTATTTGTAAGACATCATCTTCCTTGCTGATAGATTGCTCCTTCCGGCCAATCCTTGTTCCCCATCAAAGCCCAGCTCAGGTGTCCCTTCCCCTGCTGAGAGTGGTTCCAGTCCTCAGCAGTGTTCCCAGGCTTCACAGCATACCTTGGCCTCAGTGTTATGGTCATAACTTTACTCCTGATGATTTGACAGAAGGACAGAATCTCAGAAACATGGTGGAGACCCTCAGTGACCTTGACTTATAGACAAAGATACAGGCTGGACTCCACTGTGGAAGTGACTTGCCCAAGGTCATCCGACAGCTTTGGGGAGGCCACAGAGTGTAGTGGCACAGAACACAGTTTGGTCAGACATCCGACAGCTTTGGGGAGGCCATAGAGTGTAGTGGCACAGAACACAGTTTGGTCAGACAGCCTAGGTTGGAATCCAAATCCATGGCTTAAACCCATATCATGTTAGACAAGTAACTTAACCTCTCTGAGCCTCAGTTTCTTCTCTGTGTTGAAGGAGTGGTTAATTTTCTCTGCTTATCACGTAAGCTTGTTTTAAGCCACAAATCTGATAATGCTCTTGAAAGTGCTTTGCAAACTACAGAGCTGGCCTGTGGGAGGTGATGTTGGTGACACTGCTAGTTCTAGTGAGTTTTGCTCCCATGTCTTCTGGTACTGAACTGTTTGTGAGGGTAGTCAACAACAATCTGCAAATTTCTGTATTTCAAGAACCTTGTCTGGATCAATACATGCTTGATACATGTGTACATGTTAGCCCAAAATAATGGTGACCATCTTGGTATGTGACCCTCTGATCTGGACATAGGTATGCAGGTGAGCCAGGAAAGCTAGAGCTGCTCAGATGAGGGGGCAGGATAGATGGCAGTGTCCTTGGAATGGAGGGGACTTGGGGGAGCATGAAGGCCTCATTGGGGCAGATGTGAGAGGCAGAGGTGGGGTGAGGCCAGAAACAACACTCCTTTGTGTTGTTTCCTAGAGGATGTCAGGGGACTTGGGGGCTGAGAGGCTGTGAACTTCGGGGTGGGGATGTTAAGTCCATGCCTTTTCACTGGTCCGGGTGTTCTCGAAGGACCAGCACCAAGTGCAATGTTCCTTTGCAGGGGATTCCCCATTGTTCTCCTGGAATAAAACCCAAGTCAGAGGATTGTCAGAGGGGCTTCTGGACCTGTTTGTTGGCATCTCTCAGCTCATTCATAAGGGTCGAAATGGTGAGGCAGTTTGATTGGGGCTCCTCAGGTGGCCATAAGTGTTTCTTAGGACTTCATTTTGGCTGGGCTGGGTTGGTGGGTGGGGTAGAATCCCATAAAGGTCATCTGTCATTGACTGGCATGGATTATCCTGAGTCCTCAGGCAAAGGTGGGGTCCAGGAAGGAGGGAAAACCCAGGGAGCAAGAACAAGGCCTCCAGTCCCCAGCTATCAGTAGGAGGGTGGAGACACCCATCCTTTAGAGAGTTCTTGGGAACTCCCAAGATAACGATAATAAGGGAGTGGAGCCCTGGGGTCCTGTGTAGGGCTCTCAGCCCTGCCCAAAGTGCATTTTCACATGGAAGCGAGACACATACCAATGCTCAGGGAACTATCCTGTGGGCTCCAGTCCAAGGAGAGGGGCAGAGCTTTCCTCAGAGAGTCACCATTCTGAGGGGAGACCCAGATAAAAGACACCTCAGAGACCCAAGGCAAATGTGAAGACAAGGCATTCCAAGGCATCCATGCTAAGGTGCTTCAAGAGAAGGCAGCTCAGAGTCCCATGGCTGGTTGGGTTGTCACAGGGGCTGCATTTTGGAAGCAGACCAGAGAGGGGCTGATGGGGGGTTGTCCTCTAGGATATACAAGGAAGGAGTGTTTGAAGAACAAGACGGTTTCACTTCTGAGTCTGACGTAGTCTGCATAGAGAGAGCCAGAATGGACTATGGAGATGGAAAGGAAAGGCTGTGGGTGGTGAAGGCCTCCAGACCTCTCTCTGGCCTGCGGAAGAAATAATAGGGCCTGCTGTGTGCCATCCTGTGGTCCCCTTGCAGAAGTTACCACCATTGTCTCCCGCACGGAGTGGGGGGCGAGGTCACTGGCCTGCAGGGACCAGCTGAACCCACCTGTGGCCTATGTCATCATGGACCAGCTCAGAGGGATGGAGTGCCAGGAACAGAATATTTGCAGCCAGAGGCTTCGGAGCCTTCAGTCCCATTCTGTCTACACCAAAGGCTGGTGCGATGTGGCCTACAAGTAAGAGAATGGGTGGGTCCTGGAGCCACATTCAAGTCTGTCCCTGAGGAGGCCATCTACTTCCCCTTGTTTAGTTTTTGCATCTTTCCACTTATGTTGCTTTTATAGTGAATGAAAAATGTTCAAACAAACAAATAAAATGCAGAATCCTCAGAGGTGTTTAGGAGGAACAGCTCTGAGCCATTTATTCAGAGGTGGTCTTGGACACTGAGCCTCCTGGAACAAGCAAGGGAAGTCGTGTAATAACTACAGTCGCCCCTAGAGCCTGCAGAACATTATGTTTACAAGGATCTTCATGAGCATTACCCAGGTAGCTCCCCGTCTCCAGCCGCTCTGAGGAATGGGTAGGAGAAATATTACCACCCCCTGTGTCACAGGCGAGGATGCCATGGTCTGAGGAAGGCAGAGAATTTGCTCAGTCACATGGTTAGGGAGTGTGGACCCAGAGCTGCTCCCATATTGCCTGTTGCTCCAGCACCCAGTCCGCATCCACATACAGACAGTGAAGGGCATTGTCCCAGTGGGTCACCTGAAGGGCCACCCACACTAAGGCCTGATCTCACAGGAGGAGTGGTGGTAGGGATGAGTGAAGAGAGCCCATGTTAAAACAAGTGTGAGGCATGGAGATCCTTAGTCTGTTCATGGAGTGTTCACGCTGAGGATTATTGGTGGAGGCCCAGAACCTCTTCTTTCCCCCTTAAGAATGAGGATATACATGTACATACATACATATAGATAGATATAGATACGTAGATATAGATATATATAAATGTATGTGTAGCTATATATACGCACACACATACACGTGCTCAAAGTCCAGGCAGCAAAGCCAAGTATGTGGTGGGCATAGTGAGGTTCCATCTAGTCCCCAGGCTACATCACTGCAAGGCGGGAGGTAGACCCCCTCCATTCAGGGTCTTCAGGCAACCTCAGGAAAGTGTTCTTTCTGTGCTTAGTCTGCTGTAGAAACTCACAGTTTATTAAAAGCAGAATGTGGCAAGACCTGTGAAAACATCATTTCTGATGAGTGTGGTGGGAAAGTGGAGGACAAGAAAATTGTAGAGACAGAAAGGAGGGAGGAGGTGGGACAAAAGAATAGATATATTGTTTTTAAAAGAAAGTGAAAAAAAGAATGTTCTAAACAAATTTCTGTGGCAAAGAGCTTGCAAAAAAATATTCATGTGCTTGCTCCTATAATTTAAAATGGGATGGATGAATTCTCATTGCCCTGGAAAAATAAATGTTGAACTAATGTCCTCAGGTGTTTGAGAGTCATACGTTCGAATTCCACTTTGAACCGACTGTTTTTAAAGTGAGGTTCTGGGAAACACATGTAAGCTAAGTCACAGCATAATTCAAAGTGTATTCCCACATCTCTTGGAGATCTAAATGAGTTATCTATGTCCCACTGTTAGGTCATTAAAGCACAGCACTTGGGGCACATGGGTGATTCAGTTGGTTAAGCGTCTGACTTCCGCTCAGATCACGATGTCAGGGCCCTGAGATTGAACCCGTGTCAGGCTCCCTGCTCCGCAGAGAATCTGCTTGTCCCTCTCCCTCTCCCTCTGACACTCGCCCTGCTCCTATTCTGTCTCTTTCTAAATAAAGAAATAAAATCTTAAAAAAAAAAAAAGCATAGTACTTATTGATGAGCCTCTGGAAGGATTTTCCCCTCTGAGGATGGGTGAGAAGTCACTTGGTATAGGGATTTGTCATTAAATTCATGTTTCCTTTCCTGGCAGCTTCCTGATAGGGGACGACGGCAGGGTGTATGAAGGCGTTGGCTGGAATGTCCAAGGTGTGCACACCCAGGGCTACAACAACATCTCCCTGGGAATCGCCTTCTTTGGCAATAAGATAGGTAATGGTTGTCCCCTCAGACTCTCTGCCAGAAAGTTTTCCACAATCTCTTCCTCCACTCCCCTGTCTCAACACTGTTGTCTTTCCAGCTTATACCATACTGGTCTTCACCACACTCTTGAGTTCTTTTCTTCCTTGGATTCTATGACATGGCTTTTATTTTTGTCCTTTTCCTCCTCTCTGGTGTGCACTCCTGTGAGATAGTTCCAGTTCTTACCATCACTTCTGGAGTCTGAGGTTGTGTGACACTGAGGCTGTGGATGGCAGAGGCAGAAAAGCATAGTTTGCAGGTTTCTAGCTCCCTGCAAAACAGAGGAGAACTCAGAAAGGAATGGAGTTAAGAGCTAGTAGATGAATAACTGGCACCTGCCAGGATCCTAATCTGCCAACTGGGGCTAGGAATAGCATTCATCTGGAAAGTTTTCAGTGAGAATTACAAGTTAATGAGTGTAAAAAGCACTCACCACATGCCTGATTGTGGGATAAAGTAAATTCTGGCACCTTTTCCTGCATGCTAGGGCATACCTAACTTGATCAGGTGGACCCGCCTTGGCATGCACCTTTCACTGCTGCCCAGCTCTTTCACCTAGAGATGGAGTGGATAAAGTCCTACTGTGGCACTTGGGAGAGGTCACCAATTTGGCTTCCAAGACCTCTGGCCAAATAACTCCTTGTCTCTTAAGCCCCCAATTTGGCTACCAGACCAATTTCCTCTCTTTCCATCTATCGGCTGTTCAGCCTTAGGTGGGTATTTTATCCTCCCTCCATGTGTAGGCCAGATTGGAGTATCTTGCTGACAGTTCTATGTTCCACGTTATCCTCTTTCAGGGGGCAGTCCCAGCCCTGTTGCCTTATCAGCTGCGGAGAACCTGATCTCCTATGCCATCCAAAAGGGTCATTTGTCACCCAGGTATATTCAGCCACTCCTCTTGAAAGAAGATGGCTGCCTGGCCTCTCGGCAGCCAGTGATGTCCAGGAAAGGTAAGACCCTCGAACTTGCCTCACCTTCCTCCCAGTTACCACTCAGCCACAACGGGGAACACTCTGTCCTGTTGGTGTTCATTGGCTTCTTGGATCAAGAACACTTCATGCTGAGATCTGACAAATTCTGACAGGCCACCTTCCTGGCCTCCTCTTCTTCCCACTGGAATGATATAGCCATGGGACCATTCTTGACATAAACATATATGTGCACACATTTTCCCTCAAGCAACAAATGTTTGCCAAATATGAGGCACTATTGTAGGGACTGAGAATACAGCTGTGAACAAATATACAAATCTGCACATTTCAGTGAAGGAAGACAGAAAATGAAGGACTCAACTAATATAATATATAATGATGTCAGGTTGCATAAAGGCTATAGAAAGAAAGAAAGCATGGGAATGAGGTGGGGTAAATATTTATACATGTTTGTGTATACCAGATGAGTACATATAGACACACACACACACACACACACACACACACACACACACACACAGCTTTTTAAGTGCGAAACCCAGCCATCCTGCACATGACTATAGCAGTGAGAAAAACTCTAGTTCACAGGTGACACTGACATCAGAGTGAATATTCCAGGAAGTTGAGTAATGAAAATCATGTGCTATTTTGGAGTGAACAAGCAGTGACCTAAAACCGGTATAATTAATCTATCTCTCTGCTAGAGTGGACCTTTCCTTGGACTCAAGGATGTTTTTTATTAGGCTTTTTTAAAAACTGTAAATCTCTAAATAAAGTGTTACTGGCTTTCAGATGGATGCTATCTTCAATAATGATATTTTTAGCATTTGTGTAGTTCTTCATGTATTTTGAATTATTTCCATATACACATGATCAGGTAGAGAGACAGCTGATTTCTGCATACTGTCCTGTTACATAGGTACACACACCTGCATACATTTGCAATACATAATCAAGCAGGTAGGCATACTTTGTCTTTTGAATAAAATGGCCATGCCTCTGTACAATCAACAGTCTTTTCCTTTCTGTTCATATAATGATTTCCACAATTGTTATCAGAAACCATAGATTTTTTTGCCTGTGTCTTGGCTCCAGCATGTGACCCAGTCAGTCCCTATCTGGACTTTCCTGGAATTCCACAGCTAGGCTCACATCAGGTTGTGTCAATGAGTGCCAGAGGTTGGGGAGACTGAAGAATAACCCAGCCTGCCGTTGTGAGTTTGTCCACAGGTGGGCCCAGGTGTGTTCACATGTCCTTGATTTTTTTACCTTACCACAGCTTGCCCCAACATCATTTCGCGGTCAGTTTGGGAAGCCAGAGAGACACACTGCCCTGAAATGAACCTCCCAGCCAAATATGTCATCATCATCCACACGGCTGACAGAACCTGTAATGTATCCGTGGACTGCCATATTCACATCCGAGATATACAGTCCTTCCACATGGACACACAGCACTTCTGTGACATTGGATATCAGTGAGTGGGTTGTTCTCTTCAGTGCTGTAGGAAGGCAGGCTGGGGAAGGGATTGATATTTCCTGAGCCCTTCCTTGGGGGCAGGTGCTTCACAGAAAACATTATATTTTATTCATGCAAGTCTCTGGACTATCAGTCAGAGCATAGTTAAGGGTTAGTTAACTCTCCTGGGCATACTCTCCATGAGTGGCTGGGAAGACTCTGAAAAGACATTAGCAATAATAATGATAAAGCAAGGCCATGAGATCCTTATGGAAGGTCATCAAAGGATTATGCCTTTTTATGCAATCCCTTCCAACCATTCAGGGATACAGGCCCTGCTCACCCCCTACCTTGGCCTGACCCAACCCCAAACTTGTGCCCTCTGATGTTAGAATCCTGCAATACCTCTGGTATTATTTACTCCATTTTATAGATACATGAACTTTTCACCTTTTGGGCCTCTTTTGCCTCATATCTGCAATACGGACAAAATACCTTAACTATTTGAAGATATAGAGTGAAACAAAAATGTTCTATTTTGGTTCCTTTAATGCCAGGTCTATAATAAAGAAACACATTAAGCTAGTGGAATAGCAAAAGCCACTTGGAAGGTGTCTTGGAATTTTCATAGAAGGAATTTAGGTTTAGCATATGATAAATTTCACCTACTCATCTCTGACTTAATCACAACAAAACCAGTATCAGGTGGATTGCTTTTGCATATGTGTTGTTCTGGGCTGGCTGGCTCTCTCCCTTTAATGCCCTTTTCTTTGTGTGTGAAATTTTTTAAATAATATTTTTTATTATATTGTGTTAGTCACCATACAGTACACACCTAGTTTTTTATGTAAGTTCCATGATTCATTACTTGCGTATAACACCCAGCGCACCATGCAGTACGTGCCCTCCTTACTACCCATCACCAGCCTATCCCATTCCCCCACCCCCCTCCCCTCTGAAGCCCTCAGTTTGTTTCCCAGAGTCCATAGTCTCTCATAGTTCATTCCCCCTTCTGTTTACCCCCTCTTTCTTCTTCCCTTTCTTCTCCTACCGATCTTCCTACTTCTTATGTTCCATAAATGAGTGAAACCATATGATAATTGTCCTTCTTTGCTTGACTTATTTCGCTTAGCATTATCTCCTCCAGTTCCGTCCATGTTGCAGCAAATGTTGAGAAATCATTCTTTTTGATGGCCGAGTAATATTCCATTGTATATATGGACCATATCTTCTTAATCCAGATATCTGGTGAAGGGCATCTCGGCTCCTTCCACGATTTAGCTATTGTGGACAATGCTGCTATGAACATTGGGGTGTATATGGCCCTTCTCTTCACTACATCTGTATCTTTGGGGTAAATACACAGTAGTGCAATTGCTGGATCATAGGGTAGCTCAATTTTTAACTTTTTAAGGGACATCCACACTGTTTTCCAGAGTGGCTGTACCAACTTGCATTCCCACCAACAGTGTAAGAGGGATCCCTTTTCTCCACATCCTCTCCAACATTTGTTGTTTCCTGGCTTGTCAATTTTTGCCATTCTAACTGGTGTAAGGTGGCATCTCAATGTGGTTTTGATTTGAATTTCCCTGATGGCTAATGATTTTGAACATTTTTTTTCATGTGTCTGTTAGCCATTTGTATGTCTTCATTGGAAAAGTGTCTGTTCATATCTTCTGCCCATTTTTTTATTTGATTATTTGTTTCTCGTGTATTGAGTTTGAGAATTAATGCCCATTTTTAAAAGCACACTTTGCCATCTGGGTGTCTTCTTTAGAAAATGTCTGTTCATATCTCCTGCCCATTTTTAATTGGATTACTTGTGGTTTTTTGGTGTTGAATTGTTAAATTTTTTATATATTTTGGATACTAACCCTTTATTGGATATGTCATTTGCAAATATTTTCTCCCATTCAGCAGGTTGTCTTTTAGTTTTGTTGACTGTTTCCTTCTCTGTGCAGAAGCTTTTTATTTTGATGTAGTCCCAATAGTTTATTTTTGCTTTTGTTTCCCTTGCCTTAGGAGACATATCTAGAAAGATGTTGCTAGGCTGATGGCAGAGAAATTACTGCCTGTACTCTCTTCTAGGATTTTTATGGTTTCACATCTCACATTTAGGTCCTTAATTCATTGTGAGTGGAATTTAAGAAACAAAACACACAAATAAAGGAAAAAGAAAAGAGAGAGAGACAAACCAAGAAACAGACTCTTAGCTATAGAGAACAAACTGATGGTTACCAGAAGGGAGGTTGGTGGTGGGATGGATAAAATAGGTGATGGAGATTAAAAAGTATACTTATGATGAGCATTGAGTAATGTATAAAATTGTTGAATCACTATATTGTACACCTGAAACTAATATAACACTATATGTTAAGTATACTGAAATTAAAATAAAAAATGTAATGAAAAAATAAGCAGCCTTTACAAACAGGAAGAAATGGTTGCTGCATTTTCCAAGATTGCCCTCACTTTTCCCTTGTCTTGCTATGATTATTTAGTACAGACAAGAGAGAGTTGTCCATAAATTTGGAAATTCCGAATGGAAAATGCCAGATGCCAAGGGAATGTTTTCCTTTTTCCTTTAGTCTTCAGGGACTCTGACTTCATTCCTTGATTTTATGGTACTTGCTTCTGCCTCAATCTCATGGTGCATTATCTTTAACTCTGACTGGGCTGCAGTTAGGACAAAGCACCTTCTTGAACACTGTTTCCTAACATTTTAACTAATATTTATTGGGTGTCCACCATGTGCCTGGTGATTGGCAGAATAGATATCACATCTTCCCTTGTGGAGTAGTAGAGAGAAGACAGTGAGCAGTAATGACAATTTTTTGTGTTAAACATAAACACTGTGACAGATGAGGAACAGGATATGCAGAGAATGAGCTTCTAACAAGATGTAGGGGGAGTGAGCAGTACCAGGAAAGGGCTTCTGGAGGGAGTGGTATCCAGGCTCTGAGGTGGGTAAGGATTGGGGATTAGTGAGGCAAAGAAGGATAAAGAATGCTCCAGGTAAGGGGAGCAGCATATGCAAAGACCTGGGGTCCTGAGAGGGTATATCTTTGATGAACTGAAAGGAGCTTAATTCATACCTAGAGATAGATTTCAGTGAGGGGATTGGTGAGAGGTAAGGCTGGAGAAGCTGACAGGGTCCCTCAGAAGTCCATCAGAGGACCTTGGAGTTGGTCCTGTCAGACTGACTCTATTCGAAAGACAACTGGAAGTCATGCCCCATGATAGGACTTGTATTTTAGCAAAAGCACTTGGGGTGCTGTTGCAGGAATGGATTAGGAGGAGGTGAACCTTTGGGGAAGGAGCTATTGCAGTAATCAAGAGAGCAGGTGATGGCTATTTGGAGCAGCGTGGTGGTAGTTGGCACAGATAGAAGTGGAGGAATTAAGCTGGGAAATATAGCCATATGTCATGTCTAATGGTTGGAAGGGGCTGGGAGAGGGAGGGGGAGGCATTCAGGTGATGCCCACTTTTCTGGCTGAGGAGATTGCAGAAGAAGAAGGGTTCCTTTGGACATGTTGGTTTTTATAGATAGCAATTGAAGCCGTGGGTCTGGGCGAATCTCCTGTCCTGGGAGAATATGCTGAGTGACAAGAGAGAAGGGGGAAGGCCAGACTCTTGAGGAACACTATGTTTGAGGAAAGGGAGGTGAGTGGTAGAGGGCCCTGGGGGAAGCAGCAGAGTTGAGGAAAATAGGAGAGAACATTTCAAAAAGAGAGTGGTCAAGATGGACAGTGTAACTAGAACAAAAACTAGTTGTTTTTGTACTAATGTCAAGGCAGTCACTGGTCACCTTGGCAGGGTCAGACTCAGTGGAGCTGTGGGAACAAAGACCATGTTGGAGTGCATTGAAGTTGCTGTTATCACTGCTTGTCATTGTCTGTCTTTACTTCTTGGGTTCAGGGATGTGGGTTTTTTTTTTTTGTTTTGTTTTTTGTTTTTTTGTCTCTGTGCACATTGGCATGTAAAAGATGTTCACTAGATACCTGATAAACGGAAGAAAGAATGAATTAATGATTCAAGGAGTGAATTAAACCAATTCTCCTTCCTTGAGTGACTTTCTCTATTTTCCTTTGCCCAATCCAAGCTTCCTGGTGGGCCAGGATGGTGGCGTATATGAAGGAGTTGGCTGGCATATCCAAGGCTCTCACACCTATGGATACAACGATATTGCCCTAGGAATTGCCTTCATAGGCAACTTTGTAGGTAAGGAGTAAGCATAAGGCAGTAAGGGCTCTGGGGAAGGAACTACTATGTACAATGTCTGGGAAGCATGGGGAAAAGGCAACACTGTGGTACCTGGCAGCATGGTTGGAACATTTTGGCTTTTAAAGTGAACTCTCAATACAGGATGCATGTCACCAGGAATTCCTGCCAGGCAGAACTTCTCCCCAAATCCACCTGTCCCAATACTCCACTCTATCTCTCCTTATAGCCCTACCCAAGGCAAGCAGGGAGCAAGAGAGAACAAACTCTTTTGCAAACTTTGGTGCTTTTATGGCTCAGTTGGCAAATGTATCCTTTTCCCTAGTAACCATGGTGACAATGTTGGGGACCACCCCTGCCTGCTATGGGAGAGCAGCGGACAATCCAGTGGTGCTATGTCTGTCTCATGGCGCCTACTGAGGAGTGATGCATTGTACTGCAGCTCTCTTCCGGAGCAGTTTTGAACTTTCTGGAAGGAGCTTTGCAAGGAGGAAACAGAGAACACAATGACCTTGTTTTCTCTTTGTGCTCGGCTGGGCTGCCACAATTTATATGAATTTGTTGGCTATGATGGTGGTGGTAGGGGTGGGAACAGAAGGAGACTGGAATCTAGGTGCTCGTCCTTGTCCTAAGCAAGTAAACTTGAGACCCTAATGATTGATGGGGTAAATGTGTTTTGCAGGTACTCCACCCAATGCTGCAGCCTTGGAGGCAGCCCAGAACCTGATCCAGTGTGCAGTGGACAAGGGATATTTAATTCCCAACTACCTGCTGGTGGGGCACAGTGACATTGTCAACACGCTGTCTCCTGGGCAAGCTTTGTACAACATCATTAAGGCTTGGCCTCATTTCAAACACTGAGGGAGCCCCTGTTCCTTCTGAAACGATTCCATGTGCCTGCCTAGCTGCCGGGCTTCCTGTCCCCACCCTCCATCCTGACTCAACACTTGGTGTGTCCTCCCCGTGAGCCCTGTCCTGTCCGTCCTCTCTCAGGTTAGGGTGATCCTCTACTGCTAGCACCATCCTCCAAGCAGCTCCGAGACCCCAGAGCTGCACATTCCTGGCCCTCTGAGGAGGCCCCACCTTCCTCTCTCCTCATCTTCCCCTCCCCTGGGCACCCAGCTCCTAAACCAGGTGGGAAGATGGGCTGATGCTTGTTTGACTTCTCTTTCCCTTTCTGGCTGCCCCTCTGCCCCATGTACCTTAGCCCTGCCATCTGCCCGGCAGCCCCCAAAACTCACGCAGGACCCAGGTTCAAGGCCTGAAGGCCTGAAGCCCTCTCTGCTCACACACAGACTTGTCCACATGTAGATGTGGTCCTTATTTCAGGGCTCCATCACTTATAGGTGTGCTTCTCCTCTCCACTGGATTGTGAGGGTTTCCAGTTTTATTTGTCCCCATGTCCTCAGTTCCTCAGCAGCGTCTGGAGTCTAGTAGGTGTTACAGAAGTTTGTTGGAGAGGTGGATGAATAAAAGAATGAGTGGATCGAGTTCCTGCTCCCCTTTTCAGTCTGCTCCACCACCCCTTCTCTGGGGATGCCTTCTGGGGCAGTCCTCCATCCTGCCAGCTTTCTCTCTGTTCCTGCCCTTCCCAGTCTGAGGCTCAGAGCCAGCTCTGGTGGATTATGTGTAATGGTTACTGTGCCTCTGGGGTCCTGTGTCCTGTCCTTCCTGAGCTCTGCGAGGACAGAGATTGCGTTTATCCAGGCCAGTCTGGGCTGTGTCCACACAAGTTGCCTGTGTCTATAGCCTGCCCTTGCCTAGCTGTACCCACTCGGTGTGGGGTTCAATGGAGATCCAGAGCCTGGCATTCCACAGTCCTCCAGGCCTGGGCTCATCCGGCCCAGAGGCAAGCTAAGCACTTGAAAGTATTCCGTATCAGGTAGGCAGAATTCGGCTGTTCACTGGAAGCACATGGGCTGGCTCTTATTTCTCCTGATCTGGAAACAAGAGGAGGAAGAAGAAGGGGAGGGATAAAAAGAAGTAGCCTGAAACATGGACTTTTCTCCCCTCTACACTTTTGGTATTCATAGTGTGTCTTTGCCCTTAGAGTGTTCTACATCTCTTCAACAAGGCAGGTTTTAACATCCTCTCATTTTTTACAGCTCTTTTGTGTTTCAAAGACTGTCCCTTCGATCTTACTGGATTTACTGTCCTTTTGTTATTTGCCCTCAGTCCACCTGGCATGTAAGCAGGGGAAGGAATTGTTTATCCGGAGGGTCAAGTAGGCAGGGGACCCAGTGCCACTTCCTGATTTCCTGAGCCAGCAAGATGTGGCTCCTGGAGAACCCCCTGAGGTCTCTCCACCAGAAGCGGCTGGATACAGACTTCCCGGAGGAACCTTGTGTTTCTCCATCTCTTAAAACATCAAAGATGAGTTTCCTAGCCCTTCACACAGAGGGTAGCCAACAAGGTGGATGTGAGATGCTAAGAAATAGTATCACGATAAAAACTGTGTCCTTCAAATTTCTTCACCTTTCTTACAATCTTACCTTTGATTGAGGAAGGTTCTCTTCCCTTTGATTCAAACCTGATCCCCAGGCCTTAGGGTCTTGTTGGCCTCCCCTGGCCCCAGGCCCAGGCAGGCTGTGGACAGGGCTGTAGACTCCCCCACCTCCACCAGCACTCACCGAGGCCTCCTCAAATCAACAACACTGCATAGTCTGGACTATAGTCTTCTCCAGATTATTAACTTGTATTGGTCTCACATATACAATCTAAGTAAAAGCAGAGCGCTCACCTGGAAAATGCTTTTTTTCACGGCAAATTCTGAGGCAGCTCATTCTGCGCAGTTGCCTCTTCTGAGTCCTCAGTTTGGAGAAATTCTTTCCAACTCTCCTTAATCATGTCAAGTGGGCTTCATACTACCTCTTGCCATCTCAGAAAGCTGTTGTGAGGATTAAGTGAATGAAATGTGGTAAGGTCTTAGACTCATGGTTGGCATGTGACAACGATTCTACTAAAGTTCATGGAGGTATGGCTATTCATGTTGCTCTTGCTGTGGTTTTGCTATCATAAAGGTCAAGAGCAGGCTGCCCCAAAATGTATCAGTTTGGCATACCAATGCTTTTAAATAAAAGTAACTTAAGAGACAACCTTGCTAGAAGGGCACTCAAACCCTTCTCAATCCCCCTGAAAGCAGGAAATAAATCTCCCCCTGTGAAAGGTACCTTCCCTGTAGCAGAAGGTAAAGAGACATCCTTATCACCAGAGGTGGGGAATTTAGAGCACAGAAGGCTATATAAACAACTCTTGTTACTTTTTACTAATTTACTACCCCAAGCTCCCAAAGTTTTCTTTGTTCTGTCAATGCCTAACAAATTTATTGTCTCTTTTTCTAAAAAGTATAAAAACTGCCTGCCGCTGGAAGACCTTGAGGTTAAAGAAGAACTTTCTCTTTCCTTCAGTATCTATTAGTCCTATTTGCAGCAGGAAGGACGTGCCTTCGCAGGCACCAGCCCTGGCAGCCCACAGGAGTTTGGCAATCCCTAGGACAGCAGGCTGGCCTGAAGCTTGTGGCACACAGGTCTTGGCAGGTCGGAAGGAGCCCATGGTAAAGGAGGGACACATCTCCTTCATGGCCCCTGGACTGTCAGCGTGAGAGGGGTTCTCGAGTTCATCTTGTCAGTTGTTTTCCACAACTAATAGTTGGGAGAAAGAAAAAAAAAAAGACACCAAATGAAGTTTTCTTTGACTCCAGAATAAAATACTTATCTGGCTAAAGCCCTACATTTTTTTTTTTTTAGTTTTTATTTAAATTCCAGTTAGTTAACATATAGTGTTATATTAGTTTCAGGTGTACAATATACGTCCACTTCGACACTTCCATACATCACCCGGTGCTCATCACAAGTGCCCTCCTTAATCCCCTTCACCTGTTCACCCATCCCCCCACCCACCTCTCCTCTGGTGACCATCAGTGTGTTCTATATAGTTAAGAGTCTGTTTCTTGGTTTTTCTCTCTCTCTCTTATTTTTCCCTTTGTTTTGTTTCTTAAATTCCGCATATGAGTGAAATCGTATTTATCTTTCTCTGACTGACTTATTTCACTTAGCGTAATACTCTCTAGTTTCATCCATGTCACTACAAATGGAAAGATTTTGTTCTATTTTACAGCTAAATAATATTCCATATATAATATATATATATAAATTTCCTTTATTCTCACTGCTTTCCTTCCCTATTCCATTTTTCGTTTTTTAAAAATTTTTGATAAAGCAGGAAAAAACATCCAGTGGAAAAAAGACAGTCTCTTCAATAAATGGTGCTGGGAAAATTGGTCAGCTATATGCAAAAGAATGAAACTTGACCACTCTCTCACACCATACACAAAGATAAACTCCAAATGGATGAAAGACCTTGATGTGAGATAGGAATCCATCAAAATCCTAGAGGAGAGCATAGGCAGCAACCTCTACGCCATCTGCCACAGCAAACTTTTTCATGACACATCTCCAAAGGCAAGAGAAACAAAAGAAAAAATGAACTTGTGGGACCTCATCAAGATAAAAAGCTTCTGCACAGCCCAGGAAACAGTCAAAAAAACTAAGAGGCAGCCCACAGAATGGGAGAAGATATTTGCAAATGATACTACAGATAAAAGACTGGTATCCAAGATCTACAAAGAACTTCTCAAACTCAATACACAAGAAACAAATAAACAAATCATAAAATGGGCAGAAGATATGAACAGACACTTTTCCAATGAAGACATACAAATGGCTAACAGACACATGAAAAAATGTTCAAAATCATTAGCCATCAGGGAAATTCAAATCAAAACCACACTAAGATACCACCTTACGCCAGTTAGAATGGCAAAAATTGACAAGGCAAGAAATAAGAATTGCTGGAGAGGATGTGGAGAAAGGGGATCCCTCCTCCATTGTTGGTGGGAATGCAAGTTGGTACAGCCACTCTGGAAAACAGTGTGGAGGTCCCTTAAAAAGTTAAAAATTGAGCTACCCTATGACCCAGCCATTGCACTACTGGGTATTTACCCCAAAGATACAGACGTAGTGAAGAGAAGGGCCATATGCACCCCAATGTTCATAGCAGCATTGTCCACAATAGCTAAAGCCCTACATTTTGTAGAAAATTGAACCCAAAGGGGTCAGATGACCTGTTCAAGTTCACTCAGTGAGTTAAAGAAAGGAAGGGACACTCAGATTCTGAGCATGACACCATTCTTCTCACACATCTGGTCAAAATCATTTTGTGGTCACTCCTTTCTGACAGAGTAAAGTAAACAACTCAGCATGGAAGTTAGGGCTTTCCACAATGTCAGTCCAAGTTACCTTTACTCACAGAATGAGCCCAGGTGGGCAAGGTATGGGCTTACCTTCTGGGCTTATCTGTCTTGGAGTCTTTGCCCACACTGTCCCTGCCCCACTCCTGACCACTGCAATTACACCAGGTTTTAAGACACTTATCCAGGCTAGGTCTTCCAAAAGGCTTCTTGTTTCTCCAGACCAGAAATGACATCTTCCTCTGCCAGGTGCCCATGGACTTCACTTGAGCCTCTTGGTGGCTCTTCACTGCCTCCCCCCCCCACTGACTTCTCCCTCCCGACCCAGACTCCCCAGGCTGCACCACACCAGACAGGTCTCAAGATCTCCAGGGACATATGGGGGCCTTTGTGTCTGTGCAGTGGAAGGGCAGGAGCCATGCCTGGGCAGAGCTGGGTGAGTACAGGCTGCATTCCTAGGCTGGGGGGTGGCTGCTCTTCCCTCAGCTGGTCTTGAGATAATTTGTCAGAGTGGAAAATACTGTGTCTTCACACTGCCTGAAACTGCCCACTGTTGTAGCACATCAGATTTTTCACAGGTTAATTCCACCTTCATTCCAGGCCAACCATTATTCCCACCTTCTGGTACACTCCCTCTCTCATCAATGAGATTTGGGGAAAAACATGTTCCACCACCAAAGTTCCCCCACCATCCTTGGATGCTTCTGAGACCTTCTCACTGTGAAGGTCACAGCCAGGGGTGGGGTGGGGCAGGGACTATGTCCCAACCCCACCTGCCCAGCCACCTCCTATACTCCCAGGCTCTTCCTCTGTCCCTTTGGCTTCTTTCTTCCCCACTTCAGTTGTTTCTTTCTCTCTCTCTTTCTCTTTCTCTCTCTTCTTTAGTATCTTTTTGTCTCTGTCTCCCTCTCACGTCTGCCTATCTCTCTTTTTTTCTTTCTTTCTCTCACATCGCCTCCCTCTGCCCCTCAGTGCTTCTCATTTTCTGTCTCTATCCACCCTTCTGCTTCTCTGTCTGCCCTGACTTTGTCCTTCTGCTTTTGCTCTCCCCAGCATCTAGAATATGGCAGCAAGGAAGAAACAGCAGGAAAGGGGCCTGTGCCTAGCACTGTCGATCCCCACCAATGTGCCCCACCCTGCTCTAGGGCTGCCAGGGTGCCAGGGAGTGGGAGGAGGAGCGGGAGGACAAGGGTGGGGTGGCTCTGGGTAAGGCACACAATTTCCCGAATTTAATGCCACACAGAAGCAGAAGCAGGATAGGTGTGTTTCTGGCCCAGCAGGTTTTGCCTGGCAGGCTGACTGAGGGCAAGGCCTTAATTAGAAATGCTGGCTGGGAGAGAAGGAAAGGTGTTATTATCTGGGAAGAGTGGTAGGATTGGTAGGAGGTCCTGGGAGGTGTGGTAGGGACTTGGGGACTTTCTGTAGAGGCTGGAGTAAAATGTGACTTCCCACGGTAGGGAGCCTTTTGGTACCCAAGAATGATGCAGCTGTCTGTGTGGAAGGGGAGGTGGGGAATTTCTTAATTCATCCTCTAGGCTCAGCTCGTATGTTCCTTCTTTTAAGAGTCCATCTCTTGAAGCCACCAAATTAGGATTCTTCTATTTGGTTCTTCTTTGGCATTCTGTTCATTTGTAATTATTTTTTTTACATGTTTCTCTGTATGGGTGTGATTATGTGTGTACATGTTTTATATTGTCTGACTGACCCACTAGATTATAAGTGCCATGAGAGTGGAAACCATGTTTACCCTATTCATGTCCGTATCTTCTCCTGGTGCATAGTCAGTACTCAGCAAACATTTTAGACATGCAGAATTCAGAGGGAAACTGGTGTTGTGATTGTCTATTGACTTGTCTTGGAGCAGGTGGCAAGTGTAATTTATTTGTCTGGTCTGTCCTGGATAGGGTTCCTCCCACTGGCTCATCATTTGGGGGTTAGGGGAGGGAGAAGAATCCCAGGGTGTGAGGATGGGGGGATTGGGAGGAAACTGACCTGGGGTCAAACCAGATCACAGCAGACCCACAGAGTGGACACCCATACATGAATAATTAAGATACTGAGTACTTAATAATATTCAGTGGTCTTTTCTTCCTGCAGGGAATCATTATATATGATTTCATTTAATCTTTAAGACAGCTCTTTAGGGCTCTTTGACAGCTGAGGAAACTGAGGCTGGGCTTGGAGAGATTATGTCACCTTCTTAAGGTCACATCGCTAGTGTATGCCAGCACTGAACTGAGTTTCTGGTTGTTCAAATTCCTTTTACAATGGGTGGCCAGAACTGGACAAAAAACCCAGGGTCCCTTGTCTCAGACAAAGTTCACAGGAGTAATTACTTCCCTGATCCAACAATATTCTTTAATTTATAAGGTGATACTTGCAAAACCCTATGTAAATTGCGTAGTTCTGAATTCATGTTGTAATAATAATGATAGCAATGACAAAGAAACAAAAAACAAAACAGACTCTTATATACCCAGAACAAACTGGTGATTGCCAGAGGGGAGGGATGGGTGAAATAAATAAAAAGAATTAAGAAGTATAAACTTCCAGTCACAAAATAAAAGTCGTGAAGATGAGAAGTACAACATAGAGAATATGGTGAGTTATACTGTAATAACATATGGTGACAGATAGTGACTACACTTAACTGTGGTGAGCACTGAGTAACGTATAGAATGGTTGAATCATTATATTGTATACATGAAACTAATATAACATGGTATGCCAATTATACTTCAATACAAAAATAATAAAGCAATGCATTCCAAGACTGTCTTTTGGTCACACTGCTCAGTGGATCTTTCCATCACAACTGCTATTACCCCACCTCTTACCCCATCATGTCCTCACCAGACCTGTTTTTCAACCTAAGTGTAGGACTCCAGTTTGTCTTGATTTAATGTCATATTATAGCAGTATTTCCTCATAGTTAAAGTCTGCTGAAATCTTTTGGATTTTGATTTCATCATCATCTATGAGCCATAGCTCCTTCTTCATCTTCTATATTTTATTCAAATCCTTCACAGTTACCTCCCAAACATCCACAGGCATCGGGCAACAAACACCAGGCACTCCTACATACATTTCCCCATTAGACCTTCTCAAGAAGCTGCAAGGAGGGCACTGTGCTCTCATTTCCTTCATAAATAACTGAGGAGATGTGGTCAAGAACTTAGATTGAGGCCCCTTTCCCTGCATCACCATTGTCCTGTACAATTTTTCCAGAAATCTCCCTCCAGCATGATAGTCATCCGCAGGTCACAAATCTATGCTCTTTGATGTAGAAACCACAAATGCTATAGCACATGCTATCAATCATTCACTCCCTGAAATTCTGTGAGTGCTAGAAGGAGAAAGAAATGGTGGCTGAAGTGTGTATTTATGTTTGTGTGGGGTGTGTGTGTAGTGTATGCGTGGTATGTGTGTATGTGTGTGTGGTGTGTGTGTGTGGTGTGTGTGTGTATGGTGTATATGTGTGTATGTGTGTGTGGTGTGTGTGTATATGGTGTATATGTGTGTATGTGTGTGTGGTGTGTGTGTGGTGTGTGGGTTTGTGTATGGTGTATATGTGTGTGTGTGGTGTGTGGGTGGTGTGTGGGTGTGTGTATGGTGTATATGTGTGTGTGTGGTGTGTGTGTGGTGTGTGAGTGTGTATATGGTGTATATGTGTGTATGTGTGTGTGGTGTGTGTGTGGTGTGTGGGTGTGTGTATGGTGTATATGTGTGTATGTGTGTGGGGTGTGTGTGGGGTGTGGGTGTGTATATGGTGTATATGTGAGTATGTGTGTGTGGTGTGTGTGGTGTGTGGGTGTGTGTATGGGGTATATGTGTGTATGTGTGTGGGGTGTGTGTGGGGTGTGGGTGTGTATATGGTGTATATGTGAGTATGTGTGTGTGGTGTGTGTGGTGTGTGGGTGTGTGTATGGGGTATATGTGTGTATGTGTGTGGGGTGTGTGTGGGGTGTGGGTGTGTATATGGTGTATATGTGAGTATGTGTGTGTGGTGTGTGTGGTGTGTGGGTGTGTGTATGGGGTATATGTGTGTATGTGTGTGGGGTGTGTGTGGGGTGTGGGTGTGTATATGGTGTATATGTGAGTATGTGTGTGTGGTGTGTGTGGTGTGTGGGTGTGTGTATGGGGTATATGTGTGTATGTGTGTGGGGTGTGTGTGGGGTGTGGGTGTGTATATGGTGTATATGTGAGTATGTGTGTGTGGTGTGTGTGGTGTGTGGGTGTGTGTATGGGGTATATGTGTGTATGTGTGTGGGGTGTGTGTGGGGTGTGGGTGTGTATATGGTGTATATGTGAGTATGTGTGTGTGGTGTGTGTGGTGTGTGGGTGTGTGTATGGGGTATATGTGTGTATGTGTGTGGGGTGTGTGTGGGGTGTGGGTGTGTATATGGTGTATATGTGAGTATGTGTGTGTGGTGTGTGTGGTGTGTGGGTGTGTGTATGGGGTATATGTGTGTATGTGTGTGGGGTGTGTGTGGGGTGTGGGTGTGTATATGGTGTATATGTGAGTATGTGTGTGTGGTGTGTGTGGTGTGTGGGTGTGTGTATGGGGTATATGTGTGTATGTGTGTGGGGTGTGTGTGGGGTGTGGGTGTGTGTATGGTGTATATGTGTGTATGTGTGTGTGGTGTGTGTGGTGTGTGGGTGTGTGTATGGTGTATATGTGTGTATGTGTGTGTGGTGTGTGTGTGGTGTGTGGGTGTGTGTATGGTGTATATGTGTGTGTGTGGTGTGTGTGTGGTGTGTGGGTGTGTGTATGGTGTATATGTGTGTATGTGTGTGTGGTGTGTGTGTATGTGTGGTGTGATGCCACTGTTCATTGTCATCAATTAGTCCATTTTCATTATGGAGAACCCACAGTCATCATTTCATTTATTATCAGTATTCTTATGTACCCAAATATGGAAGTTTTATTCTTGTTTTTTTACTAAATTTAACTCAATTCTTAATTATTCTCCCTTCTTATTCTTTTTTTAAAATATTTATTTATTGATGGGTATTAAGGAGGGCACGTGTTGCATGGTGCACTGGGTGTTATACGCAATTAATGAATCATGGAACTTTACATCAAAAACCAGGGATGTACTGTATGGTGACTAACATAATGTAATAAAAAACATTAATAAAAGATTTATTTATTTGAGAGAGAAAAAGGGAGAGGACAGGGGTAGAGAGAGAGAGAATCTTAAGCAGACTTTGCACTGAGCACAAGTCCAACATGGGGCTCAATCTCATGAACCAGAGATCATGGACCTGATCCGCAACTGAGTCTGACACTTTAATCGACTGTACCACCCAGGTGCCCCCTCCCTTCTTGTTCTTTTTACACACTTGTCATGAAGTTCACATTTCAGGTATGCATCTTCTGGTCTAGTGGTCACTGATCTGGATGTGGCCCCTTAGCTATTCAAGATATCTTTGGGCATATTAGCCTGTTACTGACCCAGGCACATAAGAAATAGTATTGTATGTATATAGCAAGCCAGATATGACAGATAGAAGGACTTTTCTGAGTGATGTGTGGCTTGTGGAGGATGGAGAGAACTTCATGACCTGTAGACTTCTGGTGTGTGAGGAAATTAAACATGGTACTGCTACTTAAAATCACAGAGATTCTTTTAAAAAAAAGTAATCATAGAGAATCTTGGTTTGGATTCTAGCTCAGTGAAGCTAAGGATGCTTGCTCAATCCTTTTGGTATGCTCTTCTGCCAAGTTTAGGTAATAATGAAATTCTCTGGGTTGGTATTTAAAAGGAAAAGAGAGGGAGAACTTGCAATGTTACAAATAAGCTGAAGTATAAAAAAAATACCATATGTTCTTACACTTGAATAAACTAAAGGCAACCAATATCTACTTCCTGCAGGGAGGTTTTCATCTGCAGGTAAGTGGAAATAAGGGAGGAGCGGGGATGCACCAAAGAGGAGACATGAATCAAGACAGGATCATGGACTATGGACCTCAGCACCTTCTCTGTCTGGAATGTTGTCCCAAATCTCCTCCATTTCTTTGCCTGATCAACTTCTATTCATTCTTCTGTTCCGGGTCTAAATGTGATGTCTTCATTCACTTCTATGTGGAATTTAAGAAACAAAACAGATGAACGTAGGGGAAGGGAATGAAAAATAAAATAAGATGAAAATAGAGAGGGTGGTTAGCCATAAGAGATGCTGAACTCTAGGAAGCAAACTAGGGTTGCTGGAGGAGAGTTGGGTAGGGGAAAGGGTAATTGGGTGATGGGCATTAAGGAGGGCACTTGATGTAATGAGCACTGGGTGTTAAATGCAACTGATAAACCGCTAAATTCTACCCCTGAAACGTACAATACACTATGTATTAATTAAATTGAATTTAAATAAATAATTTAATAAAAATAAAATAAAATAAATGTCATTTCTTCAGAGAAGAACTCTCCCCCACCATCCATCAGCCATGTACTCATTCAGAAACTTTCCCCTTTCCAACAGTGCATGATTTGGAACCATATCTTTAATTCTGCTGTTATTCATTTTTTATCTGTCTTCCTCACTAGATGTTAGCTATATGAGGGCAGGGACCTCCCCAGTGTATCCCTAACTCCCGAGATGGTGCCAGGTATAGCAGCACATAATGGCAGACCAACCCATATTTGTGGAGTGAACAAATATCCTTGGTGTCTTCTCTGCAGCAGCGAGGTTGAATCAGGTGACCTGGGCATTTTCCAGGTATAGGGGTCACACTGTGGGCTGACTCCTACAGTGGTTGAGGTGGAAGGTAGGTGAGGGAACAATGGCAGAAGGGAGCTAGAGTCTTGATGTAGTTTGGCCAGGAGGTGGTGCAGGCAGTCTGGTTCCCTGGCCAGGGCAAGGGCTGGGCAAGTCGTGGTGGGCGTGGAGTTGGAACACTTCCAGGCCAGCAGCAATCCCAGCAGGTGCAGGCACAGGGGAGAATGGCTGGAGATGCATGGAGACCTGCTGGGACACTTGCTGCAGGGATGTGTTGGGTGTTGGCATTCTGTACTTGTGGCCACCAAACTGTTCTTGGCACATCAGGATGACGAGTGGCAAGGTGGCCTGTCCTGAGACTGAGGTCAAAGAAGCAACCCACCCACCATCCTGATGGTTCCCAGTGCTGTCCTGGGACAAGTCTCCTGCTTGCTTGGTCAGCTCCTGTTCCCTGGGCCCTCAAAACAACCCCATGTTCCACTTCCTTCCCCAGGCTTCCCCTCCCACCCTCTTACTCTCATCCTTGCTGAGACCTTATAAATGTGCCTGCAACCCCATTCCCAAAGTTCTTTTTCCATCAGCCTCTGGGGTGATGAGTCCACTCTTCCATTGAGGTCCAACTTTCTACTCCTTCCTTTGATCCCTTACTGAGCTCTTTTGGGATCCCCTTTTTTAATCCATCACTTTACCTCTTGGATTTATATTTATAGCCAAAACTTCTTTTTTGAACATGAGATTCCAATTCAAACTCTGTGCTTTACTCAACTTAAATATCTAGTGGCATCTTTGGGTCTCAATTTTTATAGTTGGTCTCCATATGCATGTAATTAAATGTGCTGCTATTGTTGTTGTTTTTCTCCTGTTAATTATCTCATGTCAATTTAAGTCTTAATCAGCTGCAAGAATCCTGAAGGGTGAGAAAAAAATTTTTTTTCCTCTGTAAGAAGGCCTACACACATTACTGAGGGTCATCTCCTATACCTATGGCAGATGATGGCCATAATACAAAATGCCTTTACAGCAACAGGGATTAGTGTTTCATTAAATAAGTGAGTACTATAGCCTGGCCAAGTAAATACATCAAACTAATTGTCCAAAGGGCTACTTTGTCAGTGTAAGGGTGAATGACAAATACCCCATCCTGCAGAAAAGGATAAAATTGTTTATTGAAAATTAGTAGCAGGTATCAAGAAAAAAATCCTTTCAGAATTTGTAAGTACCAGCTAGAATGCATGTGAGTTTTATTTTATTCTATTTTATTTTATTTATTTATTTTTAAAGATTTTATTTATTTATTTGACAGAGAGAGAGAGACATCCAGAGAGAGAGGCAACACAAGCAGGGGTAGTGGGAGAGGAAGAAGGAGGTTCCCAGTAGAGGAGCCTGATGTGGGGCTTGATCCCAGAACGTGGGATCACACCCTGAGCCGAAGGCAGACACTTATCGACTGAGCCACCAGGCGCCCCTGCACATGTTTTAGATCTGAATGCATGCTATCAATGTGATTGAAAAATTGAAAGTGATTACATGTTAGTAGTATGCCCAGGGGACTGGAAAGACTATGTATACATTTTCTCTAGAGGAGCTGACTTTAACCTAGGTCTCAAAACATTCCCACATTGTGATGCTCCTAGTAAATTGAGCATGACACAGTAAAAAACACAAGACACAGAAAAATACAAGATAAAATGAGTAAGAGTCAGCAGAAACCAGAGACAGAAGAATTAGTTCCATAAAGATATGGGACATTAAAATTGTCAGACATGGGATAAAAAAATAACATTGCTTTTTTATGTTAAATTAAGTTGAAAAATTCTGACAAATCAATAAGAAAAAGACCACTCAACAATGGAATGAGCAAAAGTGAAGAAGAAACAAATCACAAAAGAGGGTGCTTAGATATCTAATAAATATATATAAATATGCTTAACTTTATTTTTCATCAGAAAAATGTAAGTTAAAATTACAATGAGAAGGAGGAGTTAAGACACAGAGGAGTAGGGGACCCTAATTTCATCCGGTCCCTGGAATTCAGCTAGATAGTTATCAAATCATTCTGAACACCTGCAAACTCAATGGGAGAGCTGAGAAAAGTATTGCTGCAATTCTGCAAATAGAAAAGCAACCACTTTTTGGAAGGTAGGAGGTGTGGAGATGTGAATCCAGGATGATATATCAGAAGATAAACTGCAGAGGGCAGGGAGCTTGCTTAAGGAGGCTACTGCAAAGTATTATAAACAGCAGAGTTCAAAATCAGAACATTTAGAAGTCTGCTACAGTGGGGGACATCCCTGGCTTAAAGGTGCTCAGGTGGCAAAGCGGGGCACAATCCCAGGTGGGAGAGTGTGGCCTCAGGATCCCCAGGGTCACAAGAAGAATGGGGGTACCTGAGTGTGGCAGAGTTTCCAGGCATCAGAGCAGTGAAGCTGGCTGAAAACAGCGAGTTTAGGCTCCGGCTTTCTGCCCGATGTTGTCATAAACCTTGAACCACTGCACAGCCACACGACCACTCTCTGGGCGGAGCCTAGCAAAAGGTGAGAGCCCCCCCCCCTCTTTCCCCAAGAGGAAGGGTGTGGGTCCGTGCCACAGGGGTCCATAAAGTTTGGTGACTCAAATCTGTGTCACATGCCTGAGATAAAAACGCTTGGTCACAGGCTGGGTGAACACAGAGTTTGGTCAGAAACCAGGGAGACAAGAGTGATTGACTGTTTTTCTATGAGAGCTCACTGAAGACTGGGGGTGGGTGGGTGCAGACTTTCAGCTCCAGAGGTACAGATAGGGGAGCTGCCATTTTCATCTCCCTCACATTGGTGCTAAAAGCCTTCAGGGATACCAGTCTTTTATCTGTAGTGTCATTTGCAAATATCTTTTCCCATTCCGTGGGCTGCCTCTTAGTTTTTTTGACTGTTTCCTTGGCTGTACAGAAGCTTTTTATCTTGATGAAGTCCCACAAGTTCATTTTATCTTTTGTTTCTCTTGCCTTTGGAGATGTGTCATGAAAAAGGTTGCTGTGGCCGATGTCGTAGAGGTTGCTGCCTATGCTCTCCTCTAGGATTTTGATGGATTCCTGTCTCATGTCGAGGTCTTTCATCCATTTGGAGTTTATCTTTGTGTATAGTGTGAGAGAGTGGTCAAGTTTCATTCTTTTGCGTGTAGCTGTCCAATTTTCCCAGCACCAGTTATTGAAGAGACTGTCTTTTTTCCACTGGATGTTTTTTCCTGCTTTATCATCTATGGAACATAAGAACTAGGAAGATCGGTAGGAGAAGAAAGGGATAAAGAAAGGGGGGTAATCAGAAGGGGGAATGAAGCATGAGAGACTATAGACTCTGAGAAACAAACTGAGGGCTTCAGAGGGGAGGGGGGTGGGAGAATGGGATAGGCTGGTGATAGGTACTAAGGAGGGCACGTATTGCATGGTGCACTGGGTGTTATACGCAACTAATGAATCATGGAACTTTACATCAAAAACCAAGGATGTACTGTATGGTGACTAACATAATATAATAAAAAAATATTATAAAAAAAAAGATACTTCAATTTACAATAGGTTTACTGTAATGTAACTCCATCATAAGATCTATATTTATTAGAAATAAAAAGAGAACATTAAAAAAAATAAATAAAAGCCTTCAGAGAGCAAAATAGCACCACATAGTGCGCTCTGGAGCCACTTACACTGAGCCCGGCCCCCCGGTAAGGGAGGTGCAATTCCACCAGGGTAAAGGACACCTGAGAATCAGTGGAACAGGCGCCTACCTCAGAAGACCAGCAGGAGCAACTCGCTAGCACCAAGTTTACGGATCATAGGGTAACTTCAGCTCTTGGGAAAAACAGTATATAGCATTCACGTTCTTTTATTTTTTTTAATACTTTAGTCTTAATTTTTCTTTTTTTCATCTATTTTCTTGTATTTTTGTTCTTTTTTTATTCTTTTTTAATTTTTATTTTTATATATACATTATATAATTATATTTTTTAGTTTTGGTTTCCATTCATTGTATTTTATTGCATTTTTATGTATATATACATATATATGTATACACATATGTATACATATATATATATTGCATTTGTGTGTGTGTGTGTGTGTGTGTGTGTGTGTGTGTATATATATATATATAATTTCTTTCCTATTTTGGGATCTAGTTTCTTTTAACAAACAAACCAAAATACAAAATACACCCAGGATCTAGTTTATTATTTTGTTCTGTTTTACCTCTTGTTTGGTTTGTTCTTATTTTGTTTTGTTTCTGTTTTCTTCTGGTTTGTTTTGTTTGTATTATTCTGGTGTTGTTGTTGTTATTTTTGTCTTTCCTCTCTTTCTTCTATTCTTTTCTGGACATAATGATGAGATGGAGAAACTCACCCCAAAAGAAAGAACGGGAGGAAGTACTCACTGCCAGGGATTTAATCAATATTGAAATGCGTAAGGTGTCAGAGCTCGAATTCAAAACAATGATTATAAAGATACTAGCTGGGCTTGAAAAAAGCATAGAAGACACTAGAGAACCCCTTACTCTAGAAATAAAAGAACTAAAATTTAATCACCCAAATTATAAACACTATTACTGAGATGCTGTCCAAAATGGAAGCTCTACCAGCAAGGACAAACAAGGCAGAAGACAGTCAAGGATATAGAAGACAAAATGATGGAAAAGAAAGAAACTGAGAAAAAGAGACAAAAACAACTACTGGAATACAAAGGGAGAATTTGAGAAATCAGTGATACCATAAAGCGAAATAATATTTGAATAATAGAGGAGGGGTCCAGGAAGATGAAGGGGGGGGGTCAGAAGGTTCATTTGAACAAATTATAGCTGAGAATGTCCCTAATCTGGGGAAGGAAACAGGCATTCAAGTCCAGGAGGCACAGGGACACCCCCCCCACATCAATAAAAATAGGCTAACCCCTCAACATATTATAGTGAAGCTTGCAGATTTCAGAGATAAAGAGAAAATCCTGAAAAGCAGCTCTGGACAGGAGGTCCTTAACCTATAAGGATAGTAGACACATAAGGCTGGCAGCAGACCTGTCCACAGAGACCCAGCAGGCCAGGAAAGACTGGCATGATATATTCAATGTGCTAAATAGGAAAAATATTCATCCAAGAATACTTTATCCAGCAAGGCTGCCATTCAGAATAGAAGGAGAGAGAAAGAGCTTCCAGAACAAACAAAAACTAAAGGAATTTGTGAACACTCAACCAGCTGCTGCAAGAAATATTAAAGGGGCTCCTTTGAATAAACAGAGAGCCCAAAGGTAACAAAGAAAAGAGAGGACCAGAGACAATTTACAGAAACAGCAACTTTACAGGTAATACAGTGGCATTAAATTTATATCTTTCAATAATTACTCTAAATGTAAATGGGCTATGTGTTCCAATCAAAAGACACAGGGTATCAAATAGGATTAAAAAAAAACAAACAAGATCAATTGATGTGCTGTCTACAAGAGATTCATTTTAGATTCAAAGACACCTCGAGATTGAAAGCGAGGGGGTGGAGAACATTTATCATGCTAACGGACATCAAAAGAAAGCTGGAGTAGTAATCCTTATATCAGACAAACTAGATTTTATTTTTTTATTTTTATTTTTTACTTTATTATGTTGTTAGTCCCCATACAGTATATCATTAGTAGACAAACTACTTTTTAAAGTAGTTTTTAAAGATTTTAAACCAAAGACTGTAATAAGAGATGAAGAAGGACACTACATCCTAATAGAAGGGTCTATCCAACAAGAAGATCTAGCAATTGTAAATATTTATGCCCCTAACTTGGGAGCAGCCAACTATATAAACCAATTAATAACAAAATTAAAGAAACACATTGGTAATAGTACAATGATAGTAGCGGACTTTAATAACCCACTCATAACAATGGACAGATCATCTAAGCAGAAGATCAACAAGGAAACAAGAGCTTTGAATGACACACTGGACCAGATAGACTTCACAGATATACTCAGAGCATTTCATCCTAAAGCAACAGAATACACATTCCTCTCTGGTGCACATGGAACATTCTCCAGAAAGGTTCACATACTGGGTCACAAATCAGGTCTCAAATGGTACAAAAAGATTGACATTATACCATGTGTACTTCAGACCACAATGCTTTAAAACTTGAACTCAATCACAAGAGACAACTTAGAAGGAACACAAATATATGGAGGTTAAAGAGCATCCTACCAAAGAATGAATGGGTCAATCAGGAAATTAAAGAAGAATTAAACAAATACATGGAAACAAATGAAAATGAAAACATGACAGTTTAGAACTTTTGGGATGCAGGCAAGGTGGTCCTAAAAGGGAAGTATATACCAATATGGGCCTTTCTCAAGAAACAAGAGAAGTCCCAAATATGCAACCTAAACTCCCACCTCAAGGAGCTGGAAAAAGAACAGCAAATAAAGCCTAAATCCAGCAGGAGAAGAGAAATAATAAAGATTAGAGCACAAATGGGGTGTGAGGGTGGCTCAGTCAGTTAAGCATCTGCTTTCAGCTCAGGTCATGATCTCAGGGTCCTGGAATCAAGCCCTACATCAGGCTCCCCGCTCAGCAGGGAGTATGCTTCTCTCTCTCCCTCTGCCCCTCCCCTGCCACTTGTGTTCTCTCTCTCTCTCTCAAATGAATAAATAAATAAAATCTTTTTAAAAAATATTAGAGCAGAAATCAATGATATAGAAATTAAAAACAACAACAATAGTGCAACAGATCGATGAAACGAAGAGCTAGTTCTTTGAAAGAATCAATAAGATAGATAAACCACTAGCCAGACTTATCAAAAAGAAAAGAGAAAGGACCCAAATTAATAAAATCATGAATGAAAGACGAGAAATTACAACCAACACTGAAGAAATACAAACAATTATAAGAGAATATTATGAGCAATTATATGCCAACAAATGAGGCAAACTGGAAGAAATGGATGCATTCCTAGAAATATATAAACTACCAAAACTGAAACAGGAAGAAATAGAAAACCTGAACAGACCCATAACCAGCAAGGAAATTGAAGCAGCAATCAAAAATCTCCCAACAAACAAGAGTCCAGGGCCAGATGGCCTCCCAGGGGAAGTCTACCAAACATTTAAAGAAGAACTAATACCTATTCTTCTGAAGCTGTTCCAAAAACTAGAGAAGGAAGGAAAACTTCCAAACTCATTCTGTGAGGCCAGCATTACCTTGATTCCAAAACCCAAAGACCCCACCAAAAAGGAGAATTACAGACCAATATCCCCGATGAACACGGATGCAGAAATTCTCACCAAGAAACTAGCCAATAAGATCCAACAGTACATTGAAAGGATATTTCACCGCAACCAAATGGGATTTATCCCTGGGTTGCAAGGGTGGTTCAACATTTGCAAATCAATCAACGTGATAGATCACAGTAATAAAAGAAAGGACAAGGACCTCATGATCCTCTCAAAAGGTACAGAAAAAACATTTGACAAAATACAGCATCATTTCTTGATTAAAACTCTCTGCCGTGTTGCAACAGAGGGAACATACCTCAGTATCATAAAATCCATCTACAAAAAACCCACAGCGAATATCATTCACAATGGTAAAACCTGAGAGCTTTTCCCCTACGGTCAGGAGCAAGACAGGGATGTACACTCTCACCACTGTTGTTCAACATAGTACTGGAAGTCCTGGTCTGAGCAATCAGACAACAGGAAGAAATAAAAGGCATCCAAATTGGCAAAAAGGAAGTCAAACTCTGACCCTTTGCAGATGACACGATATTTTATGTGGAAAGCCCAAAGACTCCACCCCAAAACTGCTAGAATTCATACAGTGATTTGGCAAAGTGGCAAGATATATAATAAATGTATGGAAGTCAGTTCCATTTATCCACACTAACAACAAAGCAGAAGAACAAGAAATAAAGGAATTGATCCCATTTACAATTGTACCAAAACCACAGGATACGTAGGAATAGACCTAACCAAAGTAGTAAAGGGTCTGTACTCTGAAAACCATAGAACGTTTATGAAAGAGATTGAAGAAGATACGAAGAAATGGAAAAACATTCCATACTCATGGACTGGAAGAACAAATATTGTTAAAATGACTATGCTACCCAAAGCAATCTACACACTCAATGCAATCCCTCTCAAAATATCATTGACATTTTTCACAGACCTGGAACAAACAATTCTAAAATTTGTATGGGACCAGAAAAGACCCCAAATAGCCAAAGGAATGTTGAAAAAGAAAACCAAACCTGGTGGCATCACGATGCCAAACTTCAAGCTGTATTACAAAGCTGCAATCATCAAGACAGTATGGTACTGGCACAAAAACAGACACAGAGATCAATGGAACAGAGCAGAGAACCCAGAAATGGACCCTCAACTGTATGGTCAACTAATCTTTGACAAAGCAGGAAGAATATCCAATAGAAAAAGACAGTCTCTTCAACAAATGGTGTTGGGAAAATTGGACAGCCACATGCAGAAGAATGAAACCGGGCCACTTTCTTACACCATACACAGAAATAAACTCAAAATGGTTGAAAGACCTAACTATGAGCAGGAATCCGTCAAAATCCTAGAGGAGAGCACAGGCAGCAGCCACTTTGTCCTTGGCCACAGCAACTTCTTGCTAGACACGTCTTCAAAGGCAAGGGAAACAAAAGCAAAAGTGAACTATTGGGACTTCAACAAGATAAAAAGCTTCTGCACAGCAAAAGAAATGGTTGACAAAACTAAAAGACAACCTTTATAATAGGAGAAGACATCTGCAAATGTCTTATCAGATAAAGGGCTAGTATCCAAGATCTAGAAAGAACTTACCAAACTCAACACCCAAAAGACAAAAAATCCAGTCAAGAAATGGGCAACAAAGAAGACATACAAATGGCCAACAGACACATGAAGAAATGTTTAACATCACTTGGCATGAGAGAAATACAAATCAAAACCATACATCAAACCAGTTGGAATGGCTAAAATGGCAGGAAACGACAGATGTTGGCGAGGACGAGGAGAAAGGGGAATCCTCTTAGCCTGTTGGTGGGAACGCAAACTAGTCTAGCCACTCTGGAAAACAGCATGGGTGTTCCTCAAGAAGTTAAAAATAGAGCTCCCCTACAACCCAGCAATTGTGCTATGAGGTGTTTTTCCAAAGGATACAAACATAGTGATTCAAAGGGGTCACCTGCACCCCAATGTCCACAATGGCCAAAATATGGAGAGAGCCCAGATGTCCATCCACAGATGAATGGATAAAGAAAATGTGGTGTATATATACAAGAGGATGTTACTCAGCCATCAAAAACCGTGAAATCTTGCCTTTTGCAATGACGTGGATGGAATTAGAGGGTATTATGCCAAGTGAAATAAATCAGTCAGAGAAAGACAAATACCATATGATTTCATTCATATGTCGAATTTATGAAAGAAAAGAGATGAACACAGGAGAAGGGATGGAAAAATAACATAAGATGGAAGCAGAGAGGGAGACAAATTATGAAAGACTCTTAACTCTTAAAACAAACTGAGGGTTGCTGGATGGAGGTGGGTGGGTGGGATGGGGAAACTGTTGATGGGCATTAAGGAGGTATGTAATGAAATGAGCACTGGCTGTTATATGTAACTGATGAATCACTAAATTCTACCTCTGAAACTAATAATGCACTATATCTTAATTAAATTGAGTTTAAGTAAAAAATTAAAAATTGCCATGAGATATTGTACACAAGTTGCACTTATTAATTTGAATTGTAGAGAACATATGCTTTCATCGTAATAGAAAATTGTCATAAAAACTTATGTAAAATAAAATAAGTCAAATATTTAACAAGAGGCAGAACAGTATTTGCCCTTCTCTAAAGTTATGATATACATTTCCTTTCATTTTGGGAAAAATTATTTAGATACTATAAGAATTGCCAAATGATGTGGTTCTTATAAGTTGAATAAACATAACACGAATGTTCTTTGTTTCCAAAAATGTGGGTTTTTAAAAAGATTTTATTTATTTATTTGAGAGAGAGAGAGAGAGAGAGTGAGAGAGAGAGAGCACAAGCAGAGAGAGGGGCAGAGGGAGAAGGAGAAGCAGACTCCCCACTGAGCTGGGAGCCCAATGGGGGTTTTAATCCCAGGACCCCAAGATCATGACCTGAGCCAAAGGTAGACCCTTAACTTACTGAGCCACCCAGGTGCCCCAAAAAACATGTTTTAAATAAACAAAACAAAACGTCGTTTTCCATGGAAAATATTCTAAGAAAAATGTAAATATTCAAAACAGAATTAAGAAGAGTAGAACATGTGAATGGTTATACAACTATGAAAAAATTAAAATCTTCTCAATAAACAAAACATCCAGCTGCAAGTTCTACAGGTGTTCCAGATAATAGATTTTCCTACCTGTGTAGAAACTCTTACGAAGTAAAAAGCGAAAAGCTCATATGCCAACACATTTTGAAAAGCCAGGTTTTCCTTGACACCAAGACCAGAGATGAGCAGTAAAATAAGGGAAAATTTGCAAACCAAACTCTCCTATGTATATGGATGAAAAATTCTAAACACAATTAGTAAACTAAATCCAGAAATGCATAAAAACAATATGCCATAACTCAAACCATTACTCCAAGAATGCAAAGTTGGTTCAATATGAATAAATTTATTAATATAATTAATTCCATTAATAAGTTAAGGAAGAAAGAAAATCCATGGAATTCACCTCAGTTTTCAACAAGTATGTAAGAACTCCCAACAACCTAAAAAGAAGGGAATTTTAAAATACAAAATTAGTATGTATGAAAAATCCAGAGCAACCATTATATTCAATGATGTAGTGTTGAATGTATTCTTTTAAAAATAAGAAATGAGCCAGAAATAACCACTATTACTGTATATTCAACCAGTGCAGTAAGACAAGAAAAAGAAATAAAAATCATAATGGTTGGAAAGGAATAAAAAAAATGCCACAAATCACAGAAAATATGTGTCCACACAAAAAAACCCCAAAGAGTCTTATGACCTTTTAGAATTTCTAAGAGATTTTAGAAAACATGTTAGACTTAAAGGTGGAAACTGTGAATGGGTCCAGGTGGCACACTCACCATCCTCTGTCCCAGTCTGAGGAGTCTGAGCATTTGAAAGAGAAAGGGGCTCCTTTGTGTTTTCCTGACTGAGTCATATTCACTTTCAGCAAACCTAGACTCTTATGAATTCAAACAATGAGGAATACCGTTAAGCTAGAAAAGATAGGTCAGAGATAAAGAGATGTTTGCAATACATATAACTGGCAAAGGATTACTATCCATGATATATTGAGAACTCTTATGATTCAACTAGAAAAAGACAGTCAACCTAATAGAAAAATGAGCAAAATATTGAATAGACATTTTGTAATAGAGAAAACATAATTGTTCAATAAATATATGAAATATGCTTAGTCTCATTAGAGATCATGATGATAAGTGAGCTAATCATATAATTTGATAATCTAAAAAAGAACAGCAGAATGCACCTGAAGTTCAAGTTAATCATAATAAGATATCCACAAGTTAGTAAAATTAAAATGTCTGGCAACACCAAGTACTGGTAAGGATGTGGAAGAAGAGGAACTCTTATATACTCTTAGCAGAGATGCAAATTTTAACAGCCATTTTGAAAAACAGATGGCATTGGTAACTTAGTAAAGTTGAAGACGTGCATAGCCTAGAACCTGATAATTGTGATAATCCCATAGAAATTCTTGCACATGTACACAAAGAAATATGTTCAAAAAAGTTCATGGTTTGATAAGTTCTTTCTAGATCTTGGATACTAGCCCTTTATCTGATAAGACATTTGCAGATGTCTTCTCCTATTATAAAGGTTGTCTTTTAGTTTTGTCAACCATTTCTTTTGCTGTGCAGAAGCTTTTTATCTTGTTGAAGTCCCAATAGTTCACTTTTGCTTTTGTTTCCCTTGCCTTTGAAGACGTGTCTAGCAAGAAGTTGCTGTGGCCAAGGACAAAGTGGCTGCTGCCTGTGCTCTCCTCTAGGATTTTGACGGATTCCTGCTCATAGTTAGGTCTTTCAACCATTTTGAGTTTATTTCTGTGTATGGTGTAAGAAAGTGGCCCGGTTTCATTCTTCTGCATGTGGCTGTCCAATTTTCCCAACACCATTTGTTGAAGAGACTGTCTTTTTCTATTGGATATTCTTCCTGCTTTGTCAAAGATTAGTTGACCATACAGTTGAGGGTCCATTTCTGGGTTCTCTGCTCTGTTCCATTGATCTCTGTGTCTGTTTTTGTGCCAGTACCATACTGTCTTGATGATTGCAGCTTTGTAATACAGCTTGAAGTTTGGCATCGTGATGCCACCAGGTTTGGTTTTCTTTTTCAACATTCCTTTGGCTATTTGGGGTCTTTTCTGGTCCCATACAAATTTTAGAATTGTTTGTTCCAGGTCTGTGAAAAATGTCAATGATATTTTGAGAGGGATTGCATTGAGTGTGTAGATTGCTTTGGGTAGCATAGTCATTTTAACAATATTTGTTCTTCCAGTCCATGAGTATGGAATGTTTTTCCATTTCTTCGTATCTTCTTCAATCTCTTTCATAAACGTTCTATGGTTTTCAGAGTACAGACCCTTTACTACTTTGGTTAGGTCTATTCCTACGTATCCTGTGGTTTTGGTACAATTGTAAATGGGATCAATTCCTTTATTTCTTGTTCTTCTGCTTTGTTGTTAGTGTGGATAAATGGAACTGACTTCCATACATTTATTATATATCTTGCCACTTTGCCAAATCACTGTATGAATTCTAGCAGTTTTGGGGTGGAGTGTTTTGGCTTTTCCACAGAAAGTATCATGTCATCTGTGAAGAGTGAGACTTTGACTTGGTAACATTGTAAAACAATGAATAAATATACTGTACTATAGTCACATGTAGAATACTATATATTAGTGCAAATTAATGAAAAATAGGTTTATGCTTCAAAATTGATGAATCTCAAGAATTTAATGTTTAGTGAAATAAGCATATCATAGAAGATAACTCAAAGTATTTGAGTTTATATCCACTTATATAAACATAAAACTGTGGTCAAAATTAAATAATATATGATTTCGGCCTAAATACATATATTGTAAAACTTAAGGCAGTGATTTTCACAAATTCAGGGTTAGGTGGAATTGGAGGTTGTGACTGGGAGGAAGCACCCAATACACTTCTAAACTACTGGTAATTATCTACTTCTTAAAATATGTGTTGGATACATATAAGCATTGAGGTATTCATTTTATTATTAATTTTTAGACTATAACTGTGTAATATACACTCTGACTATATGAGATATTTAACAATCTTTCTTTTTTTTTCTTTTTTTTTTTTTTAAGATTTTATTTATTTGACAGAGATAGAGACAGCCAGCGAGAGAGGAAACACAAGCAGGGGGAGTGGGAGAGGAAGAAGCAGGCTCATAGCAGAAGAGCCTGATGTGGGGCTCGATCCCAGATCGCCAGGATCACGCCCTGAGCCGAAGGCAGACGCTTAACCGCTATGCCACCCAGGCGCCCCTAACAATCTTTAAAAAGAAAACAAAGCAATGGATATGTTTTCGGCATAAAAAGGAAATATAATGCAAGATAAAGACCTCCATAGGATTAAGGTGACCTGCTAATAATGCAATTGCCTGTCAGAACAAAAAACAATAGTTTAACAGTTTTCTACAGGAAGAAAGTAGAACCAAAAGGCTCAACATTACTAGGTTACAAAAAAAAAAAAAAAAAAAGGAGATCAAGAGATGACCAGATGGTACAGTTAGCAGATTTTCAAACAGTTAATAAGATGGTAAAGAATTGATAGGAAAAAATTGTCAGAATAAGTAATCAGATGTGAAATCTCAGTAGTGAAATGGACATCGTACAAAAGAAACTAATGGACAATCTATAAATAAAAAGTACAATAAAGTACAATATTTGAAATGAAAATTTTACTGCATCAGCTTCACAGAAGGCTGAGTTCAGCAGAAGAATCAGGGAACTTGAATAAAAGTAAATAGAAACTATTCAAATTGAAATAGGAGAGGAAAATAGAATGAAGAAAACAGAACTGTATTTAAGACATGTCAGGCAATATCAAATTAGGTAACAGATATGTAGAATCCCAGAAAAGAAAAGAAAAGAAAAGAGAACAGAAGAGGCAGGTAAGAAAGAGAATAAATCTTTGAGGAAATAATGTTAAATATTTTTTTTAAATAACGAAACACATCAAACCACAGATAAAAGAAACTCAGACAATGCCAATCAGGGCAGATAAAAAAGGAGGCCTTACTTCAGCTTATTTTAGTCAAACTACTGAAAATCAAAGATGAAGAGAAAAATTAAAGAAATCAGTCAAAGAAAAGAAACACATTACCCTTAGAGGAACAATCATAGACAAAGAATCTCAGACTGGATTAAAATATCATGACCCTGGGCGCACCTGGAGAGGGCATAGAAGCTCCACGCCCTTCTTCCGTGTTTGGTCCAGTGCGTCTCTTCCGTCTGGCTGTTGATGAGTTCTTTCCTTGTATAATAAACTGGTGATCTAATACAACCAAGTCATACAGAGCCATTTTCAGAGGCCTTTGGATGTTATAAGAAGCACCATCAAAGATTGTGGACCTACTGGGAAACCTCTAGTTTTCCAGATTTTATTTATGGGAGTTAAGATGGCGGAGGAGTAGGAGACACCGTTTTCAGCCGGTCCTCCGAGTCGAGCTGGATAGGTACCAGACCAGCCTAAACAACCACGGAACCAGCCTGAGACGCAGGAAGACGCATCTGGATCTCTACAAATGAACATCTCCAGCGCTGAGTATTGAGGTACGAAGCGGGGAGCCATGAAACTGTGCACAGATATTGGAAGATAAACGGAAGGGGGAGGGAGCCGCAGTGTTCGGGCGCCGCGCGCGGGAAGCGGTAGCCACTTGCACGGGAGAGCGGGCGGGGCTCGCGGACGGCACCCGCAAAACAGCAGACTGAGACCGTGAGCCGGGTGCGCGCGCCACCAGGCATCTCGCGGAACACCGGAATCCCGGTGCGCTCACTGGATCCAGACTGAGACCGGGAGATCCGGGAGCGCGCGCGGGGCGGCTGGCGGCTGGCGGCTGGCGGCATTAGAAACACAAAGGACAGAGACGCGCCGGCCCTGGAAGTGAGGGCTGGGACGCCAGGTGTGGGGCGCACATCCCGGACGCTGCAGGGTTGAGCAGCACCAACAGAAACAGAGTTAAAGTGGCCAGAACATTAGTAGAGAACAGGCCGCAATCCTTCTGTTCCGTGACAGAGGCTGAAATTTGGCCGCTGCTGCTCTGACCCTCAGAAGAGGCACAGCAAACCGCCAGGGAAAGCCGCCAGAGAACAAAAGCCTGGAAATACCGGCTCAGGGAGTGCCCATCCCCATCCCCCCTCGCAGGGGACGCCGAGACTCTACCCAAACATGGCTGCCTGAGTATCGGCGCGGCAGGCCCCTCCCCCAGAACACAGAAGGCAGGCTGAAAAATCAAGAAGCCCACAACCCGGGCGCCTGGGTGGCGCAGTCATTGAGCGCCTGCCTTCGGCTTAGGGCGTGATCCCGGCGTTCCGGAAAGGAGTCCCTCATCGGGCTCCTCCGCTGGGAGCCTGCTTCTTCCTCTCCCACTCCCCTGCTTCTGTTCCCTCTCTCGCTGGTTGGCTGCCACATAAATAAATAAATAAAATCTTTAAAGAAGAAGCCCACATCCCTAAGATCCCTATAAAACAAGGGGCACGGCCTGGGACCCAGTCAATAATTTGGGCTCTGGAAACCCCGCAACCTCTCTTCATCAGAATGACAAGAAGGAGAAGCCCCCCCCAGCAAAGAAAAGACAGTGATTCTGTGGCCTCTGCCACAGAAATAATGGATATGGATGTAACCAAATTATCAGAAATGGAATTCAGAGTAACGATGGTCAAAATGATGAGTAGAATTGAAAAAACTATTAACGAAAAGGTTACTGAGAATATAGAATCCCTAAGGACAGAAATGAGAGCGAATCTGACAGAAATTAAAAATTCTATGAGCCAAATGCAGGCAAAACTAGAGGCTCTGACGGCCAGGGTCGCAGAAGCAGAGGAACGGGTTAGTGAATTGGAGGATGGGTTAATAGAGGAAAAAATGAAAATAGAAGATGGTCTTAAAAAAATCCACGCCCACGAATGTAGGTTACGGGAGATTACTGACTCAATGAAACGATCCAATGTTAGAATCATCGGCATCCCCGAGGGGGTGGAGAAAAACAGAGGTCTAGAAGAGATATTTGAACAAATTGTAGCTGAAAACTTCCCTAATCTAGCAAGGGAAACAAACATTCGTGTCCAAGAGGCAGAGAGGACCCCTCCCAAGCTCAACCACGACAAACCTACGCCACGTCACGTCATAGTGCAATTCGCAAATATTAGATGCAAGGATACAGTATTGAAAGCGGCCAGGGCAAAGAAATTTCTCACGTACCAAGGCAAAAGCATCAGAATTACGTCAGACCTGTCTACACAGACCTGGAATGAGAGAAAGGGTTGGGGGAGCATATTTAAAGCTCTTTCAGAGAAAAACATGCAGCCAAGGATCCTTTATCCAGCAAGGCTGTCATTCAGAATTGATGGAGAAATAAAGACATTTCAGAATCGCCAGTCACTAACCAATTTTGTAACCACGAAACCAGCCCTACAGGAGATATTACGGGGGGTTCTATAAAAGTAAAAAGGCCCCAAGAGTGATACAGAACAGAAAGTCACAGCCAATACAAACAAAGACTTTACTGGCAACATGGCAACATTAAAATCATATCTCTCAGTAATCAGTCTTAATGTAAATGGTTTGAACCATCCCATAAAACGCCACAGGGTTGCAGATTGGATAAAAAGAAATGACCCATCCATTTGCTGTCTACAAGAGACTCATTTCGAACCCAAAGATGCATTCAGACTGAGAGTAAGGGGATGGAGTACCATCTTTCACGCAAATGGACCTCAAAAGAAAGCTGGGGTAGCAATTCTCATATCAGATAAATTGGATTTTAAACTACAGACTATAGTTAGAGATGCAGAAGGGCACTATATTATTCTTAAGGGAAGTATTCAACAAGTGGATATGACAATTATAAATATATATGCCCCCAACAGGGGAGCAGCAAGATACACAAGCCAACTCTTAACCAGAATAAAGAGACATATAAATAAAAATACATTAATAGTAGGGGACCTCAACACTCCACTCTCAGAAATAGACAGAACACCCTGGCAAAAACTAAGCAAAGAATCAAAGGCTTTGAATGCCATACTCGACGAGTTGGACCTCATAGATATATATAGAACACTACACCCCAGAACCAAAGAATACTCATTCTATTCTAATGCCCATGGAACATTCTCAAGAATAGACCATGTTCTGGGACACAAAACAGGTCTCAACCGATACCAAAAGATTGAAATTATCCCCTGCATATTCTCAGACCACAACGCTCTGAAATTGGAACTCAACCACAAGGAAAAATTTGGAAGAAACTCAAACACTTGGAGACTAAGAACCATCCTGCTCAGGAATGACTCGATAAACCAGGAAATCAAAAATCAAATTAAACAATTTATGGAGACCAATGAGAATGAAAATACAACAGTCCAAAACCTATGGGATACTGCAAAGGCAGTCCTAAGGGGGAAATACATAGCCATCCAAGCCTCACTCAAAAGAATAGAAAAATCTAAAATGCAGTTTTTATATTCTCACCTCAAGAAGCTGGAACAGCAACAGAGGGACAGGCCTAATCCACGCACGAGGAAGCAGTTGACCAAAATTAGAGCTGAAATCAATCAAGCAGAAACCAGAAGTACAGTAGAGCAGATCAACAGGACTAGAAGCTGGTTCTTTGAGAGAATCAATAAAATTGACAGACCACTGGCAAGACTTATCCAAAAGAAAAGAGAAAGGACCCAGATTATTAAAATTATGAATGAAAAAGGAGAGGTCACGACGAACACCATTGAAATTGGAAGGATTATTAGAAATTTTTATCAACAGCTATATGCCAATAAACTAAGCAATCTGGAAGAGATGGAATCCTTCCTGGAAACCTATAAACTACCAAGATTGAAACCGGAAGAAATTGATTCCTTAAACAGGCCAATTAATTATGAAGAAATTGAGTCAGTGATAAACAACCTTCCAAATAACAAAACTCCAGGCCCGGACGGTTTTCCTGGGGAATTCTACCAAACATTCAAAGAAGAAATAATACCTATTCTCCTAAAGCTATTTCAAAAAATAGAAACAGAAGGAAAGCTACCAAACTCATTCTATGAGGCCAATATTACCTTGATCCCCAAACCAGGCAAAGACCCCCTCAAAAAGGAGAATTACAGACCGATTTCCCTAATGAATATGGACGCCAAAATCCTCAACAAGATACTTGCTAATAGAATCCAACAGTACATTAAAAGGATTATCCATCACGATCAAGTGGGATTCATACCTGGGATGCAAGCGTGGTTCAATATTCGCAAATCAATCAGCGTGATACATCATATCAACAAGAAAAGACTCAGGAACCATATGATCCTCTCAATCGATGCCGAAAAAGCATTTGACAAAATACAGCATCCTTTCCTGATTAAAACCCTTCAGAGTGTAGGAATAGAAGGTACATTTCTCAATCTCATAAAAGCCATCTATGAAAAGCCTACTGCAAATATTATTCTCAATGGGGAAAAGCTGGAAGCCTTTCCCTTAAGATCAGGAACTCGACAAGGATGCCCACTCTCGCCACTATTATTCAACATAGTACTAGAAGTCCTTGCAACAGCAATCAGACGACAAAAAGGGATCAAAGGTATTCAAATTGGCAAAGAAGAAGTCAAAATGTCTCTCTTTGCAGATGACATGATACTCTATATGGAAAACCCAAAAGAAGCCACTCCCAAACTATTAGAAGTTATAGAGCAATTCAGTAACGTGGCGGGATACAAAATCAATGCTCAGAAATCAGTTGCATTTCTATACACGAATAACGAGACCGAAGAAAGAGAAATTAGGGAATCCATCCCATTTACAATAGCACCAAAAACCATACGTTACCTTGGAATTAACTTAACCAGAGACGTAAAGGACCTATATTCTAGAAACTATAAATCACTCTTGAAAGACATTGAGGAAGACATAAAAAGATGGAAAGATATTCCATGCTCATGGATTGGAAGAATTAACATAGTTAAAATGTCCATGCTACCCAGAGCAATCTACACTTTCAATGCTATCCCGATCAAAATACCGAGGACATTTTTCAAAGAACTGGAACAAATAGTCCTTAAATTTGTATGGAAACAGAAAAGGCCCCGAATCTCCAAGGAACTGTTGAAAAGGAAAAACAAAGCTGGGGGCATCACAATGCCGGATTTCGAGCTGTACTACAAAGCTGTGATCACAAAGACAGCATGGTACTGGCACAAAAACAGACACATAGACCAATGGAACAGAATAGAGAGCCCAGAAATGGACCCTCGGCTCTTTGGGCAACTAATATTTGATAAAGCAGGAAAAAACATCCGGTGGGAAAAAGACAGTCTCTTCAATAAATGGTGCTGGGAAAATTGGACAGCTACATGCAAAAGAATGAAACTTGACCACTCTCTCACACCATACACAAAAATAAACTCCAAATGGATGAAAGACCTCGATGTGAGACAGGAATCCATCAAAATTCTAGAGGAGAACATAGGCAGCAACCTCTACGACATCGGCCAAAGCAACCTTTTTCATGACACATCCCCAAAGGCAAGAGAAACAAAAGATAAAATGAATTTATGGGACTTCATCAAGATTAAAAGTTTCTGCACAGCCAAGGAAACAGTCAGAAAAACTAAGAGGCAGCCCACGGAATGGGAGAATATATTTGCAAATGACACTACAGATAAAGGACTGGTATCCAAGATCTACAAAGAACTTCTCAAACTCAATACACGAGAAACAAATAAACAAATCAAAAAATGGGCAGAAGATATGAACAGACACTTTTCCAATGAAGACATACAAATGGCTAACAGACACATGAAAAAATGTTCAAAATCATTAGCCATCAAGGAAATTCAAATCAAAACCACACTGAGATACCACCTTACGCCAGTTAGAATGGCAAAAATAGACAAGGCAAGAAACAACAATTGTTGGAGAGGATGTGGAGAAAGGGGATCCCTCCTACATTGTTGGTGGGAATGCAAGTTGGTACAGCCACTCTGGAAAACAGTGTGGAGGTCCCTTAAAAAGTTAAAAATTGAGCTACCCTATGATCCAGCCATTGCACTACTGGGTATTTACCCCAAAGATACAGACGTAGTGAAGAGAAGGGCCATATGCACCCCAATGTTCATAGCAGCAATGTCCACAATAGCTAAATTGTGGAAGGAGCCGAGATGCCCTTCAACAGATGACTGGATTAAGAAGTTGTGGTCCATATATACAATGGAATATTACTCAGCTATCAGAAAGAACGAGTTCTCAACATTTGCTACAACATGGACAGCACTGGAGGAGATAATGCTAAGTGAAATAAGTCAAGCAGAGAAAGACAACTATCATATGATTTCTCTCATCTATGGAACATAAGAACTAGGATGAGCGGTAGGGGAAGAAAGGGATAAAGAAAGGGGGGATAATCAGAAGGGGGAATGAAACATGAGAGACTATGGACTATGAGAAACAAACTGAGGACTTCAGAGGGGAGGAGGGTGGGGGAATGGGATAGACCGGTGATGGGTAGTAAGGAGGGCACGTATTGCATGGTGCACTGGGAGACTCTCAAGCAGACTCCCCACTGAGGGTGAAGCCCAACACGGGGATTGACATAATAACCCCAAAATCAATAACTAAACCAAAATCAAGAATAGGACGCCTAACCGACTGAGCCACCCAGGTGTCCCCTCTTACATGTGTTTATTTTGAAAGGGGATGTATAGATAGATTGATGTAACGGATACAATCAGGACACAGAACTGTTTCATTGCCACAAAGAACTCCTTTACAGTCAAACCCTATCCCTAGCCCTCGGAAGCCACTGATCTTTTCTCATCACTAAAATTTTGTCATTTCAAGATTATGATATAAAAGGAATCTTTTGAGATTGGCTCCGCATAATACCCTCGTAACAGGAGGGAAAAAAGGAATTCAAGTCATTATACACATCCAGGGCATATTCCTTCTTCTGACTGAGTAGTATTCCATTGAATGGATGTACCACAGTTTATCTCTTTGCCAATTAAAGGACATTTGGCTTGTTTAGAGCTCTTGGTAATTACAAGTAAATCTATGAATGTTACCTGTAAAAAAAAAAAATATCATGACCCTAACATGTTATTTACAAAAGATAAATTTTATTTATTTATTTATTCATTTATTTATTTATCTATTTATTTATTTAGAGTGACTATATTGCTATCACATAAAGTTGACTTCAAAATAAGAGACTAAGATAGGTAAAGGGAAACATTTCATAATGCTTCATCTGAAAGATATAACTGCATATATAAATGCATTTGTATCTAAAAAAAATCACAATTGGTGGCTTTAAGACCCTTCCCTCAGTAACTGATAGAACTAGTAGACAAAAATCAGTCAAGATTTAGGAATATTGAACAAATGCTATTAACCAATAGCCAAATGGATTTAAACATCCAAGAACTACAAATTCTTTTAAAAAGATGTTTTTGGGGTGCCTGAGTTGCTCAGTCTGTGAAGCGTCTGCCTTCGGCTCAGGGCATGATCCTGGGGTCTTGGAGTTAAGTCCCACATCAGGCTCACTCCTCAACTTCTCTCCTCTCTCTCTGCCCCAGCTTGTGCTCTCTCTCACACAAATAAATAAACAAATAAATAATCTAAAATAAATAAATAAATAATAAATAAATAAATAAATAAATAAATAAATAAAATGTTTTAAATACACATGAAACATTCTTCCAAATAGATCATACGCTGGGGACATAAGATATCTCTATATAGTTCAAAGAACTGAAGTCATACAGAGTATGTTTTCTGACTACAATGAAATTTAATTAGAAATTAGTGACATTAAGATATCCAGAAAGTCCCCAAGATTTAGAAATTAGGTAACGTGCTCCTAATAACTCATGGGCTAAGGAAAAGAAATAAAAAAGGATATTAAAATATTTTGTAATAAGTGGTAAAGAAAACACAGCATATTAAGATTTGGTTTGTGGAAAACTGAATATAGATCACTGACTCTGAGCATCTTAAGTCTACAACAAAATGAAACAAAACCATTTATACTGACAGTAGAAAATACAAACTATGATATATTTATACACTAAACCAAATGGTAATCAAAAATAAGAAGCTACTGCTCAAAATAATGTAGGAAATGTTGAGGTTTGGACCCGACAGCCAAGAAAGAATTGAGATGTCTTCAGTGCAAAAATGTGGTTTTATTAAAGCACGGGGACAGGACCCGGGGGTAGAAAGAGCTGCACTGGGGTTGTGATGGGTGACTGATTATATACTTTCAAGCTGGGAGGGGGTTAGGGGTAACATAAGTCTCTAAGGAATTTTGGAAGCAAGGTTTCCAGGACCTTGAGGGGGCTAGCTATTGTTAGGAAAATGTCATTCACTACTGCCTAATAAAACCCTAATCCTGAGACCCTTCAGATGTATATCAGTGGGCCATATGATTGGAGGATGATTGTTAACGTGTATTTAGGGGAGTAGAGATAAAGGAAGTTTCCAAACGAATTTTTATATGTTAAAGAAGACTTACAGGATCATGTGGGAGTTAGGATAATGTTAAGTGAAGATTGCCTTTTGCCCTTAGCAAAGTATTTTTTTTTTTTTAAGATTTTATTTATTTATTTGACAGAGATAGAGACAGCCAGCGAGAGAGGGGACACAAGCAGGGGGAGCGGGAGAGGAAGAAGCAGGCTCATAGCGGAGGAGCCTGATGTGGGGCTCGATCCCATAACGCCGGGATCACACCCTGAGCTGAAGGCAGACGCCTAACCGCTGTGCCACCCAGGCGCCCCGCCCTTAGCAAAGTATTAATTTAGAGGCAGCTGAGTTCTGAGAGGAAGGTCACTCTGCCTGTTTCAAGGACTTGTCAATGGGCTGTAAGTAGTAAGGAAATTTAATTTTTCTTTTGTCTTTTTTCCTATGTCAAAAATAAGCACATGAATGAATTTCCCAAATGTAATATTGAGCAAAAAAAGCAAGACACAAAAGATACATACTATAGGATTATATTTATATAATTTATAGGTTATATTTATATAACCTTCAAAAATAAGCAAAACTGATCTACAGTAATAGAAGTCAGAATAATAATAGTGTAGTTAATGACTGGGAGGGGGATAAGGAAGGCTTCTGAGGTTTAGTTATTGGGGTGAGTTCACTTGGTAAAAATTAATTAATCTGTCATTTATATTTTGTGCATCGGTATGCAGATGTTCCCCAACTTATAGCTGGGTTGAAATAGTCTCTGTGCACCTGGAAACCCCCTGCTGCCTGCTGGCCCTACCCTTTTCTTACAGAGCTGAAACAAGCAAGCTCCAAGCTAAGGAGCAAGCTCAGACTGGTCCAAACCAGTCTGCACCAAGATGGACCCCAGTGCTGAACTTTCACTGACATTCTCTTCATTATAATCCTAAGAGTCATGCCCAGGTGTGGAAATTTAATATGTCAATTTGACATGAAACTCATGAAGAAACATGACCTTTAAGTGCCCAGGCGCTAATAAATCTCCTCTACATGCTTAGATGGCACCCTCTTCCCACCTAAGTTTCTTTAATAAACTCTCCCCAACCTCTCCCCAGTGAGTCGGCCTGAGGATTCTTTCCTTTGTGCTTCTCCCTTGTGCTCTAGCATAAGCCCCAATAAGGCCTTGCTTGTGCTTTTAAATTTGGGGTCCAGCCTTGTTTCTACCATTGCTGGGACCAAGGACTCAAGTCCAGTAACAAGGTTATGTCCCAAGCAATGCATTGTAAATTGAAAATATCTTAAGTTGAAATCCATTTAGTGCACCTTAACCTACCAAACACTGTGGCTTAGCCTGGCCTACCTTAAATGCACTCAGAACACTTGCATTTGTCTACAACTGGGCAATATAATCTAACACAAAGCCTATTTTATAATAAAGGGTTGCATATCTCATGTAATTTATTGAATACTGTGCTGAAAGTAAGAAATTGAATGGTTGTATGGGTACAGAATGGTTGTAAGTGTGTCAGTCATTTACCCTCATGACTGTGTGGCTGACTGGAAGCTGCCCAGCATCACAAGAGAGTATCATACCACATATCGCTAGTCCAGGAAAAGACCAAAATTCAAAATTTGAAGTAGGGTTTCTACTGAATGAGTATTGCTTTCACACCATTATAAAATAATTTTGGGTTTTTGTTTTTGTTTTTTTTTTAATTGATTTTTTCTTTTTTATTAAATTCAATTTAGTTAACATATAGTGTATTATTAGTTTCAGGAGTATAATTTAGTGATTCATCATCAGTTGCATCCAGTGCTCGTTACATCAAGTGTCCTCCTTAATGCCCATCACCCAAATACCCCATCCCCCCCAGCAACCCTCACTTTGTTTCCTAGAGTTGAATCTTTTATGATTTGCCTCCCTCTCTGTTTTTATCTTATTTTATTTTTCTTTCCCTTCCTCTATGTTCATCTATTTTGTTTCTTAAATTCCACATGAATGAAATCATATAGCATTTGCTTTTCTCTGATTTATTTCACTTAGCATAATACCCTCTAGTTCCATCCACGTCATTGCAAATGGCAAGATTTCAGTCTTTTTGATGGCTGAGTAATATTCCAACACACACACACACACACACACACACACACACACACACACACACACACATATTACATCTTCTTTATCCATTCATCTGTGGATGAACATCTGGGCTCTTTCCACATAAAATCAAAAAATTTTAAGTCAAACCATCATAAATTGAGGATTGCCTGAATACGTATGCCATTCTACGATTTGCAAATATTTTTGACTATATCTCTTTGTATATATATTTTTTAATTTTAGTGGCTGCTGTGGATATTATGTTATGTATAGACATAACTCATCACAGTCTATTGGTATTAACATTTTACCTCTTTGATTGAAATGTAGACCTTACCCCCATTTGGTCCTTCACTCTCCCCAGTTACAATACAATTGCCTTATTTATTTCCTCTACTTACATTGAGGACTACATCAGTGTTTTGGTTGTTGGTTCAACTGTCAATATAATTTAAACAAACTTGAGAGAAGAAAGATACTGTCCTATATTTACTTGTACTTTTACACTTTGCATTGTTCTTTATTCCTGATATTCCATGTTGCCTTCTTTGATTATTTCCTTTTTGTTTGATGAACTTCTATTAGCCGTTCTTTAGGAGGAGGTCTGCTGGAAACAATTTTTTTCTTTCTTTCATCTAAGACTATATTTCACCTTCATTCCTGAAGAATGTTTTCACTATATATAATTCTGGGTTGGCAGTTCTTTTCTTTTAGCACTTGAAAAATGTGCCACTTCTTTCTGGCCTTCATGGTTTCTTTCTTTCTTTCTCTTTCTTTCTGTCTGTCGGTCTGTCTTTTCTTTCTCTCTCTGTTTCTCTCTCTTTTTGCTTTTAAATGTACAACTCTTATAAACATTTTTATTGTATGTTTTTTCCAGCTTTATTGAGATATAATTGATACATAACATTGTGTAAGTTTAAGATGCACAACATGTTGATTTGATACATTTAAAGTTGCAAAATGATTGCCACCATAATATTAGCTACCACTTCCATCTTGCCACATACTTTTTTTCATGATAAAAAGATTTAACATCTATTCTCTTAGCAACGTTGAAGTATATGATACAGTATTATTAGCTATAATCACCTGCTTTACATTAGATTGTCAAACTTGTTAATCTTATAACTAGAACTTTTGCCCTTTGACCAGTATCTCCTCATTTTTTCCACCCCCCCCAACTCCTGGTAACCCCTAGGCTACTCTCTGTTTCTCAGAGTTTGTCTCTCTTAGATTTCAGATGTAAGTAATATTATACAGCATTTGTCTTTCCCTGTCTGACATATTTCACTTATCATAATGCCCTCAAGGCCCATCCAAGTTGTCGCAAATGGCAGGAATTCCTTCTTTCTCATGGCTGAATAATACTCATATGGTCTTCTTCATCCATTCATCCATTGATGGACACTTAGGAATTGTGAGTAATGCTGCAATGTACATGAATGTGGAGATATCTCTGCAGGATCCTGATTTCAATTGTTTTGGATATATACCCAGAAATATGCTGTATCATATGGTAGTCCTATTTTTAATTTTTTGAAGAACCTCCATACTGCTTTCCATAGTGGCTGTATCAATTTGTATTCCCACCAAGAGTGCACTAGGGTTTTTTTTCTTCCTGTACATTTTTGCCAATATTGTTATCTCTTCTCTTCTTGATTACAGCCATCCTGACTGGTGTGAGGTGGTATCTCATTGCTTTTCCCTGATGATGAGTGATGTTGAGCACCTCTTCATGTGCCTGTTGGCATCTGTGTGTCTGGACATCTGTATATTCTAGCTTCTCTGTCAATGTTTAAATTAAGTTGTTATGTTTTTGCTGTTGAGTTGTAAGTTCTTTTTCTAAATTTTAGATACAGAGACATAAAAAAAGAGACAGATAAAAAAATAAATTTTAGGGGCGCCTGGGTGGCACAGCGGTTAAGCGTCTGCCTTCGGCTCAGGGCGTGATCCCGGCGTTATGGGATCGAGCCCCACATCAGGCTCCTCTGCTATGAGCCTGCTTCTTCCTCTCCCACTCCCCCTGCTTGTGTTCCCTCTCTCGCTGGCTGTCTCTATCTCTGTCAAATAAATAAATAAAATCTTTAAAAAAAAAATAAATTTTAGATATTAACCCCTTATCAGTAATATGATTTGCAAATATTTTTTCCCATACCGTAGGGTACCTTTTCATTTTGTTAATTGTTTTTTTGCTGTGAGAAGCTCTTTAGTTTGATGTAGTCCCATTTATTTATTTTTGCTTTTGTTGCTTGTGCTTTGTTGTCACATCCAGAAAATTGCTGCTGAGACCAATGTCAAGGAACTTTATCCCTATGCTTTCCTAGGAGTTTTACAGTTTCAGGTCCTAAATTTTAGTCTTTAATTTATTTTAAATTCATTTTTGTGGAGTGATGTATTGGTGTAGTTTTCTTTGGGTTTATCCTGTTTAAGGCTGACTCATCTTCTTAAATCCATAGATTTATGCCTTTCACCAAATTTAGGTAATTTTGATCTATTATTTCTTCTAATACTTTTTAGTCCCACACTCTCTTCTTTTGGGACTCTGGTTACACAAATGAAAGCTCTTTGTAGTCCCACATGTTCTTAAAGCACTCTCTCTTTTTTCCCTTCTTTTTCAGCCGATTTTCTCTGTCACTGAGATTGGATAATTTCTATTGATCTATTTTTGAGTTCACTGATTCTTTATTCCATCATTTCCATTCTGCTATTGAACCTGCCCAGTGAATTTTATATTTTTCAATTCTAAAATTTAATTCTATGACTGTTTATTACATTCTTAGTTCAAAAATTTCCACTTAATTCTTCTTTATATCTTCTATTTCTTTGCCAAGACTTTCTATTTTTTCAAGTGCGTTTGTAATTTCTTGTTGAATCATTTTTATAATGTTCTTATTTTTAATTTTTATTTTTTTAAGATTTTATTTATTTATTTGACAGAGAGAGACAGCCAGTGAGAGAGGGAATGCAAGCAGGGGGAGTGGGAGAGGAAGAAGCAGGCTCCCAGTGGAGAAACCTGATGTGGGGCTTGATCCCAGAACGCCGGGATCATGCCCTGAGCCGAAGGCAGACACTTAACAACTGAGGCACCCAGGCACCCCTTTTTATAATGTTTTTAAAGTCTCTGTCAGAAAATCCCAAAATCTGTATCAGTTCAGTGTTAGTATTGTGTCTTTTTTCATTCAAGCTGAGATTTTCCTGGTTCTTGGTATGATGAGTAATTTTTGATTGTGTGCTAGACATTTGCAGCATTGTGTTATGAGACTCTGGATCTTATTCAAATCTTCTATTATAGTGGGTCTCTGCTAATACTACACCAGTGAAATAAGTGTGTGTTTAGGGGGTGTTATCTCCTCACCACTAGGTCCAGGTAGAAGTCCAATCTGCCAATTTCTTTTTCCAAGATGGTTGGCTAAAGTAGGGTGGATATTGTCAAAGAATATTTTTGCCTTGCTAGGTCATCTCTTAATCTCTTTCTTGTTCCTTTGGATAAAGAAAGCAGATTTTGAGGGAGCTATTTTTTTTTTTTTTTGCCTGCACCTGTTGGCATTTCTTGGTTGCAGACTTTCCAGTGCCCAATCTGAGATAAATAGAAGGCAAAAAGAAAACCCAAGGAACTTACCACAGTGTCAGTCCTTAAGTTTTGAGGACTGTAGCTACTCTGCCTTCTTCTCTCCACTTCTTAGAGTTTAAAAATATATATATAATAAGTGAAAATAATGCAATGGTTGGACTATTGGGTCTTTAAAGCTGCTACCTGTTTTGATTCTGTAAATGGGAGAGCCAGGGAGGAATAATTTGTCTTTTTGTCTCTGACAATGACTGGGTAGGAAGAGTACTTTTGTTTTTTGATTTAGCAGGTGTTTTGCTCTGAGTAAATAATAAGTTAACATTTACCTAGAGCTAGTAGAATTAGGATATGAAACAGGGGCTGGAGAGTTCCTGACCAGGCTAATGTTCTACATCTCTTTTGAAAGCTATGCAATTAACAGAACAACTGTAGTTTCTTCCTTGTTAATTGGTATGCTTCCTGTATTTCCCCATGACCTCTCTGGTACTGGGGTTTGTTGCATATACTTTTGTTGTATATTCCTAATTTGGGTGAAGCTCCTTTAAGAGAGCAGGAAACAGCTCCTCTACATCCTTTCTTTAGAGGTGCCTCCTGAACAGTCTTACAAACTGTAGAGGGTCACAAATATCTGATACAATTATTCTTTCTCCTGTGAATCTGGGTAGCATAAGCTAGTCCTCCTTACGTGCAGCCACCCTGCTTTCAAAACCTTGAAAAGTACCCATGGACTATGAGAGATAGCATCTTCTCAGGGCAGATCTGTCTTTAAAAAGCACTGAGCTCAAGGAGAAGACTCACAGTGGCTGCTACCCCCCCCTCCCCAGCTGTTTATGGAAATCTCTTCCCAGGATCTTTGTGTTTGGGGCTCACCTCACCATCTTAAGCCATAAATCAGAGAGTTCACATCTTTATTTATTGGTTGCCAGCCATTCCTCTATGACTTTTCATCTATCCACCCACCCTCCCCCCAATAAATATATTTGCTGAATGAGTGTACCTGTGAATGAGTGAATGTAGGAAAGATGAATGAAATAGAATGAATGAACTTGGAAGCTACAAAGGTGCCTGGAAACTTACAAATTCTCATGAATTGCAAATTTATTGACTGAGGATGTACCGGGGTTGGGAGGTAGTTGTACAGAAACCAAAGAGGAAAAACTGCAGAATAAGATGCAGCCCCAGAGCTCCGTGGCTCGGGTACTAACACCTGAAGAATTTGGGAATCTCAGGGCAATATCATGAGAGCGCTAAGCCTACTGGCGCCCACGGAGAACACCTCCATCTCTTTTTTCTCCGCGGCGTCTAACGGGCCTTATTTGCTTGGCCAGGTAGGCGCCTGCTTCTGCTGGGTCTGGTGGCAGATGGGGACGCCCTTGCCATCCCCGGAGGAAGTGCCGCCGCCACCACTGGAGAAGCAGCCCCCGTCGCCCCCGGAGGAGCCGCCGCCGCCGCCGCCGCCGCCGCCGCCGCCGCCGCCGCCGCAGCTGGAGAAGCAGCCCCCGCCGCCGCTGCCTGCGGAGGATTCCCCTCCGTAGCTCTGCTGGGGCAGGCACGAGGTCTGGGTGGCCTGCTGAGACGAGTAGCCGGAGCCGCCGCCGGAGGAGCCCCCGCCGCAGCCGGAGCTTCCACCGGAGGAGCCGCCGCAGCCGGAGCCGCCGCCGCCCCCGGAGGAGCCGCCGCAGCCGGAGCCGCCGCTAGAGACGCCTCCGTAGCTCTGGCACTGGACCTGCTGGCCGGAGCCGCCGCCGCCGCCGCCGCCGGAGTAGCAGCCACTGCTGCCGCCGGAGGAGCCGCCGCCGCCACCAGAGTAGCCTCCGCAGCCGGAGCCGCCCCCGGAATAGCCGCCCCCGCAGCCGGAGCCGCCGCCACCTCCGGAGTTGCCACCACCCCCACAGTACTTGACACTTCCACCGGAACCTCCTCCTCCGCAGCCGGAGCCGGAGCCGCCGCCGCCGCCGCCGGAGTAGCCTCCGCAGCCGGAGCCGCCGCCGCCGCCGCCGGAGTAGCCTCCGCAGCCGGAGCCGCCGCCGCCGCCGCCGCCGGAGTACTTGACGCTCCCGCCGGAGCCACCGCCGCCCCCGGAGTAGCCGCCCCCGCAGCCCGAGCCGGAGCCGCCCCCGGAATAGCCGCCCCCGCAACCGGAGTCGCCGCTATAGAACCCACAGCGGCCGCCGCCGCCGCCGCCGCCGCCGCCCCCCCCGCCGCCGCCGCCGCCGCCGCCGCCGCCGCCCGAGGTCTTCCCGCAGCCCACTGGCGGCATGGGCGTTGGCTGCTTCTTCTGGTGAGACATCTAGTCTAAGGAGGAACGGAACCCTGGAAGGAGAGCAGAGAGCATCATCACTGGACAGGCGGTAAGAGGATGGCGCAGAGGAGGCAGTTAGGGCCATGGCAACGCCCGTCAGCCGCAGAGCAGCACGGCCCGGGCCGGGCATGATGCCCTCTGTTGAGATCCGGGCGAGCTCTCGGATGGGACTCCTAAGATTAGTGCTTTCGAGAGAGTTGTGCTCCTCCTCAGAAAGTCTTTACCAAACTTTATATAGCCCAGTAGTGTTGCCCATCTCTCTCTCCCAACTCCGCCTCTGGCATCTGCTGTGTGATTGGGCAGCAGGTGACCCACACTCCCTCCTCTATCCTCGACTTCCTGTAAAATGAGAGGGTTAGAGCACTTCATCACTCAGGTCTCCAATCCCAACACGGGTTCTCGGAATGCAAATAGAAATTAGCACAAACCTCCACTAAGGTGGGGGATTGTACCCATCCCTGGCACAACAGAAGGAGGTTTGTCTGAATGTCAAGAGGTTGTTGCTCCCCACCCCGCATTCTCTGCAAAAGTTCAGGGGTGCCTGGGTGGGTGGCTCAGACAGTTAACTGTTAGACTCTTGATTTCAGCTCAGGTCATGACTCAGGTTTGTTAGAAGATGGAGCCCAGAGGCAGGCTCCTCCTTCAGCAGTGAGTCTGCTTAAGATTCTCTTTCTCTCGCCCCTACCCCCTAAAATAAATAAATCTTTAAGGGGGGGAAAAAGTGTTTAGTTCAGATTCTTGGTCTGAGTTTAGCCATGATGCCAAGGCTAATTATCAGAAAAGGCTCCCTGTCCCCCCAGTCCTGTCTGGACTTAGGGGAAAGGACCCAGTGGTCCTTTGGGCCAGCATCTCTGACCAGAAGATGTAGGCTTTGCTTATATCCAAGCTTGGTTGAGGGGACCATTACTCTAAGTAGGAAGTTGTATCCCAGCATCTCACACCATTTCTCTCTTAGAACATCTCTGAAAAACTGGCACCTGGTTGCTGTGGTTCCCCAAATCTCCCCCATCTACAGCATTCCCTGAATTACTCTCCCTATTCTCTCTTACTCTCTGGAAGTAAGACTCAGCCTCTCCTCCTGACAGGTACAAGAGGTCCATCCTGCCCACTCACAGGGGCAGTCTGCAGAATGTCCCTCTGTGCCCATCACCGGCCTGCCCCTACTGGGATGCCAGAGAGACGAGAGGTAGTCTTGCCTTTGTGGACTTCCCATTCTGGCCAGAATACCAGAGACACCATCTGCACAGCAGCAGCTCAGCCTCCAACTTCCAACCTGAATTCCCTCTAAACATGAATGCAGTTGAAAGGCAGAGGTCCTGTAGTTTCCAAAGAAGAGAGAGACCTTGCAGTTTTGTCCCCTGGTCCACCTAGCTAAGCAGGGCTGGGGAAGACTAGCTGGGAAGACAAGAGCCAGAAGAACTCACACTTACCTGAAGCACCAGGGGCTGAGTGAGGAGAGGAGATGCTGGCTTATGTGAGGAGCTCTGGAGCTCCCAAGGTTTTATACACTGAGCCCTGACTCATCTACTGATCTGGATCCGCCTCTCATGTTTGGACTCAGTTATGTGACCCATGGCTGTTACCCCACCTGTTGATTACAGGCACAGGGTGGCCCATTCATGAGGATTTTGGCATACTTAAGATGGGCAGCCTAGTGTGCATCTCTGATGCAACTGTGTGGCAGCAGGGGTGGCCAGCCAGAGTGGATGGCAGACATTGTTTCTGAAACCTCTGGCAAAGGGCACATGCCACAAGACCTAGGTCTCTGACCCTTGAGGTGGCCCAAGAGAGTCACACTGGAAATCTTAGTCCTTAGTCCGAGGAGTTAGGACCTCCTATTTGGCTTCTGATCCCATTGCTTGGAACCCTCAGAACTTTAGAGAGAACCTATCCCTCTTTTGCTAAAAGTTTCTCCCCCAGGGTTTCATGTGTGCTCCACTGAAGTGTTCTTGTCTTGAAACTGGCTTGAGAAAATGCATGAGCCCAGTTCTGGGCTGCACACCGTGGACAGTGCTGTAACTAATGGGACATGTGGGTCTACTTTGATTTATTCCTGGAGATTTATTCCTCTGAAAAAAGTGATTGTCGATACTCACTTTCCATGCAGAGGAACGAGCTAAAGAGCTCGATCACGTGGTCCTTCTTACCTTCGCCCTTAGGCTCTGGCGTCCTGTGGTCTTGTGTGGCAACAGTGACCTCAGCCTAAGAGGCAGCTGTGGAATCAAAGGGACTTGAAGTTAGGTGACTGGATTTCGGTGCTCCCTATGCTCCTTACCAGCTGGGTCACCTTGGACTAAGTCACAGCACCTTAGCTGGTGTCTGACGGGAGGCACTCAATAAGTATTTGTTGACTGTTGAATGAATAGGCTTCTGATGACCAGTTACCTTATCTATCAGATAGGAATAGTAATATCTGTTTCATAGACTGAGGAAGAGAGAATAGTTATAATAAACTGTAGAAGGTGATGCTGTTCTTTTTATTGTTTTCTCCTGTTACAGCACAGTCTTACCTCCAACTTGGTCTACCTTTGGACAGCAAGGCTGGAAGGGAGTCTATGGATAGCTAGAGGAAAGTTCTTCAGTAAGAAAATACTTAAAAATTCTTCATTGATCCTGGACCAGTAACATCACTTCTCTGTATGAATAGCATGCTCCTCACCTCTTTCATCACTGGAACTCAATTGCTATTGTTTAAGATATGGCATTTGAACTTTTGTCCGCCCACCTGTGTGTTGAAATGACAGCTCCAATCATAAATTGACTGTTAATTATGGTGGCTTAATGATCAAGTGATCCTGATTAGACTGTGGTCTTCAGAAACTTGTGGTGCTAGTTCTAGTTTGGATGGTATGAACCCAGGCAAACCCACATGCTTCCCTCCTGAGAGAATAGCCAGAAGGGAAGAGCCAGGATTTGTTGGAGAAAGCAGGTTTCTCAGCTTGAAGGGGAGGCGCCAGGGAGATTTTGAAGAGAAACAGGCTCTAACTAGATGATTGCCACGGTATAACAAAGAATGGTTTTGTTTAGTTGGACAGCACTAGAGAAGAGGAGAAAGTGTAGACCATGTGCAGTTCCAGCACTGATCTGTGGACCCATGTTGATCCGAACCGCATGTTCTCCAGTCTTGAGGAAAATGTAAGTCAAAAGATGTCAGCAGTGCATTCTTGAGAAGAAAAGTCTTTAATTTTGAAATCATGGCATTCCTACTTTTGTGTGTGTTAAAAGTGATGGAAGCTCCAGGAAGTTGTAGGTGTTTCTTTCAAGTCCTTAATTGACAAAAAAAAAAAAAAAAAAAAAAAAAAAAAAAAAAAGGCTATAATAGAACAGTTAACATATTGTTTTGAGGGAGATGTTACAACTCTATGAAATTCTGAAGTTTGGGAACCTCAAGTGCAGGCGGCCCCAAAGAGCTAATAATCTTCAAATTGCCTGTGTCAATTTGGAGGGTTCATGTTCTTGAAAGAAATACATGATATTTTCTTTCTTTCTATAAGATTTGAGATGCTAGGGCTTTATAGCACGCCTGAGTTCTGCAGCCTCGGAGATTAGATCTTGGTTCCTGCCTATACCTGTATCCTTAGAGGGGATGGGTTGTAAAGCAAATACATCAGTGCCTAACATGGTGTTAAGTGTTAATAGCTGCTTAGTAAATCCTAGTGGAAATGAAAGGAATTCTTAATGCTTGTTGGCTAATAGTCTGGTGCAAGGGGGGTCATGATCCCTGTCCCAGGCAATCCTCAGTCTGAGGGAGAGATCACAGCTCTTGAGTTTGGGGAACCCCAGTCTGAAAGAAGCCTGCTCATCACAACGTGTAAGTTCCTAAAGCTACACACATGCATTCTCATGACTGAGTGCTAACAACCTACCTGAGGGTTAAAGGGCAACACGTGGTTTGTAAAGAATAAAATGGACACAGGGCAAGGGCTCAGGAGCATTGGCAGGGCATTCCCTTTCCAAATCCTTAAGGAACAACTGTACTAGTTACAGCCTGTTAATGACATATCCAGTAGCCTTGTCTCCTTTTTCAGGTTGTAACTGTTCTTGACAGGCCCCCATTAGTTCTTTATTCTATACCCTAAGATTTAAAGAGTGTTCATAGCATCCTGGGGCTTTATCTGGACATGTTTACTCTTGAATGACTCTTTTGGGTGCTCTTGGAGCTCATCCTTGCAGGGAGAAGGAAGCTCACAGCTGAGTTCTAACACTCCTGAAGAGCTTGTAGATGCATGCAAGATGAGCAGTGTGCCCAGGGACCTCACTTACTTGGCTTAGACACTTTCTGTGTGGACAGACTCTGATGTTTATGGACTGCTGCCACATATGTGTTTTGTCCATTCCTCACAAGGGTCCTGGGTGGGGCGCCTGGGTGGTTCAGTTGGTGAAGTGTCTGCCTTTGGCTCGGGTCTTGATCCTGAGGTCCTGGGATCCAGCCCCACATCAGGCTCCCTGCTCACGGGGAGCCTGCTTCTCCCTCCACTTGTGCTCTCTCTCACTCTCTCTCTCAAATAAATAAAATCTTAAAACAACAACAACAACAACAACAACAACAACAACAACAAAAACAAGGGTCCTGTATCCTCATTTCCCAGATAAGGAAGCAACGCATAGACACTAACGAAATTGCTCAAATTTCCACAACTCTTAAGTGGCAAAGCCAGGATTCGGTCAGTTCTTTCGATTCCGAATCTTGCATTCTTTCCAAGTACTACATGCCTCCTCTTTCTCGAGCAGTATAAGCAGAATGAGGGGATGACATTCCAGTCAGGCTCAGGTTCACAACATCTCAGAGACAAGGAACAGAGCTTGCTCTGGTGGACCCTCCCAGCTGCTCAAGGACAGTTCTATTTATTGGTGGACTGCAGGAGCTGAGGGGACATGTAGAGGTCATCTGATCAACCGTGACAATTGGTGAAGGTAGATGAAGAACCCAAGGCCCAGAGAGGCCAAACCACTTCTGAAAGCCACATAACAGGGCTGATACTAGACCCTGGGTCTCTGTCCTCCCCACTCAGGGCTTTGTCTACTGTAGACTCAGGCTGAATCTTTGTGCTTTCTCCTGACAAGATTATTTCCAGGTGTTGGCAGTGAGACCAGGAGTAGTTAAAATGACATAAAAGTGTTTCATAGCTGAACAGACATGTTCAGAGAAGCTCCTGGGCCTGGGTGCTGTAGCCTCTGGGCCTTGGAAGTATATTGCTGATGTGGAGGCCTTCTGTAGGTGGGCAGCTGCTGTGTAGCCTGAGGTCTCAGGGCCTACCTCTTCAGCTCACAGAGAAACTTTATAGGAAGGAAGGAACAGTGAACAGCTTTTGTGGGCCCCAGTCCTGCTCTGAGATAGGCAGTGTCAGAGGATACCTCTCAAGATTTTTGTGCATGGTGGTACTTGGTGTTCCTAGAATGTTGGCCCAGCCCATCCACTGATAGTCAACTGATAATCCACTGGTTATCCATTAATATCCATGAGTGGATAATCCATGTTGCTTTAACTGACTCTCAAGTCAAATGGAATCTGGAAATCAATATGATACGAAGGAAAAAGCAGAAACATTTCAGACCCACAGCCCTCTAGGCTCTTTGTTCTAAAGTTTCAACTCAAATTTTTTTGGGGGGCATGCTGCTTTAGATGACCATCACCAATATACCTCTCTTTTATTGGGGTCATTGAAAATCAAAGCAAGGTTAAGTGCCCTTTCTGCTTTGGTCTCAAATCCAATTTTAATACTTAACAAGCTTCTCTAGGAACTCCCTGGGGCTGCAGAGGGCTTCGGGTGTGACCTCTCTGACTCACAGACAGCTAATGGGATTTACTAAAGACCAGAATTTAGGTCCAGTCTCTGTCTTGAACAGTAAAAGCTTGTTTGTCGGACTTGCTGATTATCCTTAATTCTTGCTCATTCTTCAAACTATCCTCCTCATTTCAGTAGTTGAACTAGTTGAAATTGGGTGGATTTGTGGCAAACCTTCTTACTGCTTAGAAAAGTGGGGATGATCAGGATTTGGTTGGTGGCTGTCTACTGACTTCTTCACTGGTTCTCTTGATATACTCAGAGAATTCCAAGGTGAGGGCCTATGGAACCATCACTCACATCTGGTATGGATTCCTAGGGCCTTCTCCTCCAGGCTAGGACCACCATCCAGACAAAAATCAGATCCTCCTAAATTTTCATTCCTCCATCCTACTCAGAGTATTTGATAAATATTTGTTCATCAGCCAAGGAGAGGATGAGTATTTAGTCTCATATCGCAGGGCAAATACAATCTGATTTAGTTTTCTACGGAAAAAGTAGCCTATCATCTGCTGCTTCTTATTTTTCAGAATAGCCCTTGGATCATACCTTCCTAGAGCTTTCTGGAGGGGCCTGAAGCAGCACTAGGGGCACTTCTGAGGTTTGCCAGTCTAGTCTGTTCTGAAGGGTAGGGATTAGAATCTTTCCTCTTCTGAGGTTTTGATATCTTGGTAGTTCTGTGATCTAAACCTGTGAGGGTAGGGGCGCCTGGGTGGCACAGCGGTTGAGCGTCTGCCTTCGGCTCAGGGCGTGATCCCGGTGTTCTGGGATCGAGTCCCACATCAGGCTCCTCCGCTATGAGCCTGCTTCTTCCTCTCCCACTCCCCCTGCTTGTGTTCCCTCTCTCGCTGGCTGTCTCTATCTCTGTCAAATAAATAAATAAATAAAATCTTTAAAAAAAAAACCAAACCTGTGAGGGTAGGTAAGGCATTGTCCTCCCCCAACTTCAGTTTCTCCACCTATAAAGCCAATCTGACTTCTGACTGGTTCCCTTTTAGCCCCTCCTTCCCAGGGCGCCTCTTTCCCAGGGCCCCTCTCTGGATGGAGAGGAGGGAGAAATGAGGTCAGAGGCATTGACAGGGAAGAAACTTAGGTGGGGTGACAAGAATCAATGGTCCCTGGGAAAAGAGTCTAGAAGCTCTCATAGCACCCTGTGTGCTAGTCTTGGGCTCCAGTGAGAGGCACTTAGGGAACTTTTCTTCCACAAGAGCATTTTCCCCCACCTGAGCTTGCTGTGGAGGAGGAGGGAGGGGTTAAGCAGGAGGGCTGAGTGAGGAAATGGCCTGTGCTACGAGAAACCTTTGCAGAGTTACCCAGGGTGGATGTAATTGCTGGGGATTAAGAAAGGCATGTGGGCAGGCCAGTTGCCTTAGATACTTCTGTGATTAGCATATATCACTTTGGGTCTCAGAGGAAGGATTATTTTGGCTCCTGAATGTTCATGCAGCGAATCCCCTGGTGGTGGAACTGGTCCCTTACCCTCTAATAAGTCATTTTGCTGTAGAATGCAATGAAAAACAAAACAAACAAAACCCAAGTAACCTTGCCATGAATAACTTGAAAAACAAAGCAGAGAGGTGCCAGGGTGTCTCAGTCAGTTAGCATCTGACTTTGGCTCAGGTCATGATCTCAGGGTCCTGGGCTCCAGACCCACATCAGGCTACCTGTTCAGCGGAGAGCCTGGTTCTCCCTCTCCCCCACCTGAGTTCATGCTCTCTCTTGCTATGTCTCAAATAGAGAGATAAAATCTAAAAAAAAAAAGAAAGAAGAAAAAGAAAAGCAGAGAAAAAAGTTATGTATAATTCCAGTATTTAAATACAACTGGTGTTTAAGTTTTGGTGAGTATTTTTATCTTGATCTTTTTTTCCCTTCTTCTTTATACTTTCCTATAAAGTTTCCATTTTGGGTGCCAATTTTCCGTCTGACATTGTTATCATGCACATATTCCCATGTCCCTCCACAGTCTCTTTAACCATTAGTTTTAGTGGCTGTGCTCCTTTGCCCACTCCTTATCTTCCAGCGGCCCTGTAACCTCTGTACCCTTGAGAACTCGTTGTTGAATTTTGTTGGGTCTTGATTGTCTCCCTGAGAGGCTGCTGGTAGGGACTTTACCTTCCTTTATATGCACAGAGTGGCTACATAGTAGGTGAGGAGAAAGGTTGGCTGCATGAGGACCACCCCCCAACTCTTTAAACTTCTCATCTCCCCTCTCTTTGTGTAGAACTACTTACTGCCTTAATTCCTTTTGACTCCAACTCCATAGAGTTATTTTTTCCCCTTAAATGTTGTTTTCATTTTGTCTCCATCTTCTCCTCCCAAGGCCAGGATACCCTTGGAAATATGAAAAAAATTTAATTCCAGTTAGTTAACATACAGTGTAATATTAGTTTCAGGTGTACATAGTGATTCAACACTTCCATACAACACCCAGTGCTCATCACAAGTCCACTTCTTAATCCCCATCACCTATTTCGCCCATCCCCCACCCACCTCCCCTCTGGTAACCATCGGTTTGTTCTCTATTGTTAAGATTCTGTTTTTGGCTTATCTCTCTTGCTCTTTTTTTTTTTTTTCCTTGTTCATTTGTTTTGTTTCTTAAATTCCACCTATGGGTGAAATAATGTGGTATTTGTCTTTCTCTGACTGACTTATTTCACTTACATTACATTCTTTATCCCCAATCATGTGTTGCAAACCTTTTAGTGTGTGTGGGAGACAAGAGGGGGAAAGGGCAGAGAAGGAGTCAGCAGTGTAGTGGGGCATTTGGAAGACAAATCACTTAGGATGCCTGAGTGCAACGGTAGCCAAGCGTCTGAAGGACAAGGGAATGTAGAGAAAAGAAGTCACTGGATAAGCCTTCTTGGAAGAGGGGTTTTGAGTTAGGATTGAAAAATAGTGAAAACTGTAGATAGGTTTCTCCAGCTTTGGGCTTTAGCTCTCATATTACCTTCATGTGTATGTGGCTGAATGTGCACGTGTGATGTGTGTACACATGTGTGACATGTATGTGTCCATGTGTGATGCATGTACACATATCTGCATGTACATGTTATATGCTTATACATGTCTCTTTGTGTATGATGTGTGTAGACATGTGTGATGTGTGTACATGTCAGTGTGTCTCTGTGGTGTGTGTACATATGTCCACATATATATGTTATGTGTGCATACGTGTGTGTATGATGTGTGTATATATGTCTGTGTATATGTGTGTCTGTCTCCTTTCCACAAACTTCAATATTGCTCCTCACGTCAGACTCTTCCTCAGAGAACCTATTCCCTCTCCTGGGAATCCTGGCCCTGGAATTGCTGCCAGCCAGCCCTAGTCTCCACAGTAACTGTATTGTGTGTGGAACAGGCCCACATCATTTTCCATGACTTGTGTCTCTAGCCATGGTAGTAGATTTGCCCCAGTTAGGTCATTATTCAGCTAAAAGTCTTCAGTGTCCCCACATCAGGATGAAGCCCAGATTTCTTAGTCCAAAGGGCCTTTCATGGTTCAGTACTGCCCAGATCTGACTGTTCTCCTATAGAAGCATTTTCCTCCAGGCGAACTCAATGATCCTCTCCCCCACTGAGTTGGCTGTGTTTAATGGTTTTGTATATCTTCCTGGGTTTTTCCTGCATCTGTTAATGCCGCCTTTTCTTAACTTGTCTAACTCTTATTTTCCTTTTAATATTCTATCAGACATCATCCCTCCAGGAAACCTTGCTCAGCACCCCATCTGATTACCTTATCTGCAGCACAGTAATCCTGTCCCCCACCCCCACCCCCCGCCCAGACTGGGAGCTCCTTGCAGGGGAGCTGGGTCTTGTTCACTGTCCCGCATCTCAAGGATCTGGCATATGCCTGGCATAGTCTGTAGTAGATGCTGGTAGAATAGAGGAATGAATAATGTACTCCACATCTGCCCACGTCTGGAATTGTCAGTGGCCTGGATATTGTGTTTTAGCCTGGGTGGGGAACTTATTTAGTCTCTGTCCTATTTTCACCTCTCTGACCAGATTGTTTGCTCTTGGAGGGCAAGGATGGCATTTGCAGCTCTTAGTAAACCTGGAGCCTGTGGACACACCAGGCACTGAGTCAGTGTTTATTGAAAGGAAAGAAAAAAGGAAAGAATGAAGTGGAGAACAGAGGGAGAGAGAAAGAAAAGGACGGTAGGAAGGGCGGGAGGATTACTTCAGGGTTGGTAACACTGCTAGTTTGAGTCTGGCCAAAATACGGATTTTCTCTCCATTCCCAAATTTGGGTTCTCTGGTCTCATTCTGGCAACTGCATGAAGTTATAAGACCCATTTGGCCCCCAAAGATGGAGATAATCAGACATTACATCATTTTAGAAGTTTTCTGAACGTTTTTAGAAGGTTTCTGAATTATTGCTGTGATTCTTTTCAATATGATCGATATTAATATCTGATTAAATTATCCATGGTATTTAATTGCTCCCCATGGTTAATTAAGACATTCTACTCCTCATAATCCCTGCTGGATCCTATATGGGTTACAGAGGAGTTACATAAAATGAGGTGTGCTTTCCACTGATGAATCACAAACATTCCTATGTATGTACTACTTTCTTCCCTGTGCTTACAAAACTATTGATGTTTGCATAAGGCCATGTATTCAATTCCCGAGTTATTCCCTTAAATAGTCTTGGAATCTGGGACAAGTCACTTGACCTTACCTTAAAGTAAGGTATAGAGTAATATCAACCTCACAATTATTGGATTATTATATGAGAGAACCAAATTTCAACATTGGACCATGGTTTGAAAAGCTCCAATTGAGGAGAAAAGATTAGGAAACAGAATCTGGGAATATAATAACTTACTTGAGCATTTGAGAATGAAGAGAAAAAGAAAAAAGAGATTTCTCTACATCTTACCTTTTAAAAAATGAAAATGGCTTGTTCATGTTTGAGATTGTGGATGGAGGTAGGAAACATTTATTAGACATATGTAAATGTGTAACTGGGTGATAATTTGCAAAAGGAATGGATAAGATATTATTAAAATTTTATTGTTGGGACACCTGGCTGGCTCAGTGGGTGGAGCATGGACTCTTGATCTCAGGGTTGTGAGCTTGAGCCCCACGATGGGTGTACAGATTACTTAAAAAGAAAAAAGAAAAAAAAAACCTGGCGGCCCCTGGCTGGCTCAGTGGATAAAATATGTGACTCTTGATCTTGGGGTTATGAGTTTGAGCCCCACTTCTGGGGTAGAGTTTACTTAAAAAAAAAAAAGGCAAAAAAGTGTTACTTTTCACCTTCAAATGATCCTAATTGGTTTAATATTTACATTCATTTGCTAATTTCGATAAATTGTCAAAGAAAAACTTTAACCATCTCTTCATGCCATGAATACAATACAAAGGCTATAGTTTTATAAACTTTGAAATATTTTCTAGAAATATTTATCTATACTTTGCCTTTACTTTCAATGAGTATTAGAATAAGCACTTCAGAGTTATGATTTTTATAGATATTATTGCTTAGGATAAGGGAAAAGAAAGTAATACTGTGGTAATATATCTTATTTTATTTTATTTTTTTAAATATTTTTTTTATTATATTATGTTAGTCACCATACAGTACATCCCTGGTTTTTGACGTAAAGTTCAATGATTCATTAGTTGCATATAACACCGAGTGCACCATACAATACGTGCCCTCCTTACTACCCATCACCAGTCTATCCCATTCCCCCATCCCCCTCCCCTCTGAAGCCCTCAGTGTGTTTCTCAGAGTCCATAGTCTCTCATACTTCATTCCCCCTTCTGATTACCCCTCTTTCTTTATCCCTTTCTTCTCCTACCGATCTTCCTGGTTCTTATGTTCCATAGATGAGAGAAACCATATGGTAAATGCCTTTCTCTGCTTGACTTATTTCACTTAGCATTATCTCCTCTAGTGCCGTCCATGTTGCAGCAAATGTTGAGAACTCGTTCTTTCTGATAGCTGAGTAATATTCCATTGTATATATGGACCACAACTTCTTAATCCAGTCATCTGTTGAAGGGCATCTCGGCTCCTTCCACGATTTAGCTATTGTGGACATAGCTGCTATGAACAGTGGGGTGCATATGGCCCTTCTCTTCACTATGTCTGTATCTTTGGGGTAAATACCCAGTAGTGCAATGGCTGGATCATAGGGTAGCTCAATTTGTAACTTCTTAAGGGACATCCACACTGTTTTCCAGAGTGGCTGCACCAACTTGCATGCCCACCAACAAAGGAGGAGGGATCCCCTTTCTCCACATCCTCTCCAACAATTGTTGTTTCTTGCCTTGTCAATTTTTGCCATTCTAACTGGTGTAAGGTGGTATCTCAGTGTGGTTTTGATTTGAATTTCCCTGATGGCTAATGATTTTGAGCATTTTTTCATGTGTCTGTTAGCCATTTGTATGTCTTCATTGGAAAAGTGTCTGTTCATATCTTCTGCCCATTTTTTGATTTGTTTATTTGTTTCTCATGTATTGAGTTTGAGAAGTTCTTTGTAGATCTTGGATACCAGTCTTTTATCTGTAGTATCATTTGCAAATATCTTCTCCCATTCTGTGGGCTGCCTCTTAGTTTTTTTGACTGTTTCCTTGGCTGTGCAGAAGCTTTCTATCTTGATGAAGTCCCACAAGTTCATTTTATCTTTTGTTTCTGTTGTCTTTGGAAATGTCATGAAAAAGTTTGCTGTGGCCGATGTCATAGAGGTTTGCTGCCTATGCTCTCCTCTAGGATTTTGATGGATTCCTGTCTCACATCAAGGTCTTCTATCCATTTGAAGTTTATCTTTGTGTATGGTGTGAGAGAGTGGTTAAGTTTCATTCTTTTCCATGTAGCTGTCCAATTTCCCCAGCACCATTTATTGAAGAGACTGTCTTTTTTCCTCTGGATGTTTTGTCCTGCTTTGTCAAAAATTAGCTGCCCAAAGAGCTGAGGGTCCATTTCTGGGTTCTCTATTCTGTTCCATTGGTCTATGTGTCTGTTTTTGTGCCAGTACCATGCTGTCTTTGTGATCACAGCTTTGTAGTACAGCTTGAAATCCGCATTGTGATGCCCCCAGCTTTGTTTTTCCTTTTCAACAATTCCTTGGAGATTTGGGGCCTTTTCTGGTTCCACACAAATTTAAGGGCTGTTTGTTCCAGTTCTTTGAAAAATGTCATTGGTATTTTGATCGGGATAGCATTGAAAGTGTAGATTGCTCTGGGTAGGATGGACATTTTAACTATGTTAATTCTTCTGATCCATGAGCATGGAATATTTTTCCATCTTTTTGTGTCTTCTTCAATGTCTATCAAGAGTGATTTGTAGTTTCTAGAATATAGGTCCTTTACGTCTCTGGTTAAGTTAATTCCAAGGTAACGTATGATTTTTGGTACTATTGTAAATGGGGTGGATTCCCTAATTTCTCTTTCTTCAGTCTCACTGTTCGTGTATAGAAATGCAACTGATTTCTGAGCATTGATTTTGTATCCCACCACATTACTGAATTGCTCTATAACTTCTAATAGTTTGGGAGTGGATTCTTTTGGGTTTTCCGTATAGAGTATCATGTCATCTGCGAAGAGAGACATTTTGACTTCTTCTTTGCCGATGTGGATACCTTTTATCCCTTTTTGTTGCCTGATTGCTGTGCAAGGACTTCTAGTACTATGTTGAATAGTAGTGGCGAGAGTGGGCATCCTTGTCATGTTCCTGATCTTAAGGGAAAAGCTTCCAGCTTTTCCCCATTCAGAATGATATTTGCTGTAGGCTTTTCATAGATGGTTTTTATGAGATTGAGGAATGTACTCTCTATTCCTACAGTCTGAAGGGTTTTAATCAGGAAAGGATGCTGTATTTTGTCAAATGCTTTTTCTGCATCTATTGAGAGAATCATATGATTTTTGGCTTTTTTTTTTTCTGATAAAGTCTGTGACACTGATAGATTTGTGAATGTTGACCCACCCTAGCATCCCAGGGATGAATCCCACTTGGTCATGATGGATAATCCTTTTAATGTACTGTTAGATTCTATTAGGCAGGATCTTGTTGAGGATTTTGGCATGCACATTCCTTAGGGAAATCGGTCTGTAATTCTCCTTTTTGATGGGGTCTTTGCCTGGTTTGGGGATCAAGGTAATATTGGCCTCATAGAATGAGTTTGGTAGCTGTCCTTCTGTTTCTATTTTTTGAAATAGTATTAGGAGAATAGGTATTATTTCTTCTTTGAATGTTTGGTAGAATTCCCTGGGAAAACCATCCGGTCCTGGAGTTTTGTTTTTTGGAAGTTTTTTTTATCACTGTTTCAATCTCTTCATAATTAATTGGCCTGTTTAAAAAAATCAAATTCTTCCTGTTTCAGAGTTGGTAGTTTATAGGTTTCCAGGAAGGCCTCCATCTCTTCCAGATTGCTTAATTTATTGACATAAAGCTGTTGATAAAAGTTTCTAATAATCCTTCCAATTTCATTGGTGTTGGTTGTGACCTCTCCCTTTTCATCCATAATTTTATTAATTTGGGTACTTTCTCTCTTCTTTTGCATAAGTCTTGCCAGAGGTCTGTCAATTTTATTTACTCTTTAAAGAGCCAGCTTCTAGTTCTATTGATCTGTTCTACTGTGCTCCTGGTTTCTAATTCATTGATTTCTGCTCTAATCTTGATCAACTGCTTTCTCCTGCGTGGGTTAGGCCTGTTCCTCTGTTGCTGTTCCAGGTTCTTGAGGTTAGAATATAAAAGCTACATTTTAGATTTTTCTATTCTTTTGAGTGAGGCTTGGATGGCTATATATTTTCCCCTTAGGGCTGCCTTTGCAGTATCCCAAAGGTTTTGGACCATTGTGTTTTCATTCTCGTTGGTCTCCATAAATTGTTTAAATTGATTTTTGATTTCCTGGTTTATCCAATCATTCCTGAGCAGAATGGTTCTTAGTCTCCAAGTGTTTGAGTTTCTTCCAAATTTTTCCTGGTGGTTGAGTTCCAATTTCAAAGCGTTGTGGTCTGAGAATATGCAGGGAATAATTTCAGTCTTTTGGTATCAGTTGAGACCTGTTTTGTGACCCAGAGCATGGTCTATTCTTGAGAATGTTCCATGGGCATTGGAATAGAATAAGTGTTATTTGATTCTGGGTTGTAGTGTTCTATATATATCTATGAGGTCCAACTCGTTGAGTATGGCATTCAAAGCTCTTGTTTCTTTGTCGATTTTCTGCTTAGGTGTTCTCTCTATTGCTGATAGTGGAATGTTGAGGTCCCCTACTATTAATGTATTTTTATTTATATTCTCTTTATTCTGGTTAAGAGTTGTCTTGTGTATCTTGCTGCTCCCCTGTTGGGGGCATATATATTTATAATTGTCATATCCACTTGTTGGATGCATCCTTTAAGAACAATATAGTACCCTTCTGTATCTCTAACTATAGTCTTTAGTTTAAAATCCAATCTGTCTGAAATGATAATTGCGATCCTAGCTTTCTTTTAAGGTCCATTGGCGTGAAAGATGGTATTCCATCCCTTCACTTTCAGTCTGGATGTATCTTTAGGTTCAAAATGAGTCTCTTGTAGACAGCAAATGGATGGGTCATGTCTTTTTATCCAATCTGCAACCCTGTGGTGCTTAATGGGAGCATTTAGGCCATTTACATTGAGACAGATTATTGAGAGATATGATTTTAATGATGCCATGTTGCCAGTAAAGTCTTTGTTTCTGTAGATTGTGACTTTCTGTTCTGTATCACTCTTGGGGCCTTTTTACTTTTATAGAACGCTCCTTAATATCTCCTGTAGGGCTGGTTTTGTGGTTATGAAATTGGTCAATGACTGGCGATTCTGGAAGGTCTTTTTCTCTCCATCAATTCTGAATGACAGCCTTACTGGATAAAGGATGCTTGGCTGCATGTTTTTCTCTGAAAGAGCTTTAAAAATGCCCCCCCCCCCCAACCGTTTCTCTCATTCCAGGTCTGTGTAGACAGGTCTGACGTAATTCTGATACCTTTGCCCTGGTACGTGAGAAATTTCTTTGCTCTGGCCATTTTCAATACTGTATCCTTGGATCTAATATTTGCCAATTGCACTATGACATGACGTGGTGTAGGTTTGTCGTGGTTGAGCCTGGGAGGGGTCCTCTCTGCCTCTTGGACACGAATGTTTGTTTCTCTTGCTAGATTAGGGAAGTTTTCTGCTACAATTTGTTCAAATATCTCTTCTAGACCTCTGTTTTTCTCCACCCCCTTGGGGATGTCGATGATTCTGACATTGGAAAGTTTCATTGAGTCAGTAATCTCCCATAACCTACATTCTTGAGATTGGATTTTTTTGAGCCAAGTTTCTGTCTTAGCTTTCTCTTCTACTAACCCATCCTCCAATTTGCTGATACGTTCTTCTGCCTCATTCACCCTGGCTGTCAGAGCCTCTAGTTTTGACTGTATTTCATTCATAGAATTTTTTATTTCTGCCAGATTCACTGTCATTTCCACTCTTAGAGATTCTATATTCTCATTAACATTTTTGTTAACACTTTTTTCAAGTCTAGACATCATCTTGACCATTGTTACTCTGAATTCCATTTCTGATAATTTGGTTACATCCATATCCATTATTTCTGTGGCAGAGGCCACAGACTCATTGTCTTTACTTTGCTGGGGGGGGGGGATTTCTCCTTCTCGTCATTCTGATGAGGAGAGGTTGTGGGGTTGTCCAGAGCCCAAATTATTGACCAGGACCCAGGCAGTGTGCACTTGTTTTATAGGGACCTTAGGGATATGGGCTTCTTGATTTTTCAGCCTGCCTCCTGGGGGAGGGGCCTGCCACGCCAATACTCAGGCAACCCTGTTTAGGTAGAGTCTCTGTGTCCTTTTCAAGGGGGGATGGGGACGGGCACTGTGTGAGCTGGTATTTCCAGGCTTTTGTTCTCCGGCGGCTTTCCCTGGTGGTTTGCTGTGCCTCTTCTGAGAGTCAGAGTAGCAGTGGCCGAATCTCAGCCTCTGTCTCAGAACAGAGGGATCGCATTCCGCTCTCCACTGAAGTTCTGGCCACTTTAACTCTGTTTCTGTTGGTGCTGCTCAACCCTGCAGCGTCCCGGGATGTGCGCCCCACACCCGGCGTCCCAGCCCTCACTTCCAGGGCCAGCACGTCTCTGTCCTTTGTGTTTCTAACACCGCCAGCTGCCAGCCGCCCCTGCGTGCTCTGGAGCTCCGTCTCAGTGTGGCTCGTGGGCGCTCCGAAGCTCTGGCCCTCAGACTGGTCATGCGCGTTCCCCGGCTCACATCTCAGTCTGCTCTCTCGCGGGTGCCAGTCTGCGAGTCTGCCCGCTCCCCCGTGCAGGTGGCTACTGCTTCCCGGCACCCAAACGCGGCAGCTGCTTCATAAAACAGATATCTTCCGATATCTGTGCGCGGTTTCACGGCTCCCTGCTTCGTACCTCAACACTCAGCGCTGGAGATGTTCATTTGTAGAGATCCAGATATATCTCCTGCATCTCAGGCTGATTCCGTGGATGTTCAGGATGGTCTGGTACCTATCCAGCTCGACTCAGAGGACCAGCTGAAAAAGGGGACCCCTATTCCTCTGCCATCTTAACTCCTCCCCCTGTGGTAATATATTTCAAAATAAATTTGGCTAAGTAAAAATAGTGAGTGGATCTAGAAAAAAGTATTGATAATACAGGGATTAATACAGTATTAATAATACATGGATATGGGAACAATTGTGAAGGAGGAATATGAGTTACAGAGGTTTTGGAAGCCCTGGATTACAACATGGGCACTGCAGTTTTCCTTTGGAGGGTTCCAATCCTCTTCCTGGGAAATACAGACTGTGGTATAGGAGTTTCAGGTGCAGCTGAGGGTGGGAAAAGGCTCCATTGTGAGGGCAGGCCCAGTTC
>NW_024423564.1:178181-249211 GCF_017311325.1 Ursus maritimus
CAGCATGGACCTGGGGGGCACCAAGACTCAGGAGCTGACCCAGAGTCACCCTGAACAGGTAGTGTATCCTCTGAGCCCTGCTCTTTGGCGCCCCCTGCGTCTTCCATTCTGTACCCATGTCATTAGCTGAAATGGTCTCTGCACTGTGGCAAGACTGGTGACTGAACAGGTGTCAGGAGACATGGGGCAGGATCCTAGTTCCACCACTTGCTAGCTATGGGACCACAAGTACACTACTTAACCTTTCTGAACCTACATCTCTATGTGTAAAATGGCTTTGGTCTGCCTATGTTTTGAGGGTGTTATGAGGATTAAGCAAGGTCTATTATTTGGAAAAGCTACTGGAAAATAGTAGGTGTTTGATTAAGTGTCAAACTCAAGGAAAATTGTACAATCCATTTAAACTAGAGTGTAGACACTGTGATAGTAGTTCAAAGTCTCCATCTAGGGGGCACATAGTTTGTAAGGGTCAGAATTATAGTTGAAAGGATGAAGTTCTTATGGTAAAATGTCAGGTGTCATTGAGGGGTTGAGGTGGAGATGTGATCAGGGGAATTCTTTCCAGTGCAGGTTTTCTCCAGTGAGGTAGCATTCCCTATGGTTAATGTTGGGTTGGGTATCTGGCTGGCCTTATCCTTTTTGTCTGATTTTCTCCCATATTCTTCTCTGAGTCACTCATTCATTAATACTCTTATTACCAGTGTTGAAACTACCATTTGTTGAGCAGTTATTATGTGACAAGCACTCTGTTGAATATTCTAGTGTTTTTTCGTTTTAACCTTACCACATTCACATATATAATGGAATATCACTCAGCCATCAGAAAGGATGAATACCTACCATTTACGTCAATGTGGATGGAACTGAAGGGTATTATGCTGAGAGAAATAAGTCAATCAGAGAAAGACAATTCACTCATATGTGGAGTATAAGGCATAGGGCAAGGGAGGGAAAACTGAAAGGGAAGAAATCAGAGAGGGAGACAAACCGTGAGAGACTCCGGACTCCGGGAACCAAACTGAGGGTTACAGAAGGGAGGGGGGTGGGGGGATGGGATAACTGCATGATGGGCATTGAGGAGGGCACGTGATGTGATGAGCACTGGGTGCTATACGAAACTGATGATTCATTGAACACTACATCTAAAACTAACGATGTACTATATGTTGGCTAATTGAATTTAAATAATAAAAAAGAAAAATAGAAACCTTACCACATGCTGTGAGACTATTACCCACATTTTATAGAAGACAAAAGTGTGGTCTGAAGAGCGTAAAGAAATTGTCTAAGGTCACACATTCAAAAGTTACTGAGCCAGAATTATAGGCAGGTCTGTGTGACTCCGAAGCCCACGCTCTTCAAATTCTGTTATCCTGTGGGATACAAGTCAGCATTGACATCAGGATCAGCAAATGTTTTCTGAGAGCTGTCTAATTGTCACCCGTTGTTTCAGACAGGGACAAATCATACACACACGAATCCCCTTCTGGACCAAGACTTCTGAGGAACCTAGAAAATTCAGGACCTTTAGAAGCTGGAATTAAAGCTAACTTATTAAGCTTCCATGATGGAATGGGGGACATTATTGTGGCTCTCTTAAGCAGGGGATGTCCAGGCTTTAGGCTGGATGGAAAGGAAGTTCTCAGCCAAGCCAGATATCATGCAATCCGAGAGTCCTCTTCTAACACTAGGTTATGTGCCCCCTTTCTGAGCCCCTAAAATGATCTGAGCTTATTATATTTATTTTTTTTTAAAGATTTTATTTATTTATGTGACAGAGAGACAGCTAGCGAGAGAGGGAACACAAGCAAGGGGAGTGGGAGAGGAAGAAGCAGGCTCCCAGCAGAGGAGCCCAATATGGGACTCGATCCCAGAACACCGGGATCACGCCCTGAGCCGAAGGCAGATGCTCAACGACTAAGCCACCCAGGCGCCCTGAGCTTATTGTATTTAAAAACCAATTGCTATACTGTGTTTATATTATGTGTTAACGTCTGTCTCCCTTGCAGTACTAAGAACTTGAGGGTAGAACTGAAACTTACTGATCATCAACTTGTAGTACTTAGCCCAGTGTCTGTCATGCAGTGATGTCCTATAGATATGGAAAAATATGATAAACAAGGGGATTGTACCCAGTAGGGAGGAGGTAAGCAGACATTTGAGAGAAGAAGAGGAGGAAGGGGAAAAGAGTAATGATTTTAGGAGATGCTTGGCATTTGTGGCTCTAGAAGGATGCTATTTCATTGGAAGATAAGCATGTCATGGTGAGTAGGTCACTCAGTCCTGGTTGGGAGTCCTTAGTGATGCCACTACCATCACCATTCATTATCATCATCACTTAAGACTTGGCTACAGACATGATGTATGGATGCCACACTTAACCCTGAGCCTTGCTCAGTAAGTGTCTGATTTTGGAACGCCAGTAATTTCAGAGGAAGACACCAAAAAGAGGTGAGAGCAGGTTGACAGTAATTATTGCCTATTGTACCTAATCCTCCAGGAAATCAGATGTGAGACAATGGAGATGCTCAGCCAAACTCTTGGCTGATGGAGATGGAATTACCTTGATTTGAGTCCAGCTTACTTGTTGCCTTTGCTGGAATGAGTCTCAGAAACGCCACTGAGTTCCAGAGATGCCATGACTATTGTGGTTACTCTGTTTACACAGGATGTTATAAGCACAGCAATTTGTTTTTCTTTAAAATAAATTGTGTTCTCATTCCTGAACCTAATTGCATACCTTGCTGTCTGTGGCAGAACAGGTCAAGTGTCCCTCAGCAGGGCTCTGTATCTGTGGGGGTGTTGAGCCAGGTATGGCTGGTGGGGCCTTGCCACCACCACTGGAATGTGGTCTCACACACCTACCTGTTGACCTCTCCCCATAGGAAATGGCAACGAGTACGGCCAGGCTCTGACATTCCTGGCCAAGGTTAGCCAGGGTGGGCTAAGAGAGACTTGTATAGCCTGCCTTGGTGGGCTTACCTTACTTTCTACTCTCTTCCCATTTTTATTTCTCTCAAATGCACACAGAAATTGCCATCCTGGACAAACCCAAAATGAAGTGGACATGGAAGGTTGAGGTCGAGAACAAACTACTGTGGCTGGGAAGGAGAAAGTACTATCTAGCAGATCACCCAGACTGGAAAGTATCATCCCCTTTGCTGTTCTCACTGCAGTCTGTGTGCTTTCCCCTCTGCTTGTCCTGCCAAATGGCAGCAGTGAAGTGGGGAGGGACTTTGGTCTTAGTAGCCAGGTGATCATTCCTCCACCTAGAGGTGCTTTTTGCTTTGTGCCTAGTTTGAATTCAACATCTCTATTTTATCATCTTCAATGCCATTGCCACTGTGCCTATATCGTCATGTCTTTCAATACTACACCAAGGACCAAGCACCATACGTTATCATCTGCTTCAACAGCATTGTCATTACCACTAGCCCCATTACTACCCCTGCCAGGTCTGCTCATTCTCACTATCACTACTATTGCTGCTAGTTGGTGCTGCACCACTTCTACCACTGTCACCACCATGATGACAAGTACTACCACTGCCACCTCTGCTCACTCACCACCCTCACCTCCACTACCTTCATCACCTCTGCATCCCTTCTGTCACCACTTGTAACCATCGTCACTGCCACCACCACTATCATATCCAATGCTTTTAGCACAATTACCATTGTCATCACCACCATCACCTCCACCATCTTCCCCACTACTGTCACCACCATCACTTTTACCACCATCACTGCCGCCACTGTCACTACCATCACTGTCACTTCCACCACCATCACCACCACCGTCATCTCCACCACCATCATTGCCACCACTGTCACCACCATCAGTTACCATCTCCACCATGTCCACCACACCGCTGTTACCACTGCTACTGCTAACATGACTCATTCTCACCCCATCACCATCACTACTCATTTTCACCACCACCATTACCACTAGCATGGGGAAGAGAAGACTTACTGGTTGATGAGTAGTCATCTTTGAGTGATTAAAAGGCTGTAGAAGAATAGTTAAAGTTACTCAGGATGGGTAAAGGAGTAGTTAAAAAAATGGACAGAAATTAAAAGGAATTAGAATTACATTTGGGTGAATATAAGCAATGTGTTTCATGGAGCTAAGGCAGACTAGAAGGGTGAAAAGTTTGATGATAAAAGATGATGAATAACTTGCAGCATGTTGAGTTTATTTGCCTAAGATGACAACCAGCTAGAGTGGGCCAGTAGGTGGCCTTGTAGCCCACTTACTCATTGATGCTTGGACCCCCTCTAAAGTATTCCTTAAGAATGGCAGTCTAAGCTATAGATCATCAATCCTTTTAAGATTAGGGAGCCCATTTTTTTTAAAGATTTTATTTATTTATTTATTTATTTATTTATTTATTTAACAGAGATAGAGACAGCCAGTGAGAGAGGGAACACAAGCAGGGGGGGGTGGGAGAGGAAGAAGCAGGCTCCGAGCAGAGGAGCCCGATGTGGGGCTTGATCTCAGAACGCCGGGATCACGCCCTGAGCCGAAGGCAGACGCTTAATGACTAAGCCACCCAGGCGCCCCACTGAGCCACCCAGGCGCCCCTAGGGAGCCCATTTAATTTGAAGTAGCTGGTTCCTTCCAGCTATTTTTATTTTGTAAGTTTCTCATCTTTCCACAGTACTGAAATACATTGTCTTTTCCAAAGTTAAGCCATTTTAGATCAGGGTAAAATTTTTTCTGGTCACCATTCCCAGTCCTTGTGCCCAAATCTTGTTGCCTTGCACAGGCAACCAGTGTTATAACTCAGTATGATTTTTTTTGTTGAGTCGTTTCCTTGCCTTTATGTACATATTTAGGAACAACGTAGTATTATATTGTGTGTACATTTGTGTGTACACATACTTCTTGTATCTGTCTGCCCCTTGCTTTTTTTCATTCAACAACACATTAGTAGAATAGGGAAGAGGATAGACTCTGGAGCCAGACTACATGGATTCAAATCACAACTCTGTCACTTGTTATTTGCATGATCTAAATAATTGACCCTCCCTTAGCTTCAGTCTCCTCCTTTATTAATTGGGATTATAGGATACCTATATCCTTTAGGTTCATGTGTGAATTAAATGAGTTAATTTATGTAAGCACTTAAATCAGCACCCTGCACATACTGTAGAAGGGTATAAAGTCACGTTGTTGCTTGTCACTATTCCTTAGTAATGTGCTGGTTGTCCCACAGTCTCTTTAGCCCTTTCTAAATAGATGGTCATAGACTGTTTTGATTTCCACTCTTGCAAATAAGATTTCCATGCATTTTTTTATATATGCTTCTGTATACACTTGAACAATAGTTTCTCAAAGGTAGAGAGGATTAAAATTGCTATGTTTATCATTTTAAAGGCTTTTTAAAGGAAAATATAATGAGTAGATATCTGCATTCTGTTTCTTCCACCTGTTGGTTTTAGTTCTTACTCCTTGGGCAGCCTGAGCCATATAACAGCTCTGAAGTAGTAGACCTAGTGGTTAGGACTACTAACGTTAGGTTCAGATTAACTTTGAGGGAGAGGGGGGTCACATTTTGGAGAAGCTTATTAAGCATTTATATACAATAATTCATTTGATTACTATGACTTAGGTGCCATGACATCCCCGCTTTACTCATGAGGAAATGGAGGCAAAATTATTTAAGGTCACACAACTGTAAGTGGTGGATCCTTTGTATAGATGTGAACATTGAATCAGTCCATATTAGGTTTCTTAATATTCTGTTCAACATACAGAAAACATTCAATCAATGTTAGCATTATTCTAGGGTTAATTGGTGATTAATAGGCTATAGAATTATTATTACTGCCATTACCCTTACTACCCTCAGATTGTGATAAAGCTTATCTCTGGAAGTTCATTTCATTTGTCTTAACAAAGTGATATGAAACTGTGATTTAAAGCTTTGGTTGGCCAATCTCTTTTATTCTTTTCCATAGCCACAAACCACATTGTTAAACTTCGAGAAAATTGCCATAATTAGCACCCTGGTTTTTGCCCACAGATAAGATATATGCACATATACTTAAATGCAAATACGGATGCACATAAGTTCTCATTTGTGGTGGGGGCCAGTAGGTAGGGAGCTGAGTTCTGCTGTATGCCTAGGAGAGAGTAATGGGGGCCTGTACCTGGTCCTTGAGGAGGACAGGTGGGCTGGCTTGAAATGCTGGAGAGCAGACTACAAAAAAAATTCTCTTCTGGAAACAATGGCATCCGTGGATGCACTGAGCACTACTCTGTGATAGAAGCTGGGGATACCAAGATGAAGAAGATGCATCCCCTGCCCTCCAGGGTTTTTATGGTAGTGCAGAGGACAGACATGTTGATGAATGTTTGCACCATGGGGTGACACACAGGGACACACTCTAGAGGCACTTATAAAGTATGGTGGTGTCTTCCTGGCCCTAGGATCCTTCAGAATATGTCATAAGGACAAAGGGGTAGGCAGAAATTTGAGGCACAGGGAGAGGCATGTATGAAGGCTGGATGTAACACAGCAGGGGGTGTGCAGACCACTGTAGGGCCTGGAGGGATGGCTCTCTGGTGCAGTGCACATGAGGAGGGAGGGGTGAGGCATCATGAAGGGGTCTGAAAGCCACGTTAAGGAGTTCCTACTTTTGAAGGATATGGGCAGCCACCAAAGGTTTTTTAGAAAGGAAAGAAGCATGATTAGACCTTAATTGTACAGGCTGTTTCTTCAAATAGTGGCACCCTGAGGAAAAGTTGAGCTGCCTTGAGGTGGGAGTGGGATTGTGGGGAAGAGAGCACAATGGGAATGGGGTCCAGGCAGGGGCTGGCAGTGGTCTCTGGAAATGTTGGAAGGTGGACCTTATAACCATGACTGAGTTTGACTGACTACATTGGCCTGTCTGATAGTTTCCTGTGGAACAAGCAAATCATCAAGTACCTTTGCCCTGACCAGTAACCACAGAGGTGTTTTAATCTTCAAATGACTTGTGATTTTGGCGTCACTGTTACTCCCAACCTGCAGCTGAATAAATGAAGGCTCAGGGAAGTCAAGGACGTGGCTTCAAATCCCATAGTAGGTGAGTGCCAGCGCTTCATGTAGCACAATCCAGTACCCCTTTGCCGCCAGGAGCATCCCCACAGGGAAATGAGTGCAGAGATTATTATGCTGAGTTCCAGATTGGAGCATAACTCTGTGTAGCCACCGAAAGCAGCCGTACCCAGAGATGACTCATTCTGTGGTAAAGTGGCCCCACAGGGCGCCATCTGGTGTGTGAGGAGATGGCCAGGTGTCCTGATGAGGAAGAGGGGGTGGGAGACCTGAAGAGCTACATGTTCTCCAGGTGGTTCCCTCCTCCCAGGGTGGAGGCAGTAAGTAAGACCTCCAGGGTTGGCAAGGGCGAGGGGCCTGCGACTTTCATCACAAGGGAATAACTGGATCAGCACAAATCCATCATCGCTTCTGGAAAAAATGCTCCCAGGACATGCCTGACTCTGCCAACAGAGCTCAGCAGGGCTGTTTGGCAACATGGCCCCTCAGGTGCTACAGTTCTTCTGCAATGTTTTGGTGACAAGAGAAAGGGATTTCTTAAGTGCTCAGCTGTAAGAATAAGTGGGTGCAGGGGGGTATGGTGAAATGGGGTACAACCCTACCCCCCCTGCAAGGCTTTCTGCCGCATCAGGACCCTGGGTCCTGGCGACCCTGTAGGCAGTCGCACCTCTGAGTTCAGGAAAGTGGGATGCCTTTCATGCTTTAATTCTTTGGTTCTTCAGACACAGGCATACCTCATTTTATCACACTGTGCTTTATTATGCTTTGCAGATATTGTAGTTCTAATAAATTGAAGGTTTGTGGCAACCCTGCATGGAAAATTTATTGGTACCATTTTCCCAACAGTATTTGCTCAATTTGTGTCTCTGTGTCACATTTTGGTAATTCTTTGTGAGAATTTCAAACTTTTTCATCATTATTATTATATTTTTCATAGTGATCCATGGTCAGTGATCTTCGATGTTGCTATTGTAATTGTTTTGGGACACCACATACCACTTCCGTGTAAGATGGCAAACTTAATCATAATGTTTTATGTGTTCTGACATGTGTGTGCTCCACTGACAAGGCTTCCCTTGCCTCTCTCCCTCTTCTTGGTCCTCCCCATTCCCTGAGACACAACAATATTAAAATTAGACCAATTAATAACCCTACAATGGCCCCTAAATGTTTAAAGGAAAAGAAGAGTCACGTGTCTCTCAATTTTAAATCAAAAGCTAGAAATGACTGAACTTAGTAAGGAAGGCATGTCAAAAGCCGAGATAGGCCAAAAGCTAAGTCTCTAGATTCAATTAGCCAAACTGTGAATGCAAAGGAAAAGCTCTTGAAGGAAATTAAAAGTGCTACTCCAGTGAACACACAAATGATAAAAAAGCAAAACTGCCCATTTGCCGGTAATGGAGAAAGCTGCAGTGGTCTGGATGGATCAAACCAGCCGCGACACTCCCTTAAACCAAAGCCTGATCCAGAGCGAAGCCTCTCTGTTCGTTCCTGTGAGGGTTGAGAGAGGCGAGGACGCGCAGAAGAAGAGTTTGAAGCTAGCAGAGGCTGGTTCATGAGATTGAAGTGTAAGACGAAGTGGCAAGTCCTGATGTCAAAGCTGCAAAGTCACCCAGACGGTCTAGCCAAGATCATCAGTGACGGTAGCTACACTAAATAACGAGTTTTCAGTGCAGATGAGACGGCCTCGTGTTGGAAGATGTCGCCTAGAGCTTTCGTAGCTAGAAAGCCGAAGTCAGTGCCTGGACTCAAAGCTTCAAAGGACAAGCTTACTCTCTTGTTAGAGGCTAATACAGCTGGTGACTTTAAGCCGAAGCCGATGCTCATTGACCATCCCAAAGATCTAGGGCCCTTAGGAATTACATGAAATCTACTCTGCCCAAGCTCTAGAAATGGCACAATAGAGCCTAGGTGACAGCACATCTGTTAACAAAATAGTTTACTGAATATTTTAAGCCCACTATTGAGACCTATTGCTCAGGAACAAAAAGATTCCTTTGAAAATATTACTGCTCATTGACAATGCTTCTGGTCACCCAAGAGCTGTGATGGTTATATACAAAATATTAATATTGTTTTCATGCCTGCTAACACAACATCCATTCTGCAGCCCATAAATCAAGGAATAATATCTGAAGTAAATAGTGATTCCTCTGATGGATCTGGGCAAAGTCCATTGGAAACCTGGAAAAGATTCACCATTAAGAACATTCATGATTTATGGGAAGAAGTCAAAATATCAACATTAACAGGAGTTTGGAAGAAGTTGATTCCAGCGCTCACGGATGACCTTGAGGGGTTCAAGACTTCAGTGGAGGAAGTAACTGCAGGTGTGGTAGAAATAGCAAAAGAATGAGAATTATAAGTGGAGCCTAACAACATGACTGAATTGCTACAATCTCATGACCAAACTTGAATGGATGAGGAGTTGTTTCTTAGGGATGAGCAAAGAAAGTGGTTGAGATGGACTCTACTCCTGGTAAAGATGCTATGAATGCTGTTGAAAGGACATCAAAGGACTTGGAATATTACATTAACTTAGTTGATAAAGCAGTGGCAGGATTTGAGAAGATTGACTTCCTTCAATTCTGAAAGAAATTCTGTGAGTAAATGCTGTGAAACAGCATCCCATGGTACAGAGAAATTATTCATGAAAGGGAGTCAATCGATGGGGCAATTTTATTGTAGTCTTATTTTAAGAACTTGCCTCAGCCACCCCCATTTCCAGCAACTGTCACCCTGACCAGTCAGCAGCCATCAACATCCGGGCAAGACCCTCTTCCAGCAAAAAAGATTTACAACTTGGTGAAAGCTCAGATGTTGGTTAGCATTTTTTAGCAACAAAGTATTTTTTAATTAAGGCGTGTACTTTTTTTTTTTTTAGATATAATGCTATTGCACACTTAATAAACTGCAGTATAGTGTCAACTTTTATAGGTACAGGGAAACCAAAAAATTCATCTGACTTGCTTTATTGCAATATTAGGTTTATTGGGGTGGTCTGGAACTGAACCTGCAATATTTCTGAGGGATGTCTATGCTTTTAATTACCATACACAATGTGTCAGCTGCCTTGACAAGAGTTTTACAAGTACCTGATTTTATCTCCACAATAACCCTGAGAAATAGGTACTGATGTCTCCATTTAACAGATAAGAATATATCCTGTACATTACCATGAATGTCCATTTGATGCCATGTTGATTGCCACTCCATGCACACAGACAGATGCTGTTCTGGATGCTGGGGAGAAGCAGAGAACAGGACCACAAAGACCTAGTACAGGGCGCCAGGCAAGCTGCTCCCAAGATTGTGTGAGATAACGTGTACAAATGTGTTTGCTAGACCATAAGGGGCCACATGCCTAGAGGGACATCCTGGCAGGAATAAAGGCTCAGCACACTATGAAAGTTGGATAACACCATGCTATGTGAATCAGAGAGCTTAGGAGACCTGTCACTTGTGACTGTCCCACCACAGCCTTCAACTGGGAGGCTGGTGGTCTTGGCTTTCAAGGTCCTATAGGTCAGACAGAACGCTATGCTGGTTGCCCAATTTTCACAAGCTGTGAGGAGACATCCTCTCCACTCCACCCCCCATCCTCCACATGTTCCAGCTCCTTCCACAGTGCCTGTTCTGGGGCTGGGAGGATGCTCAGCAGAGAAAAGCCCAGAGCCCTGGCACTCTTCACCCTGGTGTGGGTCTGGGGACTCCCCCTGTTCTGTTGGTCTAGAATCCCTGCGTGGACTTGTGCTTGAAGGTCTGAGAAGCACAAACACATGGAGAATGCTATGGAGGGTCTTCATGAATTAACTCTGAATTCACAGCTTGTGTTTGAGATAAACTGTCACCTCCTGTTGACATAAATGCTTTAGTAAAAAATTGTTTAGTGTATTATATTTGTTTATTAATATACTGTTCTTAAATCCATAGCAAAGGGTACCATGTTACAAGCTTTATGAAATAGAAATAGAAAATCACAACCAAGGAAAGGAGACATACCAGATATGGGAATCAAAAGGAATAGTTTTTCTTGATCATTTTGGAAACAATGAACAAAGTATACAACTTTCTATTATAAAAGCAGTGCATGTTTATGTAGAACACTTGTAAACATAGAATGCATCAAAAATAAAAATATTCTATTGGCCTAAATTATACTTGTGTTACTTTAGAGAATACAATTCCTTATTTATTATTATTACTATTATTATTATTTACACTAGGTATTTTATTGTATGTGTCAGTGTATATAAAATAATTACCCTTGTGAAATAGAAATTTATGAAAATTCAGAGAGGTAGATGTTAAGGACTGACAAAAAAGTTTATATGTATGGCACCTGTTGTAGGGATAAGCTTTTGTACAGGCTTCAAATTTAGTTCTCCTTTGAACATTCACCAGTCCATTAAAAGTGGTTTAGAAAACAATCCAAAGATTCGTTGTATTATAAAAAGTGACAGACTTGATGGGGTCTGAAAGGATTCTTACTTGAAGATACTCCAGTCAGCAGGGGGTCATGTTGAGCATTCTGCAGACAGAATTGTTTCAAATCTGTAGCTACCTGGGAAACCTTCACCCAGTGGAGCCTGGCTTCCAGCTGGAGCTGTTGAATGACTTTCTTCATAGTGGCGATGCTGGAGGAACCAGATATGGTTCTCAATAGAGCCGGGCAGACTTGTGGGTGCGTGGATGGGTTGCGTCTTGGGTCCATGGGGGCAGAATGCAGGCCAGCATGGCCCGTATTTATTATTTTAAAGCCTACTTTTTTCACTTAACAGCATATTTTTTATTTTTCTACAGCATGTCTTAATGACTAGTTATAACCTCAATATAGTGAATTAATTTACATTGCCTTTTCCTCTACTCTTATAAAATTTTTGCAGTAAACACCCTTATGTATAAGTTTGTAAATACTGCTGATTGTTTTCTTAGCCTAAATTCCTAGAGGCAGGATCCCTGGGTCTCAGCACACTCATCACATTTTATCCGCAGGCAAGGACACAGGCTCTGGAGTCAGACCACTTAGGACTGACATCCAGCTCTGCCACCTGCCAGCTGAATGGCCTTTGAAGATCTTGCAGGACCAAGTTTCCTCCCTTGTGAATGTGGTTATTGACAGTACTTCCTTTATTGAATTGCTATGACACCCAAGTGGCTTAATACATGGTAAGCCCTTAGATCCTGGCCTGGCCCACGGTGAGCACAAAATTCTTGGCTATCATCATTATTCTTATAGTTATGGGTGCCAACCTGTCATCCTGAAAGAGTGTCCCAATTTTAACTCCCACAGGCATTGTATGAGACCATTCATTTCCACACACCTTTGTCAATGCTGGGTATCATCATTCCTCTTATTATTTCATTGTTTGCCAACCTGATAAGCAAACTTGTTGCTTTAATTTTACTTCTTTGATTACTAGTGATAAACATTTTGTTTGATATCTTGGTATTTATTTATTCATTAGTGAATTTCCTATTCACGCTTTTTTGTTTTGGGTAAATTGCTCTTTTTCTTTATGGATTTCTTTAATATATTAATAATGGATATATTAACCTTTTGCTGGTCATATATGTTGTAAATGTATTTTTTTCAGTTTCTTTGTGCAATTTAATTTTGTTTCTATTTGTAGACACAGAAATTGTATTTTTTTGTTGTTCTTGCCTCTTATGCTTGTATACTGAAAAGACTACCATGAGATAAGTTGTCTGTATTTTTCTAATTAAAAAAATTTTTTTTTACTTTTTGAACTCAAATGAAATTAATTTGGAATTTTTATAGTTAACTATCCCACTTTTTTGGTTTAATTCTTTATTAATTATTATAGTCTAAATTATATATTTTAGTTTGTTCCGTAGTTGTCTACTCTTTGCCATTGATCTCTGTCTTTTCCTGTGCTTGTATTTTAAATTTTTTGTAGCTTTATGAAACACTTTAATATCTGTTGATACAAGTCCACTTTTCACTAATTTTTTTAGAAATATTTTCTCAGCTATTACCATCTGCTTATTTCCATAAATAAACTCTGGAATAATTTGTTACTTCTAAGAAGAAGAATGATTTTGATTAACATTCCATCCATTTTATAAATTAACTAGGGGAGAATTGATAGTTTTACTGTTTGTACTTTGCTACCTAGAAACATGGAAGTTATTTCTTATTTAATTAAGGTATTTTAAAATAAATTGTCTCAGATTTACAGAAAAGTTGCAAAGATAGTACAGCATTCTTGTTTACCCTGTACACAATTTCCCTATTGTTAAGGTCTTGCATTATTGTAGTACCTTTGTCACAACTAATGAACCAATTTCAAATATGTTACTATCAACTGATGTCCATACTCAATTTGTCACTCTCATTTGTTTACTCCTAATGTCCTTTTTCTGCCCCAGCATCTCATCCAGGATACCATATTAGTCACCGTGTGTCCTTGGGCTCTCTAGACTGTGGTAGTTTTTCAGACTTTCCTTGTTTTATATGACCTTGACCACTCTGAAGAGTGCTGGTCAGGTAGAATATTCCTCAATTTGGGTTTGTCTGATTTTTTTTTTTTAATGATCAGACTAGACATTGTTTTTTAGGTCATGGGAGCTAAAGCAAAAAGGAAATCAGAATAAGTTACAGAGGTCTTGTTTTCCTCAAAGGAGACTTAAAAAAGAAGGAAAGAAAGAAATGTCTATCAGTGGGAACTTCTAGAAGAGGCATCATCAGGTGACAAGGAACACCCAATCTCCAGGAAGAGTGTGGTAACATGTGGAAATAGTTTCCATGGTCCCCTTTTGTTAAGACATGCAGAAAATTCCAGGTCAGCAAACAACATTTTGGTCTAAGGAAGGTCACTTTTTGAGCAGCTAGGTTAATATATTTGACTTTTGAGTCTTTTAATGATCTAACTTGTCTCCTAGATAGAACTTAGAGGACAGGAGTGATTAGATAAAAACTTCCTCTGACTACCTTTCCCGTGTTAGGAGTAAAGGTGACAGTCAAACTGTCCAGGTTCCAGTCCTGGCTCCATCTCCTCACGAGTGCTCTAACTTTGACATTGCTAAACTGTAGAGTCCTGGTCTCAGATGGAGGAAGCCATAGCCCCTACTGTAGAGAGCAGTGCAGCAATACAAGAGCAGCAGGGCTGGTTATGGTCATCATTTTTTTTTTTAAGATTTTATTTATTTATTCGACAGAGAGAGGGACAGCCAGAGAGAGAGGGAACACAAGCAGGGGGAATGGGAGACGAAGAAGCAGGCTCATAGCGGAAGAGCCTGATGTGGGGCTCGATCCCAGATTGCCGGGATCACGCCCTGAGCCGAAGGCAGACGCTTAACCACTATGCCACCCAGGCGCCCCAGTTATGGTCATCATTACCATTCTTTTGGGATGAGCCTTCCGGACCCCTGAGTGAGAAGGTACCTTTTCAGATATGTGCCTGAAGTGCTGGCGACTGTATTTGCACAGGACTTGGAAACCAGAGAAGTAGGGAGCAGGTCTGACAATCTATTATGAAAACTGAGAAGTCAAACCAGTGCTCTGAACCTGCAGGGCAGGAGGCCTGATCGGTATGGAGCCAGGCTTTGGGAGCCACCTGCAGGTAAGGCTGAGTTTTCTCTAGGAAGCAGCTTAGGCTCAACTCTAACCCTTATTAGAGGTCCTTCATCGAGTCCCCAGTCTTCTGTCCCACAGCACAGGCAGAATTAATTTGTCCTGAAAACAAAAATGATGATGACAGGAATACCTTGGCAAGGTTCCCCTGGTCCTGAGCCACATAGCTTCTCTCAGGACCCTTTGGTTTTGAATTGGCTGCAAAATGGCCTCCCCCCTTTTCTGGTACAATGTACAAGTCTGCTTCGTAGAAATACTGAGTGAACTGAATTTTGGAGAAAATTTGCCAAAGACATCCATTTTCAGTAATGATAAGTACTATTGCTCCGTACTCTCTGGTGGTAATTACAGTCTAGACCCTGGTCGCTTGAGGCCTACCTGAATCATCATCTAGAACTGCGTCATTCACCTTCCAACTCTGCCTGGCCTGAAGATGCAGGTTCATTACACCCTAATGTGCTCTTGCTTTATTAGCATAGTCATGAAGGGGATGCTAAAACATTGTCATATTTACTAATATTTGGAAACGTCCTACACCTAAAATGTTACAGTTATATTGAGATTTGAATGTTGCGAAACATTAAGGACTGAGAACTTACCTGAAATTTATTTAGTGCCTGAGCTCATGGCTGACTTTGACCTTAGAGACTGAATTGTATTTGTGTTTTGGGTCCTTGCCTGCACTTGCAGTCAATGTACTCATTCTTGGATGTTCAGAACTTTATGAGCTGAGCAAGAGCTCTGTGGACATACCTTCATCTTGTAAACCGAGACACTGAGGACACAGGTAACTTCCACATAGCTCATAAGAACCAGGAATTCGAGGTCAAGCTGAGGGATTCCAGTTCTTTTTTTTTTTTTTTTTAAGTCACAGCTTGATTATCTCTACTTTAATGAATTAACTTCCTCACCTACATGGGCAGAGTTGCTCACTGGGCCACCTTTAAGGCTAGACATTTTTCTGACATTGCTTTTCTTTCATCGTATTCTATTTTCTTTTCTTTGTTTCTGTGTTTGCCTCTCCCAGTAGACTTTGAGCCCCTTGAGGACAGTGACTTTGTCTTATTCTTGTCTGAATTCCTAGGATCTGGCTCAATGCCAGCCACAGCAGGTTTCCATAACATGTATATTGAATGAATGAACAGGCCAAAGGACACACCATGCCAGTTTCATGATCAATCTTTGCATTCATATTTAGTTGTCAGGCATTTTTTTATGCCAGGGATTTGCCACTAGTCTGCAGTGTGGAGCTAGAGACCAGCCTTCTTATCTTGGGACCTTACATCTGGGTGCTCTGGCTGGGTCCCCCATTGTTTCATATATGTATGGGTGATTTCCCACTCCAGGGTTCCTCCTGACTCCTGCTTAGAGCCACTGGATGTGTCTAGAGGGCATCTAGTATAATCTGTTATTTTCCCAGGTAAGGGGGCTCAACATGCTCTATACACCTGGCTCTTGTCCACCCCAGAGCTGGAACAGAGGGCAGCAAATGGGACTGATGGTTTGATTCCAGATGAAGCTGAAATAGAGTAATCCTTTTATACAGTTGAGTCCATGGGTGGAATAGCCAATGAAACTCATCCACTTTTAGCTTTCGCAATATCTTGAGCTATGGGCACCAAGGTGGATTTGTCACCTGGATATTCCAGTAGAAGTTGTGATAATTATCAGCTGCTACTCCTTTTTGCTGCCTCACATCCGGCCCTCCTCACAGCCTGCCAAAACACACCTTGCACAACTGTCCTCTTCTTTCAAATACACAGGATGCAACTCATTCTATGAGTCAGTTCTGCTGAGCTGTGTCATCAGTCAAGTGGATGTGGCCTTGGGAGTGTCACCTGGGGTCTGGAGAGCTGGGGGCACAGTGGGAAACTGGAGCATGGTGGCCCTGATGAGGGCTTTACCAGGAGTGTGTGAACATGGGACGGGCCACATTTATGGTCATCTGGTACCATCCCCTGTTCTTGACCCCCTCTTAATCTCTGATACAAAAATTCTTGAATTTAAGATCGGGTCAAGGTAAATGTAGGTGATGGTGTTGGTGTAGGTATATTAAGCTGCAATGATATACAGACTGGGAGTGTCAGAATCAACGTTTTGGCCCAGCCTGGATTAGACCTCAACTGAGTGCTCAATATATGGGTGGTACAATGTTTGCCATATTTTAGACAGAGCTCTTTAACACAAGAATAGTTTAGTCAAGTTTGCATGTGTGGTGTTTCATTTGTTTTTTATACCGTATCTTTTTTGTTTTTTTTTTTTTTAAAGATTTTATTTATTTGAGAGAGAGAGCGAGAGAGAGAGAGAGAGAGCACGAGCATAAGCGGGGTGGAGAAGCAGACTCCTTGCTGAGCAGGGAGCCTGACACGGGGCTCTAACCCAGGACCCTGGGATCATAACCTGAGCCCAAGGCAGATGCTTAACTGACTGAGCCACCCAGGTGCCCCTATTTTTTTTAAATAAACACTTTCATTTTTCTAATTTTTAAAAAGTAAATTCTATGCCCACGGTGGGGCTCAAACTCATAACCCTGAGATTAAGAGTCACATGCTCTACTGATTGAGTTGGTCGGGTGCCCCTATACAATGTTTTCTTAAAGACCAAAGTCTGGAAAGGGTGAGGATGGAGGTGCGTGAGATGGGTACTCTCAAACTTTGTAGGGTCATTAGCATGTGGGGGTCTTTTGAGGCCAGGAGCTTTACTTTGCCCCTCAAACTGGGGGTGGCCTTAAGGCCAAGACTGTGTCTCCCCAGAGGCTCCCAGAAGGTAGGGTTGGGGTGTCCCTGAGGTTAGCTGTGTCCCATCTTCTAACTGGGGGTCTCTGTTGGTAAGGGCTGGATCATCCGATGGGATGATTCCTCCAACACCAAATGTAATCTATGGACATGCAGGCCTTTGGCTGAGTCTCCTATGATGGATAAAAACAGTAGAGGTGCACTACCAAAAGACAGAACTGTCATTTTCCTTCTGCCTCTGTGGCCACATGGCTTGTGCTTCAGGCTCAGGCAGTAGACAAAGGGCAAGGGGGCAGGCATGGTGCCAGCACCCAGAGTAACTTGCGCTGGCTCTGGGGGAGGACCGGCTCTGTGTGTGTATTTTGTATGCATGTGCATGTACATGTGTTATGTACATATGTGTACACGTGTGTGGTGTGTACCCATGGAGGGCATGTGTCTGTTTACATGTGTTGTAGCATATGGTGCATAGAGGTGTAGTGTGTAAACCTCACGGGTATACGAGGCTCTAGAGGGTAAAGAGGAAGAGGTATTCCCTCTTCCAGGAGGACATGGTAGGGACAGAGAGGCGGGGACTTGCAGGGTGGACTTCATGGTGCAGCTCCATGTGGAATCTGACTATGATCCTGAAGCACACTCACTATTTGGACCCAATTTAGCCTCTGTGGTGTCAAAGGCTCAGGTGAGGCTGCCTTTGTAACTGGGGTGCAGTGTTCATGTGAGTTCCAGGTCCACCCATGGAAGCCCTATAAATGGAGCCCAGGCTTCAGTGTTGGCTTCACCCCTGGTTTTGGGAAGTGGCTACTCAGCCATGCTTCTGCCCATTAGCCTGTCCACACCCGACATCCACAGCCACACATCTTTCATTAAAGCCTCTTATGTCCCAGGGTAGCTCTGGTCTGAGATTTTCTTTGAACAACAAACCAATCCAGCTGACTCCAGAGATCCTGTATTTAACATCACTATGTGACAGTCCCCAAGCAGAACTTTGGGAGGAAGGGAAGAAAATGATAGGCTCTGTTTTCTGGGGGCTTGCAGCTGAGTGGAGGAGACTACCATGCCTACAAACCATTTGCATCCAATGGTGTTACCTCCAAGGGATGGCTTTTGTGTGAATAGGTACAAATGGGGGCACAAAGTAGTCACCTACTGTCAGGAGAAGAGGCTCTGCTGGAGAGTCCCACAGAGGATGTGACACTCAGGCCAAGACTTAGGTGTTTGCCTGGCAGATAAGTGGAGAAAAGGCCATTCCCAGCAGAGGGAAGAATATATATAAAGTCTAATATGTTTTGACAACTTCCAATGTTTTGGAGCAGTTATGGCAGCCAGGTACTGCCTACTGGATGAGTCTTTCATACTTTCTATTTTCTACACTCCTTTGCCCCTATTCTCAGCCCATGACTGTAGACTCCAAAGTGGGTTTCATTAAGAAAACAGAAGCCTTCAGCTAGGAACCCCCTTGTCTCCCCACCACCAAATCAACCAGACTATCTGACTTTTCACCTGTCTTCCTCATCTTCCCTCCTGTTACAACAGAACAGGTGCTCCTCCTCCTTTCTCCACATGGGCCCTTCTGTTCACACATACGTATTAATACTTGCTACTGCTCTGATGGTATGAATAAGTCATGAACAACACTGACAAATCACTCTTGGAGCTCATATTGAAACAGGAAAAATCACAATAAACATCAAAAGGAAAAACTATTATCTGGCCAACAGACACATGAAAAGATGCTCAAATGACTCATCATCAGGGAAATGCAAATCAGAACCACAATAAGGTGTCACCTCACACCTGTCAGAATGGCTAGAATCAACAACACAAGAAACAAGTGTTGGCAAGGATGTGGGAAAGAAAGGAATCCCTGTGCACTCCATTGTGGAGAACAGTATTAGAAAATCAAAAATAAAACTACCATATAATCCACTAATTCAGCTACTGGTATTTATCAAAGAAAGCAAAAACACTCATTCAAAAAGACATACACACCACTGTGGTTATTGTAACATTATTTACAATTTGAAAGCTCTTCTCTCTCAGTTATTACCTGTGAGACCCTGAGTAAATTACTTAACTTCTCTGAGGCTTAGTTTCTTGTCTATAAAATAGTGATAGTAAGATGATCAATTTCTTTGTCTTTATAAGGATTATAATAGTTAATCTACATTAAGTGCTTAGAAAATATCTGCCACATATTATTTGCTAGTATTACAATTTTCTGTCTACCTGTCCATCTACCTACCTACCTACCTACCTATCACCTCTACTCTCTACTTGGTATAGAAATGACCACAAAATTCCTGGTAGGTAGTTTTGCCAATTCTAGTGATTGGGGAAAGCCCTTGCAGAGATCTTGAGCTAGGTCTAACAGAATTCGGAACTACTTTGTCAGATTGCCGCCTACATTACCATGTAACACTAGGCTAATAGTGAGTCTGCTAATCCTAACTCTGTACTAATTGTAATTAAAGGGTGATTCTGGATCCCAATGCCAATGGGGTAGAGGTTCTCCACTAACAAGCAATTTTCACACACCAGCTGGGTGTCCTAACAATTCAACTCAATTCTGACACCATCTACCTGGAGGCGATCAGATTTCGTTGGTTAAGGGCTCAGTCCCCCAGGACTGTTGTGTCCTCTCCCCCCGCCTCCCCAGAGGCCAGCAGCTAGTCTAGGTTGTCACCTGTACTTCCGACCAGTCATAAATCAGAAGTTCCCATAATTGCTTCCTTTGGTTTGATTAATTTGGGAGAGTGGCTTACAGAGTCAGAGAAGCATTGTAGTTACTAGATTACTGGTTTATTATAAAAGCATGTAATTCAGAAACAGCAAGATGGAAGGGATGCATAGGGAGCTGGGAGGCTCCATGCCCTGTCTAGGTGGTACTCTCCCTACATACAAGTTCACCAACCTGGGGACTTTCTGAACTCCGTTTTGTTAAGTTTTCCCAGAAGCTGCATTGTATTAGCATGATCGAGTAAATCACTGGCCATCGGTGATTCAGTTTTTAGCCCTACTCCCCTTCCTGGAGCTCAGTGGGGTAAGATTGAAAGTTCCAACACTCTAATTGTGGGTTTGGTTCCTCTGGCAACAGCCCCATTTTTAGGTGCAGTCCAAAAGTCACGTGTCATTAACACAACAAAAGACATAAACAAAAGATATAAAGACATCTTTATAATCTTTCTAACTCAGGAAGTGCCAAGGGATTTAAGAGTTATTGCGTAAGAGACATTGAAGACCAAATACATATTTCTTATTATAAATTACAATATCACAGTAATAATCAATAATCCCTCATATTTAGCATTTACAATGTGTTTTCACAAATATCTCATTTGATCCTGAGGATAGCCATGTAGGAGAAGGGTGGGTAGGTGTTCAGCATTTCAATTTCACAGATGCAGAAACTCAGACCAGGAGATTTGCCCAGAGTCATGAGCTGCTAAGTAACCCAGAACTCCACTACAAAAAGGTCTCCAGAGGGAGCTACTCATCCACTGAGGGGGCATAAAACCATCCACTGGGACCAGGAACAAAATATTTGGATATTTTTCTGTGTTTATCTCATCCCTTAAAATTGTCTACATTTTGTGTTTGCTTGTAATTTATATGTTAGAATGATAGTATGCATCTGATGAGGTTTTGGAATATAGGTGAGGTTCGGTGGGGTGCAGTCCAGAGCCGAAGACCAAGAAAGAATTCTTGAGGTGTCTTTGGTGCAAAATGGTGGTTTATTAAAGCACAGGGACAGGACCCGTGGGCAGAAAGAGCTGCTGCCCCAGGTTGTGAGGGCTGGCTGATTATATACTTTGAGTTGGGGGAGGTAAGGAAAAAGGGAGGCTTCCCAAAAGAATTTTCATATGTTAAAGAGGACCTACAAGATAGCGAGGCCTTGCCATTGCCAAGTTAAGGTTTTTCTCCTCCAACAAGGCATTAAATTAAGATAGTAGGGAGCTTCCTGGAAGAACGTCACATATCCTACCCAGGAGTGGGGGTGGGGAGAGGTTGCAGGGTGTAGGTTTATGCTTTGTCTTCAGCCAGACTTCTGGTCCCTCTTCAATCCTCCCCTCAGTTCAAGTGTAACTACTATCCTGACCCCTACAACACAGGTTTGCTTTGCCAGTTTCTGTAGGTTATATATATGATATAAAAAGAGTATGCTTTGTGTTGAACTATGAAATTGTCAATATTCAACAGCTTTTCACCTCCATGAAGGCAACTTCACAGGGTTCATCCTAATGCATTTTGTGTGTCTGTTTGCTCTCCTCCTCTTACTGTATATTTGTGAGATTCATCCATACTGCTGTGTGTAGCCATGTATCATTCATACACGTTTTAACCAAATACATTTCTTAGTGAATCAGGAACTGCACCAGGTTGACTTGTAGCACAAAGAAAACTTTTATTTTCAGCAAATAGGGAGATCACAGGAAACAGCTTCTGATGAGGGAGCAGAAGGCTAGCTGAAGACAAACCGTAAACGGACACCCTGCAAACCTCCCCCTACCCGAATTCTGGGTGGGATCTGTGTGATATTCTCCCAGAAGCTCCCAACTATCTTGATGTTAATGTCTTGCTGGAGGGAAAAAAACAACCTTAACAATGGGAAGGCCTCCTGTATCCTGTGGGTCTTCTTTAGCATATGAAAGTTCTTTTGAAAAGCTCCCGTTTTCCTTACTTCCCCTAGGACTCGGGGACAACTGTCCCTTCAGTGACTGACTGGCAAAAACTGTTTTCACTGTATTCAGAGCTACATATAAGTGATTCAAGTGCAAGAGTAAAGGGGATTGACAATTGATAAAGGAAATTTTCAACTTTCGATATTTGTGGGCCTTATTCCTGGGCTCCCAGGGAAGCTCCATTTCCATGTTTACCAAAGTCAAAATGACTTGGCAAAACCTCAAAGCAATGGGCTCTATTTCTACCCCAATCATACATTGTACATCCTCATCATTAAAGAAAATAACCAACAAGAAGCATTCCAAAAAAAGATAAGAAAAACAAAAAAATCCTCCCTGGTTCCCATCAGATTAAAGCCATGGTCTCGCACATACTTTAAAAACGTAATATAAAGTCTGTAGCTTTCTGGAATGTCCTTAGTCGTGATGATTCATAACTATTAAAAAAAAAAACTGAAGCAGGAGAGCTATGTTCTTGTCTCATGGAGTGGAAGAATGAATCTTGCAGACAAAGGAGAGTGAGTAAAGTGATAAAGTTTTATTAAGCAAGGATACAGAAAAAGCTCTCAGGAGTGAGACGGGTCCTGACAGGGCTGCCACTGAGGGCTTTTAGGGGTGGTCGTTTATTGAAGGCTAACCAGGGAACTTAAATCCTTTCAACATCTCTACGTTAGCACCACTGAGTAAGGATTACTCATCTTTAATGGCTTACATCCTTTTTAGGGTCCTGTAATTCTCCGTTGGTCACAAGTAGCTGTTGTAACAAGATCCAACCTCTGACACCTAGGGCAGGGTGGTCTGGTTTGTTCTCTTATCTCTGGTTTCCTTACATCTCCTCATTTTTGGGATTTCTGTGAGCCTGATCCTGTAGCCCTCTACCTATGTCTCCTTACCTTGCCCCACCTGTCCCTTACTCAAAACTTATATAACCTTACAACAATGTTCCTTCCCTGTGGCACTCTTCTTTATGAAGATTGTGTATCCTGGGCAGCTGTCCTAACTAGGACTCAAATAAAACTCTTTTCTCTTTAAAATTTTAAAAAAGGTTTGTTCAATTTTGTGTTGATGTAAGATTTAAAAAAATCTAGTCCAAACTTCCTATTTACTTTGGCTAGTCATTTGGCCTCTTCTTGCATATTTTCAGTGATGGGGAACTCACTATTGTACAAGCAGCCCATTTCACTGCTGGGCCATTTGACTTCTGTTATGACCTGTTTTTCTGTATCCTGAATTCATGGATACATGCTCTTCCCTCTGGAGTCACACTGGAAAGGTCTAAAGACAGTTGCCACATACCTGGTAAATCTTTCTCATCTCTGGATGAAATGCTCCCATCTTTCAGTCACCACTTACACGACATGTGCCCAAAAGCCTTGTCCTTCTGCTCACATTCATTTGAATGGACTAAAAGTTGGTCAGTGTCCACCCTCAAATATAGTGTGTCTGGAGTGATATCCAGAGGCCACTGCCTGCAGAGCTTCCTTTCAGTTGCTTATCACTCTGCTAATACTTGTCCCTGACCCCCTGTCCCTACATGGCTGGCTCCTCTGGGTCCTTCATGTTTACACTCAGATGTCACCTGTTCAGAGTGTCTTTTCCCAACTAAAGATCACCCCTCCTCACCAGAGTATCTTGTCACCCTGTTTTATTTCCTACATTTTCTTTTTCTTTTTTTTTTTTTTAAAGATTTTATTTATTTATTTGACAGAGAGACAGCCAGAGAGAGAGGGAACACAAGCAGGGGGAGTGGGAGAGGAAGAAGCAGGCTCACAGCAGAGGAGCCTGACGTGGGGCTCGATCCCATAACGCCGGGATCACGCCCTGAGCCGAAGGCAGACGCTTAACAACCGCTGTGCCACCCAGGCGCCCCTATTTCCTACATTTTCTTATTTATGCATTTGCTTAGGTGCTTTTTGTCTGTCTCCTCCTGTTCATGTAGGCTCGGGAAGCAGGAACCCTATGCATCTAGTTCCCTGCTGTATCTTCAGTGCTTGCAACAGTAACAGTGCTTGGTGATGAGGGAACAGGAGGCAAGCTGAGGACCAAGCAAAAATGGACACCCCGCACCCCCCCTCCCCCATGGGATGTATGTGACATTCCTCAGGCACTCCTGGCTGCCCTAAAGGACAAAGAAATAGTTAACCTATAGAGACCACAATCCTGCAAGACTTGAGTCTCCCTCAGTTTACAAATGTCTTAGCAGTTTACAAGAACAAAGCTATCAGTAACCTCACTTCCAGAAGGAAATGTAAATACAACTGAATGTCTTTATAACCTGCAGGCCATAGACAGATACTTCCAGGAATCCAGGAAGTTCCCAACTATCTTCATGTTAATGCCTACCTAAGAGGAAAAACAACCTTAACTTGACAATAGCAAGCCCTCTGGTATCCTGTGAGTCTTCTTTAACCTATGAAAGTACTTTCTTGAAACCTCCCTTTTTCCTCACCTCCCCCAACCCCATTGTATATAATCAGCCAGCCCTCACAACCTCAGGGCAGCAGCTCTTTCTGCCCACGGGTCCTGTCCCTGTGCTTTAATAAACCACCATTTTGCACCAAAGAATTCTTTCTTGGTTGTGGGCTCCAGACTCCACCCTACTGAACTTCACCTATATTCCAAAGCCTCATCACTTGGTACCAACAACGCTCTCAGTAAGTTTTTTGTGTTTTGTTTTGTTTTTTTAAGGAAAGAACTTAAATGATGAGTCTAGGTTTTAATCCCCACAGTCTGAATCCTGAGCCCATGCCCCAAACCACCATGTCTGTTGCCTCCACCCCATACGTTATTTAACTCTGTCTTGCTCATTAAGCCTTCTTCCTATTCTGTTAGATGCTACATCCCTGCTCTTGCCTCCACCAGGACCTAGCATTGGCCAGGTGTGTGGCCATCTCTTGACATGTGGCCAGGCTACATATGGCCCACAGAAGGCCCAGTGCCTCTGTGGCCGGTAGATGGTGCTGTTGGAAAGAGAAAAGCAGTCCCCAGGGCTTTTAAAGGAGGGCTGGTTGGTACAAGACTGGTTGGGAGTGTGGGAGATGCAAAACCCTGCCAACCAACCCCCTCGTCTTCCAGCCAGCTCTAGGTGAGAGGCAAATGTTCACGGGAGAGAAGAAAGAGCAGGAATGGGTAAGTCCAGGCCTGTTGCCCACTGGCCAAGACATCTTGAGTTAATAATGGCAGTGGGGATGGAGTGGGAGGACATGGGGATATCGCCCACTATACTACTTCTGTGGCTGAGGACCTGACAGTTTATGCTTATACAGGGCTAGCCTGGGGACCTGCCTGTTGATCTAGCGTCCCTCACCCAACACATACACTCATGCACAAGCAGAATGGGGCTGTGGAGAGGGCAGGCAGTGATCACTAAGTCTTCTGGGTACACAGTTTTTCAGAAAGTTCTGCCCATTTCAGCCTTGGGTTGCGAATTCCTCCAGCATAGACAGTTTCATCTGCTTTCCCTCTGTGTTCCCATAGCACCAAACATCATATCCTATACATGCAGGTACACAGTCAGGGTGACCAGCTTGTCTTGGTTTTCCTGGGACTAGTTCAGTTTTAACACCAAAAGTCCTGCATCCTGGACACCCCCTCAGGCCCAGGCAAACCAGGATGGCTGGATGCCCTATCAATAAAAGAAGCCTCTTTCGTCTCTGCCTCAGAAGGCATGGTGGTTGGCTGACTCTGAGAGTGCCTATGATCTCAGTGTAGTTGGCCCCATAAAGACAGGCAAAGAGCGCAGCAAGGCCCAAGGGCTGTCATCTAGGGCTCTTATGTCGACAGGAGATACGGGTAATTACACATAAGGTAGCTGCAAGGGGGAACAGACACCTTAGAACCTGTGTAGGTACACCTGCTGGCTCCTTGACATGGAAGTTTTTTGGGAGGAAGTGAGTTTGAAACCCATGGGCTGACAGACACAAGCAGAGGGAGAATCCTGGGTGAAAGTGAGAGAGGCAGGTGCAGGTGGAAAGGAGGTTTTGATGGGTTGTCAGGTGCACATGTACATGGAAGAGATGGACCACTCTGGCCCAGGAGAGGAAGGAGGTCGAGAAGGCAAAGAAGCAAGGAATAAAGGGGAGAGAGGTGTTCTAAACCTGGACTGGGAAGATTGGTTTTGGAAGTTGGTGAGGAGTTACTGTAAGATGCCTCTCAGGGATGAAGTGTTTGGGCCCCCAAAACATGCTAAGAAAATACCTAAATCTGGGGGAGGCACTTCCCATTACTTACCTCCTCCTTTCCTTAAGTCTCAAGCCATGAAGCACACTGTGCTGGTCCCTAGGGCCTCCCAGCAGTGTTCTAGAGGCCAGAGTAATTTTCCCTGTCTTCTGACCTCAGGGTCTGGCCTTCTGAGTCTTGCTGTCCTAGTAGGCTCCTCTGCCCCTGGGTCCCAATTTGCCTAGGAGACCTAGATGAGCTAGTTGTCTTAGTGCCAGACAGGTTGGAAGGAGGCTTAGCTCTTACACTTGGTATCACTCCTTAGTTGTATTCCTCCAGTTCATGGGAATGTGGCACACCCAAGGGAAGCTCCTGTCACCAGCAAACAGATTTCATCATAAGAAAGTTCTTAAACTGAACCAAATTGGTAACTTCTGTCTATCATTCCCAACTATGTCCTTTGGAACCTCACAGAAATCTAATTCCTCCCTCACAAAAGCACTTAAAATATTGAGAAGAGCTATCCTGCTCCTTTGGGTATTTTCTTTCCTAGCCTAAAGAAAGAAATCAATAGTTTCTAATACGAAAGTCTTCAGGCCATTGTGCTATCAACATGGGTCTCTTCCACCAGGGTCTCCAGAGCCTGGTGTGGTGCCTTGCACAGAGTGGGTTCTCCATAAATGTCTACTGATGTTTTCTTGACACATTTCTTCTTGACATGTGGAGCCCAGAGGTCCACTCTTGTCACATATTGAGTTAACTGTGTCAAAACTGAGATCAAATCAAGACAAAAGAACAAAAAATAGTTCACAAAACTGGAAGATTTCCAGCTGAAAGTGGCAAGAAGCTCACAAAATGAGGGTTAAAAGCTCAGTTGATAAAGCATGAGTACATTGATCTCTATTAATGATTAACCACTAGATGCCTATATTCCTTTTAGGGGAACAGTGTTGCATAAACTTACTTGTTTGTAGCCAATAGGCTCAGGAAGTTGTGAGGTCATGCTGATGTGAGCAAAGCTTGAGTTCACTTATGGTCAGAGCCCACATTTTGGGGAAATCAGGATAATTGTAAATTTCTGTTATGCAGGTATGGATGTTTGGTCTAGGAATATATTTAAACTATGGGCTCCAGTTTTGTTTTTTCCTTAGTGATTGTCAACTAGAACTTAAATCCAGACTCCTGTTGGTAATGTCCCTATCCCTCTTTCTGAAAGGCTTTAGTACGAACACCTGGGTCCTAACTGTCCCATGTCGTAGGCCCTGATCCCCTCAGTAGCAGTGTGGGCAGAGCCTGGGTCAGAGCTCTGTGAGCACGAGGAAGGTATGGTGGTTCTCATGGCAGAGTTTGATGAAGGCTTTCTGGCTCCTTGACGTCTGTTCCTTCTACAATCTGTAGGTGTGTCTCTTTCCCATCTCCTGAGGTCTTCCCTATAATCAGCAGGCTGTCCTTTCTCTGATATTGCTGGACTCTCTACTTGTCAGCCCTGCAGTTCTGCTTAGCGTCAGAGTGTCCCATCTTGGACTCCAATCTGTGTACGCCTTTAGTGCTGGAGAACAAAGACATTTCTTGGGCTTGAGCCAGGCTGGAGAAGTGTCATGAACCTCCATCAGCCCAGTTAGAAGCTCTACTGCTAGGAGGGCTCTCTGGAGCCTCTTTGCAAGTTGCAGCCCCAGGGGAGCATAGGCTTATTCCAAAGTCAGAAACTGGAAGCAATAACTTATTCCAAATAAGCAAAGAGGCAAAAGAACTGTGATTCAGGCACCTGGAGATGTTCAGGGACTTGGGATATTCAGGTTTTGGACAGGCCCCCTAAGCATGTGTGGTCTGTGGAAAGAAACTCTCTATCTCTGCATAGGGGTGCTGCCTGCCTATTCACCACTGTCTCTCCAGCATCTGGCACAGCACCTGGCACTTGGTAGGTGGATGAATAAATGAATGTGAAGACAACTTGGAAAATCTCTCCTGTGTGCCACAGGCACTTCCTCATGCAAGTAAGAGCTCTGTTCTGGATTTGACAGGGACTCCAGTTAAAATCTTTACTTCACCACTTACTTCTTTTGTAAGGCCAGACCAGTTCCCTAATAAAGATAAAGGGTCCAAACATGGACCCTTTGACCTGCTGCCAGGATTCCTTCAGAGAATGTGCATAGAGTTTGGGGCCTGTGTTTGCCATCTGCAGAGTCAGTGAGTTCTCAGGGCTTCATGTCGCTGCTTGAAATCTTCCCCCAAGTTGCCTCCTGCCCCCTCCTCTCTTGCCTTAGAAAATCTCTAAGATTAAGAGACTTGGGTGACTCCAATGCTGCAAGGCCCTCAGGTCAGCCAAGCAGTTCTCCACTGGGCATACCCATATGGGCTGACTCGGGGGGAGGGGGGGCAGGGGAGTGAGTGAGGGGCCCCTTTAGCTCTTAATTGGCTTGCCCTTGACATAAGGGTCCAGGTAAGGCCTCAGGGCACCCCTGAGGAAGCAGCTATGAGTTCTTTTATGTAAGTAAGTCTTGCTTCTGCTGGACCCTTTCAGTGAGAGGAAGTGGGTGACATGGTGCAGGGAGGTGACCTAGGCTGGCTGTGGCTTTACTGGAATCTGGGATAGCAGGACAATTTTGGTCCTTGAGTCTATTTATCTCAGAAGCATGCTTAGTTCCTCCTTCTAACAGAGATATGATGCTTGTAAGATATCATGGTTTCATTGGGGACCCCTTCCTCCATACAACTTTCCTCCTCCCCATTTGAGCCCTTTCCTCCAAAAGCAAGGATCAGAGACGGAAGAAGCTGTAGTGGCAAGAATTCTGGATGTGAAGCTCTGAGTGTGGGCAGGTGCCAGGCCCTGATGGATTTTCCCAGGTGGGAAATGTATGCATAAGTGAGCCCATGGTGCATTGTGGGTGGGGGTGGAACAATCCAGGTGACCTTCCAGGAGGCCTCTGTCAACATTGCTGTTCTACGCAACTGTGAGGTCTGTTTTTCATTCCTACACCAGACTGTCAAAAAAAAAAAAAAAAGAAAAAAGAAAAAAGAAAAAGGGAAACATAATCATAACAGGGATGGACTGTGGTTGGGCAGTGGGGAGGAAATAGCACACATCAAGTCAGATGTCAGCTTTGGAATGAGCTTTATTCTGTATTTTACCTTCACCAGGGAGAAGAAAGCAATGAAGCTGGAGAGCAGAGCAGCCTGCACCACACAGACACAAATCACATCTCTAAAGAATGTATGTGAAATTTTAGGGCCCAGAGCAGACCAGCCATCAAGCACAAAGATCAGTCAGGACCCCAGACATCCCATCTCATCTGTCCTTATTGGATGTTTGGATTCAATCATTTATATACTTCTGTTTCATTTTTAAAAGCACAAGTAACATTCCAATGTCCAATCATTTGCTGTTCTTTTTTAGGATGCATAGACAAAGTGACCCGATTTTTTATTTCTGAAACACCACCAACCTCTTCTCAGTATCCATGGTGGTGGTGGTGGTGATCCGTGCATAGTCCATCAAAAGTCAGCTTGTTTTGAGGCTCGAGTGAGAGACTGAAGCTCTGAATGATGAATGGAAGCATCCTTGGCTGTTACACACTCAGGGCTGGATGAGTTCGTGTCCCACAGGAGCTGAACAACTGCACTATTCCTACAGTTGAAACCTTCTGCTAGACTGCTGAGAACAATACTTATTCACAGAGATTGATGAAATACAGAGAGAAATGTCTTCAGAGACAACAGACCCAGTCCTGGAATACTGAAGAAGCCAGGAGGCAAGAACAGTGCACACAAAGGTACTCACAGGTGAAGGTTACCATAGCATGGGCTTCAGTTAGGTTTTCATCTGTTGGCCATCTTCTTCTTGACCCCAGATGGCATTATGAGATGTTACTTTCCCTTGCCAGGGGGTAAGCACTTCTCCTGGACTTTCTGTGGACAAACTTCCACACATTTTGTCTGAGATAACTCCTGGCATGGCTCCACACACTGAGGTGGGCATTGGTCTTGGCCTTGCTGTGGGCAACTCTCTTGGTTTAACTCCTGGCACTGAGGAAGACACACCTCCTGAACTTGCACTGGGCACTTCTCTTGGCAGGGGTCCTGGCATGGAGGGAGGCACACATCCTCAGCCTTTGCCTGGCACTGCTCTTGAGTCTTTTGAAGACATGGAGGAGGCACACATGGCTGCTTGCACTGCTGTTCATTAAAGGACATCCTTGGGTGGGTAACAGAACCTGAAACAAACACAAGATTTGAAATTAACTACAGTAACAGTACCAGGCTGGGTACTGGGAGATGATGGGCTGGTAGAAGGAAATGGGGAGTGAATGATTATACATCCTAAGAACTTATTTGTTTGCTGTTTTATTTTTTTATCCTTTTCTCTTTTCTATCCCTACTTCAGCTGCCTCTGACACCCATCTCCTAGATGGGAATAGTCTCATAGCTCTTGTATAGATGCCCATAGCCCAATCATACCTGACACTCAGTTCTACCACAGGTTTTCCTTCTCATCTATTTGGCTAATCTTTTTGAAAATCAGGTACAAGACACTAGAGAGAATACACACGATGGTGTGAGAGGCCAAAGAAATGGCAAACCACTAAAAATCAGTGGAAAGTACAGTCCAGTGGAGGAAGAGACCAGCCTCCTGAAGGCAGAGAATCAAGGGAGAGGGAGAGAGGGCACAGATGTCCCCACTTACCTGTCTTCAAGACTCAACAAAGGACATGGATTGCAGGGCACAACAAGGTAGGGACTTTTATATAGTGGCTGGTCCTGCCTCCTGCAGTACTGACTAGCCATGTGAGCTGATGTCCTAATTGTGGAGTCACCATAACGAGCTTCCTCTGAAATTGCCCATGGTTTGAGTCACTGCTTGGGATGCCTGTTAATCAGCCTCCATTTGGATTGCTAGGTCCTCACCAGACCTCAGCAGGGAGGAGCCCCTCTCAGATCTCTCTCATTAGAGGTAGCAGCAAAAGAATGTTCATAAAACGTTATCTCAGTCTGTTAAACTGGAACTGGGTTCCTTGTCTGTCCAAACTGGTTCAGGATGTGGTGAGAGATAAGATCCACCTTACTCATCTTGTCTTTACCCATGGAAAGACTTTATGCCCAAGACCTGGGGTCTGTCTGGGTCAAGAGCATGTATGGCCCCTTTCAGACATTTCCACTGGATGTCTCTTCATTGAGCCTGGAAAGTCACACTTCCAGACCCAAGGAAGATGGCTTGTCCTAAGGCTCCAAGCACACAAAGGACCTGGAGAGAGTGATTTTCCTACATAGCAGTCTTCAGAAAAATTGGAGTAATTTGTTACTCTTAGGTTGTGAAGTAAGGTGGAGGGAAAGGGGAGGGAGAAGGCAGGTAATCTTCATCTTCTCAACTTTGATTTATGACATTTCTAAAAGCGGAGTTACAGAGTTTTCACAGTGACCAAGAAAATAGGATGGAACAAGGTTGGTTTGCCTCCTTACCTTCTGGAAAAACTTTTCTTAGAACTTAGGTCAATAAAAGCTAGGGGGATGAAAGTAAACGTTTCAAAGCAAACACACCCAGTTTTCTTCACTTCTGCGCCTCTTTTTGGGCTGCCACTTCTGTCTTGTGTGCCCCCCCCCCCGCTGTGACTTGTGAAACCCTAAGTATTCTGCAAAGCTTCACTCAAGTCTACCTTCCAAGAGCCTTTGCTGATTACATTAAACCAGAAATGAATTCATCTCCTTCTGAACTCCCATAGTGTCTATTGTTGGTGCTGTTTATATGATATTTACTATAGTTATTAGGAATTCCAGTTACTTATGTACAAGATATTATTAGTACCTTGGGTTGTAGGGTCCTAGAGAGTAGGAGGCTAATAAGTGGAAGATCAATGACCATATATGGAGTGAATGCATTAATTAAGGAATAAGGAAGGTGAATGTAGGAAACAATTGGGTATAGAGGAGTGTATCATGTACTGAAGGATAGGAACACATTTGTTTTCCTATGACCATATATGGAGTGAATGCATTAATTAAGGAATGAGGAAGGTGAATGTAGGAAACAATTGGGTATAGAGGAGTGTATCATGTACTGAAGGATAGGAACACATTTGTTTTCCTATGACCATATATGGAGTGAATGCATTAATTAAGGAATGAGGAAGGTGAATGTAGGAAACAATTGGGTATAGAGGAGTGTATCATGTATTGAAGGATAGGAAAACATTTGTTATGAAAGAAGCCCCTAGACCATAAAGTGATGGCCTTGTGCTTGTTTCCTAAAGTTGGTCGAACCCCAGGGAGTTTAAAGATGATGGTGGCCCCCTTAACTTGAAGGAGTGTGCTTAGGTCATTTCCTAAGTAAAGTATTTGGCTAAAATCAGATGTTCCTTTAAAGGTTTATACAGTTTTTGGACACTTGATCCCCCAAATAGTTTTTAAAAGGAAAGCTGGGGACAGACCAGGTGACATTTTGGTCTGTAGGACTGGTGCACAGAGGATTGATGTAAGAGGCAGGTGCTAGGGGTGGGAGTGGTCACAGGCTGGCCTAGGGAAGTCATACTGATGTTCCTGTGAGGCAGACCATCTTCTGGGGGCTAGGTGGGAGTAGGGCTGGGTGGGATGAGGAGAGGGATTTGGAAGACCCATGGGTGTATCTGAAGGGACAAGGTCATTTGGAGAATCTGGGAATCAAGTGTAAGATTGGGGAGCTCTCCTCCTTTTCCTTCTTCTCTTTTTTCTTCTCTTTCCATTTCTCCTCTCCCTCTCCCTCTCTATCTTTTGTATGAAATGTTGACTAAGAAGCAAGGTGACTCTGTGGAGTCCTAGCAGACAAGAAATTCTCCATCACTGGGTTTATTCATTCATTATTTCAGGCATTCATGACCCTGCTTGAATACGGATGTGCTGAACAATGAAGAAAGCAGGTCATGTTCTCATGGAGGAGGGTGAATGCAGTTTAGGGAGAGGCCAGAGTTCAACTTCTCTCAAAGGACTCTCCTCTGCCTCACAGTGAGCCGTGATGACAGTGAAGTGGGTCTGATGTAATCACAAGGGTCCTTTAATGTGGAAAAGGGGGCAGAAGATCTAGTGTCACAGTGAGGTGATATGAGAAAGATTTGACTGGCCATTGTTGCTTTTGAAGGTGGAGACCATGTGCCAGGAATGTGGTTTAGAAACTGGAAATGGCAAGTGGACTGATGGTGCACTAGCGCCTCCGGAAGGAGCGATAGCCCTGTTGGCATTTTTATTTTATTTTATTTTTTTAATTTTTAAAAATTTTTAAAAGATTTTTATTTATTTATTTCAGAGAGAGCTAGAGAGAGTGCACAAGTTGGGGGAGACAGGCCGAGGAAGAGGGAGAAGCAGACTCCCTCCTGAGCAGGGAGCCTGATGGAGGACTCCTTCCCAGGACCCTGAGATCATGACTTGAGCTGAAGACAGACACATAACCAACTGAGCCACTCAGGTGCCCCCATTTTGATTTTAGCTCAGAGAGATCTATGTCAGACTTCTGACTTCCAGAACTCTAAGATAATATACTTCTGTCATTTTAAGCCACTAAAGTTATGGTAACTTGTTACAGCAACAATAAAAAATTAATACACCTTCCCAATGTCTGCAGCTCTTGGGAAGTCTCAAATGAAGATGTAAAATCCTACTTAGTGCTCCCTCATTTAAGTATCTACTCCCTGGCATGTCAACCCCTCAGTCAAAGACCAGCTCTTGGTGATGCATGGGAAAAGAACTGGGCCCAGAGCCCCAACTGACCTGGGTTTGACTCAATTACAAGGAGTTGGTGTATCCTGGATAAGCTACTTAGCTTCTCAGAGCCTTGATTTCCTCCTGTTGGGAAGGGAAGATTCCTTGTGAGGAATAAATTTGAGAACATATGCACCAACACTTAGGGCCGTTAAGCTACTTATAGAATATTAGTGTCATCTGACTCTGTTCAGGACTCAGCTCCCTCATGAAGCCTTTCCAATTCTCTCAGTTCTTATTCCATCTCCTTTACTTTGTCCCCCCCAGGGCTCCATCTTTTCTTATGCTTTTCTACTCACTAGGATGTAGTGGACAGTATACTGCACAGAGTCCCAGAGACCTGGCTCTGTCCCTAACAAGATATGTGACCTTAGGCAAACCCCTGACTCTTTCTGGCCTCGCTTTTCATCATCATTAAAATAGTAAAGGTAGCCTAGTGGTCAAGCAAGGTCCATTGCAGCTTTGATATTCTGTGATACTCATGAATGATTAGCCTGGGCATCATATGACTTTGTAAGTATATGAATGCATGTCTGTGTGGAGGGGCGGGAATGGGGCAGGGGGCTCTTCCTCCTTGATTAGGTTATAACTTATAATGCACCTAGTCTTCTGTCTTCTGTTGGTGAGAGTGGCCCAGCCAGGTGATTGAATGACCTTAGGTGGCCAATCTTTTCCTAGAGTGGGATTATTTGGGGTTCAAGTCCTCAAAATCAACCTTAGTGGTCCAGTATCTGGGGTTGTGGCCTGGACAGCTTTGGGGTGATTGTTCCATCCTACATCTTACGATAAGGTGCCTAAATAGTTTCTTTAACCGTCTCCAGCCCTCCAGTGAGACTGGGGCTAATCTGATTGAATGCCATCTAAGATTTAAGATTTTAAGATTTTAAATTTCTGCAGCTGTCATTATTGGGAGCCAGGGTGTAATTTTACGGGGTCAGTAGAAGAGAGTCAGGTGTGTGCAGGACATGCTCCCCGCCCCCCCATTCCCATCAAATAACTATCTCCTTTGTTCAGATCATAAAATTTCCCAGACTCTTCTGATTCACTCGGCTGGCCTGTCTGCATATTATAGGGCAGTGGCTCTGATAAAGCCGAATGGTGCAGAATGTGGCTCACCCCGTTCCCTGGAACAGGTGCCAGGCTCCTTGTGGGCTCCTTAGGGAGAGTCCACACCACCTCACTTCCCTGCCTCCAGTGTTGCCCACACAGGGTTGTGGGAGGGGCTGTGGGTCACAGGCAACTGCACCCAAAGGGGACAAGACAGGCCAACTGATTCCCCCTCCTTGTTTTAGCCCAACATGTGCTTTAAATAGGAGGCCCTAAATTATTTATCAGCTGGATTTTTTTAAGTTGAGGCAATTGAGGTACGAAAGTGTTGAGGGCCTACTTCCAGATCATGTGGTGAGCTCATGTCTGGACCAGGCAATGGCCCATGTAAAAATATTTAGGACACATATTTAGTATTGGGGATTCTTTATAAACTTTAGGGAGGCAACAAAGATGCAGAGCAGCCAGTGGTTCTTAATAGTGTCAAGGTGATGAGGAAGTATACATAGGTATACATCTTCACCTTCGGGGGTTCATGGCCCCCAGGTTAAAGACTACTGACACAGGAAATGGGGAGAAGTATATTCCTAAGTTGTTTAGGTTAATATTGGTCTTCAGTCCTTTTCCCCTTTGTCCTGCCTCATCATGGCCTAAGTTGAGGTTAGAAATCTTAGACTCTTCCAGCAACCAACTCTGTGTGATCTTGATTAAGATGTTTCCCTGTCTGGAGCTGGGTGTCCTCACCCAGACAACCGAGGCACTGGGCACATTGTGTGCCACACCCGGCACTTACACGCAGTGATGCAAAAGTCACATCTGGCTCCTACTATGATTCGTGGGCTCTGGGACCCAGTTTGGGAATGGGATGGAGGGAATGACCCTATAAATCTACTTGCCTTCAAAGATAATTGCCTTCCTTTCCTTTAACTCTCTTCTTCCTCAAGCCCACTGCATCTCACAGCAGAACAGAAGAACAAAAGACGTGTGCCATAGCAGATGGGGGTGAGGACTCCAAGCGCTGACCAGGTTCTTGAGTGTCTTTGTGTCCTGGCTTTCTAAGTTCAGTTTCCCATGCTGGGGCTTCGCATATACCATCTCACTGGTCAGTCCTCTCTACACCTCAATGAGAATTTTCTTCTCATTCTTCAAGGGAAGAAACAGACCCCTTCTCCCATTGAGGTGACACCATTTGCCGGGGCCTCACAGTTGAGAGTGTAGAGCTCACTTTGAATCCACATCTTTGTGATGAAAAGACATTTCCCTTTACCATACTGCCTTCCAAAGTGAGACATCTGCTCAGAGGCAGGCTGCACTTCCCAGGTGAGGCTGGGGGGAAGGCTGGCAGGATCTGCCTCCTGTAACCCAAGGGAAAAGTGACCAATGCCAGGGATGCCTTTTTCTCAGCTGCAGGACAGCCATATTCAGCGCTGTCCCCCTCTCCTACCTCTGAATTCTGGGAATGACACATGTGGTGATGGTAAACAACACAGTACCAGGACCTCAGGCCAGAGCAATCTCTTCCTCTTTGGAAAAGTGCATCCAAAGCCACTGAACATGCACTCATTTATTGTTACTGATGTCTGTTATGTGTGCCAGTCTGTTCTCAAAGAATTTATAACCATTGTAAACAGATGGACAGAATATGGTGGGATAAGTGTTACAGGAGAAAGTGATGGATGTTTTGAGATCATAGAAAGAGGCATCTGACGAGCCTGCAGGGGGCTGTGGGGGAAGTCTCCTGGAGCAAGTGACCTCTGAGTTGGGTTCAGAGGGAGATAAAGACTGGCCCAAGTGAACCATTCAGAGAAGGACTCGGTGGAAAGAGGAAGAATGATAGAAAACAGACAAGTGTAAAGTCACACAGGCCAGAAACCCTCTGCTGTGCCAGGAAGTGCCAGCGGTTACCTGTTGCTGGGCTGCACAGTTCTAGAAGGAGAGAAAAGTGGCAAGGTAAAGCAGACAGACAGGTGGGGGCCAGCTCTGCAAGACTTCTGCGGGAGTCTTTTAAGCTGTTCTTTAGGCAAAAAGGAAACTTTTAAGGGTTTTAAGCAAGGGATTGACATGTTTAGATTAGATTTTAGACAGCCTGTCTTGGCTGCCTTACACTGGACGAAGGACTAGAAGGTGAACTTGGAACCTCAAAGGCCAGTTAGGAGGTTCTGGGTGGTGTAGGTGAGAAACTTTTGGGGTGTTTCTGGTGGGAAAAGCACACACCGTCAGTCTGAGCATCATTCCGTGCAGCCTGGGAGAGAGCACAGAGCTCTGTAGGTAAGGGGTCACAGGTTTTATGCACCCGGTGCCGCTGAAAACACCCTGCTACGCATTTTACAATCAATTTGTGTCTTAGCATCTTTATGTGTTTGGCAACTGACTTACTGTATTGACCTATTTCTTTACTGAGCATCAACAGCTGTGGCACAGAAGCAGTTATGACTTGTCATCATCAATAAAGCTTCCCTGGATGTGCCCGTGCTCGTGTTCCTGGCTGGAATATTTGATCATGTGGAAGCAAGATGGGAAAAATAGGACAGGTTTGGTAACTGGCTCTTTGCTGCCATCTCCCCAGCTGCCATTTGCATGTGGGGAACACATGAAAGTAAGCTCTATGGTGCCTTCCAGCTTCAGAGCTTCAAAGCAAGACATCCCTGTGATTGTGTGCCAGCCCTTTCATATAGCACTGGCCCAGCTCACAGCACCGCCCCCAGCTGTCCTGGTCTGGAAGGACTTACAAGTCCTTTTGTAAGGCCAGCTGTACACTGCCTGCTTCTCAAGAAACCATGATGGAAGGGGGTCTGTGGTAGAGTTTTCTTAGAGCTTTTCCACGAAAGGAGAGGCGTGGTCCTGCCCTATCAGAGTATCTGTGAGCCATCAAGACTAACATGGCACAGTTTCTCGTGGTGCCATTCTTCAGGTGTTGCTTATTTATTTATACAGCCCTCTACCATTTGGGGCAGGGCCCTGCTGCCTGCCGCTGGGGCTGGGAGTAATTATGGCCTTCTGCAGGGAGGTAGCATACTCATCACGTTCTAGCCATTTTCCCTGGCATTGCCTTTGATCGAGCTTTTTGCTGGGAAAGTAGCCATTAAGAGATGTGTATCTTTGGTTTCATTTACATGGGAGAAGGGAGAACTAAATTGGCAAATGGATGGTTTCATGTTCTCAGAGAGGGCCTCCACCCAGTCTGTGCCCAGAGTCCTCAGAGCCACTCAGGAGAGCACCAGACCTGACCCACACTGCCATAGAGCCACTGGAGGCCTGGGACTGAGACCCTACCCCTCAAACGAAGGCACCCATGGTGTGGACTCAAGTGTAGGAAGATATTCTTCTTTCTTTCTTTTTTATTATTTATTTATTTATTTAGTAAGTTAGTTATTTAGTTAGTTCATTAAGCAAATGTAAGGACTTTGGTGGGTTTCTAAAGTATTCATGATTATATAATTTTTTTTCTATTACATGAGAAATAAAAGCTTATTTATGAAAATCCAAAGACTAGTGAAAATAAAAATACTCCACTGGTTATCCATAACTCTATTGTCCTAAAATAAGTAGAATGTTGACAAATTTTCTTCTATCATCATCATCATCATCATCATCATCATCATCATTCGTAGAAGTTTTTGGTTAAACATAATTGCTTTTATGCTATACATCCAATTGTGGCCTTTTTTCCCTTTAATACATTTTAATAATTGCATAATGTTTCATCAAGTAATAGATCCAAGTGTATTTGATCAAATTTGTTAGATATTTAAATTATTTCTAAGTCACAATGTGATAATCAGCTTTACATAGCTTTTCTTTTTTCTATTTTGGAATTATTTTTCTTTACACAGATTCCAAGATGTGGTACAATTGGGTCCAAGGACTGAATCATTTTATGCTTTTGACACATATTTCCATATTCCCCAAATTCTTTCCTGAAAGGATTTTTGTCTGTTTATGCTCTCATCAACAGTGGCACACTCTAGCACTGGGATTCACAGATTTATTATTTAAAAGTGATCATTAAATAGATGGAAGAGGCTGTCACATTATAATGCTATTTCCTCTCTCTCTTTCCTTCATCTTTTCTCCTTCCCTCCCTTCTTTGTGATTTCTACTGAGGTTCAAGAGTTGTCCATCTTTTATCAACAGTTGACCACAGGCCCCTAATGCCCTAAACTAGGCTTCCAGAAGTTCCCAGCATCTAGGAGGCATATCTCTGCAGGGCCTCTGAGACACTAAGCCCTCTTCATGTCAGAGAAGGTAGTAGTCTTATTCTGGAAAATGAGGGGTTGCATGCCTAAAAGGCTTGTCTAGCTCTCATGTCCTAAAAGTCTGTTTCTGCAACTACCTAATTATATGACTTGGCCTGGCCGAGGTCCCCGGTGTCTTGGGCATGTTTTGGACTATCTGTTCTTACTGCACCTTTGTGGTCCTGTACCAGCTTCTAGACTCAGAAGGATGGAAAACTGTTTGTGTGCCATGAATCCATAGGTAGCCACTCTAGATTTAGCCTCTCTCATTTCCTCTTACTGTGACAACAGAGAATCCTAAACCTAGTTCCACTTGAATGTTGTGGGTTGCGATGACAAACTAGTCTGTTTGGTGTGGCAAAACTCTCTTATTCACTTGGCCACAGGGGTAAGCTCATGTACTCCTGGGCAATCAGGTTTCTTTCCCAGAAGTAATAGGCACATCTCCAGCTCAACTCATCAACAAGCTGGGTCTGCACCTGGCCCAGGACTTACCCCAGGGAGGGGGTCCTAGGAGGAGAGGAGACCCACCCTGAAGATGAGTAGAGACTGGTGGAGATGAGGGAGATTGAAATGGTGACCATGCTCCCAGGCCCTGACACCCCATTTCCTACAGTTCTAATTCTATGCACCCTCCCTATTCTAATACCCTTCCCAGCAAAGTGAACTGATCTATATTCCCTTTTGTGAATTAAGCAAGGTTGATGTGGACTTTCCCTAGCCACTTGTAAATAATTCCCACTTAACATAACAGCTGTGAATACTTTTCCTGTTCATTCCTAATCGAGGTGCTTTCAGATTTATCCTTTCTTTCGTGTGAAGGTTTCCTTTTGAAATTTTGTAGATTCACAGGAGGTTGCCCTAATAGAGATCCCATGTACCCTTCACTGGAATTCACTCCATGGTGACATGCTTCATAATTATGGTTCAGTATCCAAACCTGCCAGCTGACATTAGTGTAATTCACAACTTCGATTTGGTTTTTTATTATTTATTTATTTATTTATTTATTATTTTTTTATAATAATATTTTTTTTATATTGTTAGTCACCATACAGTACATCCCTGGTTTCTGATGTAAAGTTAGATGATTCATTAGTTGCGTATAACACCCACTGCACCATGCAATACGTGCCCTCCTTACTACCCATCACCAGCCTCTCCCATTCCCCCACCTCCTCCCCTCTGAGGCCCTCAGTTTGTTTCTCAGAGTCCATAGTCTCTCATGCTTCATTCCCCCTTCTGATTACCCCCCCTTTCTTTATCCTTTTCTTCCCTTACCAATCTTCCTAGTTCTTATGTTCCATAGATGAGTAAAACCATATAATAATTGTCTTTCTCTGTTTGACTTATTTCACTTATCATTATCCCTTCCAGTGCCATCCATGTTACAGCAAATGTTGAGAAATAGTTCTTTTTGATAGCTGATATATTATTTATTTTTTAGAGAGAGTGAGCATGAGTGGGGGAGGGGCAGAGGGAGAGGAGGGGATCTCAAGCAGACTCCCCATTGAGTGCAGAGCCCTGATGACGTTGGGCTCAATCTCATGATGCTGAGATCGTGAAGCTGAAGCCAAGAGTCAGAGGCTCAACTGACTAAGCCACCCAGGTACCGTTGTTTTTTATTTTTTTAAAAGAGTGCCTAGCTGTGCTTATAGATATGTTAGAACCTAAATATTGTACCTGATGAGGAAGAAGGGTACAGGGCAATTATGTTCAGGTGTGACATGTGAAACCTGGGTGGGTGTTGTGTGTTCCCCTCTTGAGTGCTGGCTATGTCCCAGTAAATCAGGCACTGGACACATGTTACCTCCTAAGCCTCATGACAACCCTGTAAGCCCACTGTTAGCATCAGCATTCCTTTTACAGAGAGAAGGAAACCAAAGCTTAGAGCAGAGCTAGAGTTTAAACCCACACAGCCTGCTTTCAGACTGTTCTGCCCAAGCATTATGCGGTGAGATTAACAGCTGAAGGTGGAATTTTTCCTGAGCCTTTCTGGACTAGACCTTTCCTCAACATCCCACTCTTCTTTCCCCCTTTTGCCCTCCTCCTCTGTCATGGCCACTTGGGCTCCTGAGATGAACCATTGTTAACAGCCATATTTATGGCTCTCTCAATTTGCATGCCCTGGATGAGACCCTCAGGAGATGCCACATCCCTGTATGCAGCAGGAGGGGCCAGAGGGGAGGCCATCTTCAAAAATTGTTGATTTTAGAGTGCCAGGGTTCTAGCCTCACTCTCTAGGGATTGCTTCTTGGTGGTTTAGTGCTGGAAAACAACAAAGAACCCTCAAACTGCCAAAACAAAAACAAAAACAGAAGAAAGCCTTGTACAGCAGAGGAACACGTTTACTTGTCAGTTCATGGCTTCAGCTTTCAGCACAAGATGGTGAACATGGTAGAGATGTTGGAGGTAGTGGGTGGAGTGGTACCTTTGGTGCCTCATTCTGGGGGTGGGCAGGGAGATGGGCATTTAGGAGGACAGGGCTTAGAACAGGGCTTGGGGGGGCAGGGAGCTGGGCATGGAGGAGGGCATGGTGGGGGGCATGGTGGGGGGCACAGTGATGGGGACGGTGGACACTTTGGTGGTGCTGGGCACTTTTCCCGTGGGCACTTTTCAGAGCACCGTTGCAGCAGCTTCTTTAAACAGCTAGGCTGGCATTTGGCTTCACACTTTTGTTCACACCTGGGATCACAGTTCTTGGGCTCATTCTTGGGTTCACTAGATTTATTTTTATCATCACTCGACATTGTTTTTTGATTTTCTGGGCCCTGTAAAGAAATATGCAAGAGGTTGTATGTGGGAGACCACACTGCAAGGTGGGAGAGGAACAGCAAACCTTCCCACTAACACCTCCTGCCCATCCTTGCTTTTATGAAGAAACTTTCCTGGGATGGTTTCGGCTCTAGACCAAATTCTCATTTAAGGGGTGTCCTCTTGTCCTTGGAGTGGATTGGTGACATTTCCTGGTTTCTTCACCCTTACCCTGCTTTTTGTTCACTCACCCTTGTCTCAATTCCATATCCCCCAGCAGGAGTTCTCAACCTAGGGTCCTGGAACTACCACCCCCCAATGATAAAACCATATTTAATCATATGTTATCAATATAATTGGTATCTTTTGTAACTCCATGTCTTTTAATTAGTTTATTTAAGTACGTTATTCTGAAGTTATGAATTTGGTCAGACTACTAAAGGCATCCATGGCACAACAAGGGTTTTAAACAATCCCTGCCGGGCTACCTCCTCGACCCTCTAGAGATAGAATGAGAGGGTATATTAGTGGGTTGAGGGACTCAAGACACTTTTTTCATTCTTGTGTTCTCCCTAAGCCCTCAAAGCCTTGAGAATTGCTTTCTTCACTTGAAAACTGGGGATGGGAAGGTAACTGAATCTCTACCGTGGCTGGACTCTCGTAGGCCACTCTGTGGCCCCTCCTCCCCGTGATTAGAGAAAGGGAAGAACTGAAGAACGGAGTTGATGAACTGGGAAATTCTAATTTCTCTGAAAATATTAATGTGAGAGCCACAAAATATGATTTTAAGGAAGAATTTTCCCCCCTTCTGTTAAGTTTTGCCCTGAGTTAGGTCCTCTATGGATGATTTGACTTCTAGATATTAACAGGGTTTTTCAGTCCCTGACAATACTTGCAAGTTGTATCTAACTGGCACTCCTTTGATTTCCTTCAACAATATAAAAGTAAACGTTTATCTAATTTAGTTTTAAAAGCAATATGGCTCTCTGGAGAGATAAATCATTAAGTAAAACTCCAAAATTGTTAAGAATCTCTCTTTCGAATGAGGCGTAGCCCAGTTCTTGCTATTGAAAATGAAAGGACGCTTTCATTCAAAAATAGCCATCATCTCAACCCTGTTCAATGCCTGGTGTGCTTTAAGTCACTCTTTGGAAAGGAGAGGAAAAAGACAGGGCATTTGCAGTTGTCCAAATGCAACTCACCCCTTTGTGTTGGTAGGGAACTTGACAAGTAGTTGAGTGAGGTGGATGGTATTGCGCTGTGTGAGAAGGTGGATTTTCCCTCTGGTTCCTCTGCCTAGCTCTGAGGAAGCCAAGGGTGGGGGCGGGGGAAGGGGAGCCCCACTTGTGACCTCATCACTGCATCATCGGGTAGCGATTGTTGTGTGACTCCAGAGCTCCCAGCTCAACTCAAGCCCTTGAGAATAGACTGTGCTTAATCACCCCCCTTTTGCTGTCCTGTTGCCTCCCAGTGTCAAAATTTGGGGGTCAAAATTCATGCTGGTTAAATCTGACTATGATGAAGACTACTGAACTCTGAGGATAGGGAGGTTCACTGTTGCTAGGAGCAGAAAAGCTTTGTTTACACATGGTCTCTCTTTCCCCCCAAATTTTAACTTCTTTGAACTTGCCCCTTCTCCACCTTTCTAGGAGAGCTTCCCAGATTTCTCACAGCCATTTTGATTCTCTTCTCCCTATTTTTCTAATATCAGAATCTGAAACCTCTTTTTACCACTCCCCACAACCTAGCCCAAGTCCAGGGATTATTTTAGCTCTTTTTCTGTGTTTCTGCCTGTAACTCACTGATTGTCACTGTCTTAGAGTAGAAAGTTTTGCCTCTCAGAAAGTTCATTCCTTGCCTTTTCAAAGGCCTGGCCAGTGGGTCTCTGTGGTTGGACCAGGGGTGTGTCTGGGGTGGTAGTAGGAGGTTGGTGTGGGAAAGCCAAATGGGGTGGAATACATAGTGCCTTGAACTCAGGAAATTCATCTTGGCAGTCATTCACTGACAGCCATAGGTGACTTTTGGTTAAAATGGTGAAATGATCATGTCTAAGATGTTGACAGAGATTTCTCACAGCAAAGTGTGGGATGGACTGGGGGATGGGACAAAAGCTGCACTAACCTGTTTCAAAGAGATTATAAACATCTCCAAGTCTGAAGGAAGGCAGTGGTGGTGGTAGTGAAAGGGTGCTGATTAGAGAAGCATCATCAGAGAAGTATGTTTATGGGATTCCGTTAATGGGAAAATTAGAAGAAAATTATGAAAATGACTCCCAGGTACTATTGTTAATGGGTGCTGAGGAAACAGAACAGATTTGTATTAGAAGAAGATGAGTTTAAGTCCAAGCATGTTGAGTGTGGTCATAGTGGAACATCTTGAACAGTTATTGGAAATGTGGCTCCAGTCCTGTGCTACTGAGCAGACTGAGACCTTGAGTTTGATTCAGTAGTACAACAGGTGTTTGCTGAGTGGCTAATGATGAGAGAGGATTGGAGGAGAGAAGAGAAAAGGTACTGGGAGGATGGGGAACCCCAGTATAGGGTTTATTTACAAAGGAGAAAGAATGTCATACACAATTGAAACCCAAATGAACCCAATAAAAAGGGAGAGTGGGCCAGAATTTAACTCCCTGCCACCAGGATAACTGGTATTAGACCCATTGTATTGGTACAGCCTACCCCTCAAAACTCATTTTCTTTGCTCTGTACTTTTCATTGTTATGAGCTCTAGCTCTTCAAAGCTGTTGAGAAGCAATTTCTGTACCCATCTCAAGAGACTCAGCTCCACCTGCTGTTCGGCTCTGGATCAAAGCTAGCCATCTGGCTATTGCGAAGGCAATTGTTTGTGATGGTGGTGTCAAAAGATGTGGTGATTTGGGAGCACCTGGGTGGGGCAGTCAGTTAAGCATCTGACTCTTTGGCTTCAGCTCAAGTTGTGATCTCGGCTTTAGGAGATCAAGCCCTGTGCTGGGCTCCATGCTCAGCTGCAGTCTGCTCTTAAGCTGACTCTCTGCCCCTCCCTGCCATGTGGGTACTCTCTCTCTCACTCACTCACTCAAATAAATCTTAAAAAAAAGAAAAAAAAAAGGTGTGGTGATTTCTACTGGCCTTTGTCTGGCTGCTGTCCTCTTCCTCTCTCTCCTTTCTTCTCTCTCCTATTTCTTGCTCAAGAAATGCCTGCTGAATGAAAGATTATCATCCACTGGACTTTCACTAGGACATTTGTCCATCATCTTTTCAGTCTTTATTTTTTTTATAATAATATTTTTTATTATATTATGTTAGTCACCATACAGTACACCCCTAGTTCTTTTCAGTCTTTAAAACCCTCCTTTAAAGGCCAAGACTCCTGGCAGTGTTATGTTAATCTCCTGGCTAACACCCTCACCTTTGGCTCAGCGTTTGGTCAACAGCATGGCTGGCACCAAGGCACTGCAGCAAGGCACCAGCTTCTAGAGCTGCTGGGTCTCAGAGGGAAAGAGGCTGGAAGGGGAGAAGAGTGGATATCAAAGCTCCTAGATTAAGAGTGAGGACGCTGGAGTCAGATCCCTAGGTTCAAATCCCCCCTTCATTTTTTTACTTACCAATGACCCCTGGTAATTGACTTCACTTTCTAAGTCTCAGTTCCCTCACCCTTAAAATGTGATAATAAAAGCACTCATCTTAGAACAATATGTAACTTATATTGGGTGCTTACAATATGCCAGTCACATTTCCAAGTGCAAAGCCTATACCCTACACTCTCACTGTACTCATTGTTTGCTGTGAAGATTGAATGAGATTCTACGAATGAAGTATGAACTTCTAGGACATTTTGTCCTTGGCATGATTTATCTGACCCTCCCAGGCTGTTAGTAAATGTTTGCTGTACATGTGAGTTATTATTTTTGTCAGTGCTTTCCTGGCTCTTTTATTCCCTGGCTTGCTGGATCTCTCCGTACTCCTTCACCAGATCTTGGTCCTGAAATCCCACTTCTCCGTAACATTTTTTTCTGCTTTCCAGTCAAAGTTCCTGATGGAGTTCACAGAAAGATTAGATAAGCAGACCATTCAGTGGTTTATCTGTGTGAGCCTGAAGGGGTTGAATGCTTGCATAGTATATCAGGCCAGCGAATTCTGTGTGTCAGGGGTTTAACTTCACTTGAATACACAGTCCTCACAGGATAAAGTCAGAAAGCAACTCTGTTCCTCCCATTGCTGTCTCTTAAGACCCTCTCTGTGGGGCTGGCTCTTCCCTTCCTCCTGGGATGGAATCTGTAGCATATGCTAAACTTTTAGGATCATGCTTAGACAAATAAGTTCTCTAGTCACCTCTATTTATTCTAAACCATCTTATTTCAGTAATTAGAAGGTATATTTCCCTGAACGTTGGATTTCCTTCTCTTTCCTTCTGGGACCAGAAAGGAAAACATCTCTATTTCCTTTTTCAAGTTTCCCCTCCTCTTCCTTCATTCGTCCAACTGCCGCTGGTTTCAGGAAAGGGGCTGCAGAGGGAAGAGACAGAAGGGACAGGAAAGTTCTTACCTGAATGATATTGTTCTAGTGTACTGATACTTAGGCGCTTTCTGGGCTTGACAGGTGGTTAAAGCTGACATTTTCTCTTGTGGGGAATTTGAATGTGTTCTTCAGGGGACCCCGTCACCCCTCACTGGGGTGTTGAGCACAGTGCTGATTGCCTCCTACAGCACCTAGACATTTGACAGGTCCCCTCCAGCTTCTCTCTGCTGCAATTACTTCCCCTCCAGGCAGCCCTCTTGGATAGGATTTCACATGGCACAGAGCTCCCTCTCTCCCTCTCTTGCGGGCCATATATGGCCCATGGTAAACACTCATAATCCTCCCCTTCTTTGTTCAATTACTCTTAGTGATGTTTTCCTGATGTTTATGCATTTTTGCTCATTCACTGTGTATTAGGCGAGAGAAGTTTTATGGCATCTTCATGGACATGGTTCCGAGTTGATCCAGTTTGACCTTACTGCAGTATTTGACACTCTTATATTCTCTTTTCCACCCCTCTCACCTTGGGTTCCTCTAATGCCTGGACGGTGTCCCATTTCTCTGGCCTCATCTACCCTCCTCCATGACTTCTTCCTCCTTTGCTCAATCCTTTCAACTTCACTTGGCTTCATTCACCCGACACATTGCTGCTGACCTCCTTCTCTACCACTGTTTTCTACCACCTCTATGCCAAAGAAATCCAAAGCCCACACTCTTCCCTTTTCTCTAGGCCTAAGTATTAACATTCATTGGATATACTCTGGCACCTCAAACTGATTTCACAAACTCAGAATTTGTCACCTTCCACATCTTTTCTTACATGCTGTCTTGTTCATTCCAACTCTGTGAGGCATGTTCCCATATACTTAGACCTCCAGACCAGAAACCCAGGATCACCTGGCCTCCTACCTCTCACTCAGCCCTACACCAAACGTGCTAACAGCACCTGCCAGTTCTATCTCCCAAACCACAGGCTCATGCTCCAGGCTGGTATTGGGAGCCAGAGTATGCACCTCTCTCTAGCCAGCCCCCAATCACCTTCCTGGTAACTGCTGTTGCTTCATTGAACTTGTCATTGTCACAGGTCTCCCAAAGTGCCCCGACTCTAATTCATCCTCCAACGCCCTTACAGCTAATTTTAGAAGATAAACCCCAATTTACCATCAAATTGAAGACAAGGCCCAAGGGTCTCAAAAGTTGAGTCTACAAAATTTCATCTCAGTTTTCTAAACTATTTAAGGTTCCCAAAATGTGCCAGGCTTTTTTTGACTCTGTGCTTTTTCTTTGCTAGTCACATCTGCCTTCTTTCTTTTCCTCTTTTCCTACCTGCCTCCTCTCTCCTGGAATTTCAGGACATTTTGTCCTTGGCATGGTTTATCTGACCCTCTCAGGCTTGTTAGTTGCCTGAGCCAGGCTCATTCTAAGATTTCATCCCCATATTACATACTTGTTTTCCAATTTCTCTCCCTCAAATGATGGGCTAGTCTAGGAGATCAGGAAACATTTATTTTTATCTCTGTACTCTTAATCCCCAGCACATAGCTCAGCATGTCTTGGTCACTCAGTTACTGATGCTTATTATCAATGAAGAGATGCAGTAATATTTCAGTAGCTTTGTCATTGCTCTTCTCTTAAACTGGAATTCTTTCCCCTTTTTGTCTGATTGATGTTTATTATTTTTTCTCACCTTCCAAACTCATCTTGAAAACCCCGTCTTCCATGTAGATGTCCCTGGGTCCTACACCGCTGTAGTTAAGAGATGCTGTCTCTGAACATCCCCAGTGTACTCTCTACAGCTTGGTGCCCTCACCTACTCTGCTGGGAGGCAAGGGCTGTGTACACGTCTGTCTCCTGCCTCACAGGATGCCCTGCTCCAGAGAAGGGCCTTCTTATTCTTTTCTGCATCTTCAGTGCTGGCCTAGGACCTGATAGATAATAGATGCTCTGTGAATGTTTGGGGAATGAATGAGTGGATATACAAGGCAAAATCGAGTAGAGGAGTTAAGAATAAAATAAACTATTTGTTAGAAGAGGGAAGTCTGGCTTCATGAAGGTGGAGATGATAACGAAGAGATCTGTCTCCAAGGGTCGGCTTCCATTGTCAGTATATCTGTATTAGCCCAGAGACCCCGGGAGGCAGGCATCTTTGGGCCTATGGGCTGGAAATCCCAGACCACCCTTCTATGTCCAGGATAGAGCTCCCGTCTGGCTCAGGGTCATAAACGAGTAGACATGGACTCACACATCAAGCTCCAGCCTTAAGGGTCAATCTTCCTTTCTCTGGAACCCTTGCCCGGAATTCTTCCTCCCCCCACCCCCATACACAACCAAATCCCCTGCCTAGAGAGACCTGCTTGAGGAGTAAAGGGAGGATACAGGATAAGGTGGACTTGGAAGGGCAGCAGCTGGCATGGGAACTGTGAGGCAGTGGGAAGGTTGTAGTCATTCTCCTGAACAAATCTCCCCACTCCCTCTGCTGTGACCCATATTCTCCTCGGGCTCTTCCCAAGGTTTCCCAACCAGCTTCTGTTTCCTGTGTGCTCCTATGACTCTGTCACATTCTCATCTCCCTGCAAGGGAAAAATTATGGGGTCTCACTGAAAGACGTGTCTGAATGGAGAGACCAGAGAACAAGAGAGGCCCCCTTGGCATACTGGGTACCTTCTGCAGGCTCAATCTCTGTGTATGCAGTAAAAGACTGGGGACCCATTTCCTTCCCTGAAGGTGGGATTGCAAAGTCAGGAAATTCTGCAGAAGTTTCAGATGATTTAGGACAGTCCTTGTCAATTTTGGAACCATCTTTTCTTTACAAGGTCTTCATATTTTTAACACTGGAGGAGAGAGAGAATGGTTTTCCTAATGATCTTCTTTACCACCAGGAGGCAGCACTGGACCAGCAGCAGCAACAAAGAGCTGGCTCTGATCAGAGGACAGAAGAGGAAGGAAGCACCCATCAGGCCCTAGAGATGATCCTGAGAGTACTGTGGTCTAATCCCTATTGTTACAGGATCCAGGGTGGGTCACTTAACTGCCTATGGAAAGCCGGTGGACTGGGAAGATTTTATACTTGGAGCCCATGAGAGCTGGAATTTTGTGGGGCTATGGGGTGCTTGGTGGGGGAAGGAGGTGCATGAGGGGAGCTTCAAGTCTGAATATGGGCGGTGGCCTCAGAGCCTGCATGTCTGCTTTGGTGGGCATTCCTGGGAACACTGGGGCCCTGCACTTGGGACATCGATGCTTGCTAGGGCCAGTGGGCAGTGCTCAGGGACCTGGGGAGGGTTAGGGGGACCTTTCCTTCGTTTCTGCTGTGATGGGACCTCTCTCACACTCCTATCAGAAGCCCTTCGTTGGTGGGCTGAGACTTCACAGTGGGACAATAACCATGAGGGACCCAGAAGGGAGGGGAATGGCACTGCCTGTGCACACATTTTTTTACCCTTTGTGACTGCCATTCTGTCCCCTGGAATTAGTCATGATCACAGGAACTACCACAGCCACATCTACAAGAAACTCAATTCAGAACATGGATCCTGTGCCTCTCTCCTGGAGCTGCTTGTCGTTGTGTCTGTCCTGTCAGATCCACTCCTTACAGTTGCAGGAATGTCATCATCTGAAATGACTCAAGATGAGAGAGATGAAGATGGGGCAGAACCAGGACATGGGACCGGGTAAAAAATGATTAAAAAAAAAAAAAAAGGAACCTGAGGAAGAGAACATTTGGAGGGCAAGAAACTGTTTCTCGAATGTATGTCAGTTTTCTGTTGCTGCATAACAAATCACACGAACAGCAGCTTAACTAACACACACTGACTATCTCATGGATCTCATGGTGCCCTTGATTCCGAGGTGTAGGTGTGGCTTAGCTGGGCTTCCTGCTCAGGGTCTCACCAGGCTGAGATCAAGGTGCTGGCGCCTGTGTTCCTTTCTGGAGCTTGGGCCCTCTTCCAGACTGGATTCATGTTCTTCCAGGTGTAGGACTGAAGTCCTCAGCTGCTGAAAGACACTCATAGTGCCCTGCCACCTGGCAGTCTCCATCACAGCACTGCTGAATTTATCACCCCCAAGCTGGGGCTAACCAATGGTGGCTGGTAACACTGCTGTGGGGAGAGTGGCAAAGCCTAGATTTGTGTGCTTTTCAGAGTGTAAATTCTGGACAATTTCAAGCTACCAGTGGTTTAACAGTAGGCTTCCAAATTTCTGAATATTTAACAATCAGCTTTCCTAAGTATCATCTCCAGCAGGCCACTAGACTTAGTTTAGGGACTCCAGGGCTCATGAACCAAGTGCCCTTTATGCCCCCCACCCCTGCCTCATCCTCCCACCTCCTGTCTCCTTCAGGAATTTTAAGCAGAGGGACTAAAGTTTCTTTTACTTTCCTGTGGGCTGTAACAGATCACCATGAACTCAATGGTTTTAGTATATGTGCTGCCGAAGCGAGCACTCAATGGTTTAAAAAACAACACAATTTCATTGTCTTAGAGTTCCAGAAGTCAGAGTTTAAAATTAAGATGTTGGCAGGGCTGTTTCTTCTGGAGCTTTCAAAGGAGAATCTGTTTTCTTGCCTTTTCTACCTTCTAGAGGTTGCCTGAATTCCTTGGCCCATGGCCCCTTGTTCACATCACTCCAATATCTTGCTTCCATCATTACATCTCCTATGACTCGCTCTTGATCCTCCTGCCTCCTTCGTATGAGAACCCATGTGAGTATACTGGGCTTACCTGGATAATCCAGGATACCTTCCCCATCTCCATATTCTTCATTGAATCCCATCTACAAAATCCCTTTTACCCTGTAAGGTAATGTATCCATAAATTCCCAGGATTAAATCATGGACATCTTTGGCACACATCATTCAGCTATTCAGTCACAAGACTGTATCCATCCACAAACATACATCATTTAGAATTCTGGTGGCTGTTCTATTTTCTTGTCTCTCCTACAAAGTTTTGTGCCTTATATTTGCTTCTTCCTAAAAACAGTAAGAAACAGAGCTGTTATATAGCATCACGCATTGTGGGTACCACCCCTCGATGCATCAGGGGAGTTTTAATATTACCATGTTTCTTTCAGCCATTCCTTGTATTAGAATGAACCCCACAATATCCAATGTAGAGGAGGCATTTGGGCTTTCAATTATAAATACACACCTTATAACTGTACACAATAGAGGTCATATGCTGTTTTGAATCTTTTCTGTTTATTTAGCATTGTAGCTGATGGATGGTATAATTATCTAAGTACAATTCAAGGGGAATGTTTACTCTCCACTTCCCTGAGGGTCCTGCTGACCCCACAGCTCCTCCGCTGTCCCATCACTCCACCACCAATGTTCCTCACCTCCGTTTCCTGGAGGGGGTTTCCTCTGGAAAGAAGGCTGAGGAGCTGAAGGTAGAGCCCATTTTGGGGGCTAGTCAGCTGGGTTTGGAGACTAGGTGGGGGGTGTTTCCAAGGAGGAGTTCCTCCCTCTTTCCCTGTGCCCTGTTTCCTTGGATAAGCCATTACTCCTTTCCTGTACTTTTGCCATTCCCCAGCGTCCCAAACCCTGTCTACACCCATAATGGCCTGGATATTAACTGAACAAAAGTCAAGTTTTCTCAGGGATAATATTTTTAATGGATCAAACAGAGAGGCAGGGGCATGATTCCAGTGGGACTGGTGAAGGGGCCACAGAGCCAGGGATTTGTCCCTGGAAGGGTCTAACTAACCATGAAAGATGGAGTGGGGAGAGGTAGGGAAGGCAGGTGGCTTCAACAACTACTCTGTGGCATGTAGAAGAGGAGAGTGTCATCTCATGTGAATTTTAAGATCATTTAGGATAATTCTGTTTTCCTTTATGAAACCTAAAGAAAAGCTAATGCTTTCTTTCCTTTGTGGGATTCTTCTTCAGCTCCCAGTGGTAGAAGTTGTCATGGAGAGAACAATGGCATTGTGGGTAGATGATGCTGTGGTGGAAGAATGGCCCACTATAGGTGATGGTAGCCAGAGAAGCACACACCTGTCCAGGCTCCAAGGAGTGCCCAGAGGACATGTCACATCTGGCCAACTTCCGCTGTCTGGGGTAGAATGGGAAAAGGTGGTGGACAAACTGTGGAGGTTTCATGATTCACCTTGAGTTTGGAGAAGTAGCCTCTTCTGGGGCCATATGTGGTTCCATGTTATTGAGTGAAAGTAGAATCTACTGTGAGAGGAAAGAGAATCCATCTGCTTCATGACCAGGTTGAGGAGGGTGACTTCAGAGAAATCACTTCTGCTTTGGCAGGTATTCTTGGGATAGGAGAGGTTGCACAGGGGGGCACTTCTGCTGGCTGGGGGGGGCGGTGAGAGACATGGCTCAGGCCCTTTGGGAGGGCAAGGCACAGGGACCTGGGGAGGAGAAGACACTGGGACCTGGGGAGGACAGGCCTCAGGGACCTGGGGAGGGGGCTGGCAAGGGATTTTGCATTGTTGCTGTTGCTGAAAAGACATCTTTCTTGGTTGAAGAGAATCTGTAAGAAATAAATACTTTTTTGTTGTATTTGTTTTCTTTTGTTGTTGGTACCTCCTCAAACCACCACAGCCCTATCCTCACGGATAACTTTGCTGTCAAACTTTCTGGCACATCTGTCAAGTCACAGTACCCAGCACGGGTAGCTGCCAAATAAGAAAATATTTCAGGACAACTGGAGGGTTTTCTGTGACCAGTCCTCCTTTCCACCCTGAGGTGACCATGCCTGGTCTATCACTCCCTGGACTCTGCCATCTGAGCAGTGCCCAATTTAGGGGAGGGTCCCAGCAGGCCCAGCATCAACAATGTAGCCAAGTGTGGAACTATGAAGCTGGGAACTTAGGTCAGAGAGACTTGACTGTTGACCCCTTGTTGTCAACTACTAGCTGTATGAAGAGGAACAAACCAAATACCTTTGTTTTTCCTCAGCCTTCCTCTTAAAATGGGATAAACAATAACCATATCCTAAGATTGTTTTAGGAAGTAGGGAGAAATTTGATAGAAAGTTCGGTATCTAGTCCAAAGGAAGATGACAAGAAGAAAAAAACAAAAATTGTGTTGTGGTGTGTGTGGGGAGTAACAGGTCATACTCAGCCTGGGGTAGGGAAGAATAGAGTCTATGGTGTGGGGGAGAGACAAGAGACATTCCAGTCAATACCTGAAAGGCCACCCCACCTGAAAGGTGCATGTGTGTGGAAATTTCCAGCAGTGATGTCAGAACAACCCACCTTACACATGAACAGAAATGTCCTCCATGGGGTTGATGAGAGAAGGCGGCTCCCCCACCCTGATTCACCTTCCTCAGTGACTTTTGTATGTTTTCTGCCTCATTCTGCTGAGGATGGAGGCTATTCTCTGTTTCTCCGGGACTCCTTCTGGTCACATAGTCTCTGAACTTGGACAAGGACAAGTTCATGGGCCTCAGGAGAGGCCCCTTTCTGTGGCCAGTATCTAACCCTTTCTCTCTTCCCTATTGTTTTGTTCTGCACATACTGTCCTGCTTAGCTCACCTAGTGATGATGTTTGAAGGGTGTATTATAATCTCCCACCAACTTTGTTGTCTCAAGCAAGCAAGCTGTAAGCAAGAGCTGTCTTGCAGCTAAACATCCAAATCCTGTAATATAGGAATACTAATACACAATCTTAGGTTTTTGTTTTTTTGTTTTTAACTTAAGTGTTCCACGCAAGCCTACTTTCTTATTTAGCCTGTAATTTCATCCAAACTAAGGAAAATGAAGGAGTACTAGACTCAAAATTGGAATGTTCATTGTCTAGTTTGTCCTGACTTTCCACATTCTCCCTCTGGAATTTTGGGAAGGTCACTTAACATTTGTAGTATGCATTTTTCTCGCTTGAAGCATGTTATGTTATAGTGAATGGTGTCCAAATTTCTCAAAGAAAATCATTCTATAAATTCCATTTGTGAGATGCAGACCTGTATATCCACTAACTCACCCATCCTTATCAACACCCTCCCAGTTGCCATCATACCCACTAAGAAAGCCGAGTCAAGGTCCACATTCAGCTTCCCCTGTCTGCAGCCCCAAGAGGTCCTGGGCAGTTTTGAGGTGCTCTCCCCGGATGGCTGAGCTATTTCACTCGCCTGCCACTCCAAGTGCACCTGTCCTGCGAGGATAGAGCCGAGTTGGCTGAGGATGGTCCAACCCTGGCCCTTTTATTGTGGAGTCATCCCTGCCTGGGAGAACATCCGGGATTCCCCCTGACTTCCTGGTTCCAAATGTAGCTCTTTAGTTCCTAAAAACACTTGTCAAACTCCTTTGCTATCCAGAAAATCGTACTTTGGCTCTACCTGGTAAGTAATGGCATAGCCTTCTCCTCAGGAAGGACAGCCTAGGGTGAGTCAGGTGTTTCATGTGTGTGTCAGTCCATGGCTACCCCCTCAGGCTCCAACAGGGCAGTTTGCTTGAGTGTGGAAACCTGAGGTGAAGGTTTATGAGAGGGGTTGACTCTTACAAGCTGAGCTATACCATCCAATTTCTTTTAGCCCTCCATCCCCCATGTTTCTTTTGTACCATGACCAAGCTTCCCTTTATTTTTTATCTGTAAACATTTTTAATTGAAGTGTAGTGGACATACAATGTTATATTAGTTTCAGGTGTACAACATAATGATTCAACAATTTTATACATCATGCAGTGCTCACCAGGACAAGTGTAGTCACCGTCTGTCACCACACACAGTTATTATGATTTTATTGACTATATTCCCTACGCTGTACTTTCCATCCCCATGACGCATCTTGTCGTAACTGGAAGTTTGTAGTTCTGCATCCTCTTCATCTACTTTGCCCATCCCCCCATCCCCGTCCCCTCTGGTAACCACTAATTTGTTCTTTGTATTTATGAGTTCCTTTCTCCTTTTAGTTGTTGTTATTTGTTAGTTTGTTTTATTTACTTTTATTTTAGATTCCACATATAAGTGAAATCATATGGTTTTTGGATTTCTTTGTCTGACTTATTTCACTTAGCATAATGCTGTCTAGGTTCATCCATGTTGTCCCAAATGCCAAGATCTCATCCTTTTAATGGCTGAGTAATTGTCCATTGTGTATATATACCACATCTTCTTTATCCATTCCAAGGTTCCCTTTAAGACTTGTGCCAAACACCTGACTCTCTACCTTGTATTTTGGGCAGTTTATTAGTCAGAAGTCTCTAGAAAAACAGAACCAATAGGATGTGCATATATACATTTTTTAAAGAAATTGGCTCATGAGACTATGAAGCCTTGGCAAGTTCAAAATTTGTAGGCAGGCTGGAGAGTAGGTGGGCAGGCTGGAGAGGCAGGGAAGAGTTTGTACTTCAAGTTCAAAGAGTCTGCTGACAGAATTCCCTTGGAGGAGGTCAGTCTTTTCTATTCAGGCGTTCGACTGAGAGAATGAGGCCCACCACATTATGGAGACTGATCTGTTTTACTCAAAGACTACTGAGTTAAATACTAATCCCATCTAAAAACTATCTTCCTAGAAACATCTAGTATAATGCTTAACAAAATACTGGGTACTGTGGCCCAGCCAAATTAACACATAATTAACACAAAAATTAATCATAGCAGGTAAAATCAGACAATCCTCAATCCCACTAGCAGCTTGAAAAACATACACATGCACTGACAAACACGCATGCACACGTGCTTACATATAACACACTCATACAACACACATACACTATAAATTCCAGGGCAAAGCCTAATGTGATAGAAAGGTGGAGTTAGACTCCTGAACAAAGTTTATGATTCTGGTGAGTGATCTAGGGTTTAGCCCTGTATTACTTCCCTTCCTCTTGAAACACCTGACAGCCCTGCTCCCCTTTAACAGGTGTGCACACAAAGCTGTTTACTGCTCACTGGGCTCCTCACCAGCATACTTGCCTCTGCGGCCAGAGAAGTTAATTAGAGAGGGAACTCATCATCCTCTACCTCCTGGTCTTCCATATTATAGGACCTGAGGAGCAAAACTGATTGTTGAATTAAAGTATTATAAATAAGTCAAACAGATAAAGACGATTACATGAATTCACTCATATGTGGAAATTAAGAAACAAAACAAGGGAGGGAAAAATTGAATAAGATGAAATCAGAGAGGGAGACAAACCATAAGTGACTCTTAACTCTAGGAGAAAAACTGAGGGTAGCTGGAATGATAGGAGGTGGTGGGGGCATGGGGTAACTGAGTGATGGGCGTTCAGAAGACACTTGATGTAATGAGCACTGGGTGTTACAACTGATGAATCACTGAACTGTATCTCTGAAACTAATAATACACTATATGGTTAATTAATTGAATTTAAATAAAGAAAAGTTAAACATCATATTAAAAAAATAATAAAGCATAGAACACTCCTCAGTTGCACAAAAATCTTCCAGGATTTTCATACTGCCCCCTAACAAAGCTTTCATTGCTGACAGGGTTCTGCTTAACATTGTTCTGCATCGCCTCCCCCACAGGTGAGAAAATAGCTCCTCCTTCTGCCCCTGAGCCAGGTAAGGACAAACCCAGCCATATGTGGAGCTGTCACTCCCACTTGCTTCCTTGAAACCAAAACCCAAATGGAGAGACCCAGACTGCCACTTAGAGGGGCATATGCCATTATGTCACTTTAAGGGTGAATGGAAACCTGCAGAGACCAGGGGTGAGGTCTTGGGAAGGTTCCAGAGGAGGAGGTAGGGCTCAAAGTAATCTGTGGGGGCTGCCCACACATCACCATCCCCTTTGGCCCCTAATAAATATCTGAGGAATTAATAAATACTTGCAGGCCTACTTTTGACTTACTCTTGGCCAGATTGAAATGGTAAAAACTAACATTGGTCCTTCCTCTCGTGACTTAAAATCGCTGAGGCCTGGAACAGGCCAGCAGGGGGCACTCAGGAAGTCACAAGAAGGAAATGTGGGGGTTTCCTGGAGTGGAGCACACAAATTTTGCTATCTGCATTCACACTGGGCCCACACTGCCCTGAGTTGACCCTGAGTCCACGGGCAGCGCCAGTGGCTCTCCTTTCCTCAGGGCAGGTGCAGCCCGAGAAGATGGGAGTGTGACTTTTGGAGGTACCAGCATGTTCACGGCTCAAGGGAGGCTGTACTCAGGCTTGGGCCTCCAGTGTGTGCCAGAGCCCCCTGTCCAGGGCAGCTCGTGGGTTTAGGAGTATGGTCTCTGTGCCAAGAAAGACTCCATTGTGCTGGAGTCTGACGTTCTTGGAGAGGAGTTTCGGGATTTTCAAATTAGAAATATGAAGCCTGTGTCTTCTTGCTTCATAGTTGGACTGTATATTGTATGTTGTGAAATAGATATTCCGGTCCAAGAGGGAACCACTCCTGTCGGTAGGGGCCACATCAGCACACAGAAACCGAAATCTTTGTGTCCTTGTACTGGTGTAGTAGACCAGAAAGAGTACATCCAGTCAGCCAATTCCCAAGCGCCAAGCAAAGTCTGGGCTCTATACTTATTTCCTTGTTCCTCTTTCATTTTCTGTTTTTCTCTTCCTTGTTCCTTATTCTTTATCCTGCAAAATCTTCTTGCCCTCTGCCCCATTTTGCAATTCTCTGGACCCTTAGGAGCACAGACTGCCCTCTTCATAAATGGTTAAAATTTGTGTGTATCACTTAATTTGTCTTTAACCACTTCTAACAATGTGTATCTATTTCTATTCTTCTCTAAAATTGCTGGATAATCAATAACCATCTACTGAACACTACTGTTGTGCAGGGCTATGGGTCTCACATTGCTGACACAAAGAAGAATAGGAAATTCAATGGATACATACTAGAGAGAACCATTCCTGTGCCTTTCAAGTGTTTGAAGTGGCCAGTATGTGATTCCTCCAGACATGAAAGTTTGCTTTTTAGTTTATGATTTAGGTGGTGATGGGGTGGGGAGTAATTGAGTTCCAGGGACTTGCCTTATTCTTTTCTTCCACAATAGCACTTAGCCAAGGTGAGGGAGGTAATTTGTTGATTATTTCAGCTGTTGGGGTTCTCTGTTCCAAACAGTCATTCAGGAACTGGGGGAATAACCCCAGAATAGGTTTTGGTACCACTAGCTTGATTCCTGGGTAAGTGCAGGTCAAAATTCCAATTATCTCTTGCCTCTGATATCAGCTTTGATAGAGATCAGGCAGCTGTATTGAAGCAGTAAAACTGTTGGCTTCCTCCTTTGTCTTCCCACTTTGCCTTCTACTTCACAGTGACGCTCACTATCCAGTTCTAAGAGCAAAGTCAAGCAAAAAAAAAAAAAAAAAGGCAATTGAAGTCACAGGATAAAATTCTGAGGAATGTAGGAAAAATAATTGAGTTAGTTTCTATGGGTTGTTGCCTTTGTGTGGAATGCCCTTCTCTTCCTTCTTTGACCATTAACCTTTAGTATCTAAATTGTTTGAGCTCCTCCGTGAAGTCTGCATCCTTCCCACCCCTCCCTGTCTGTCCCATGAAAGGTCAGCAACCCCATTTCACTCTCTGGATTGAGCGCTGTATAATGGTCAGTTCACAGGTCTGTCCCCGCCTTAGCCTCCCCAACCTGGAAGACAGGTGACCTCACTGAGAGGTCGTGGGCTATTTTTATCTGTAGCACGTAGCTCAAGGTGAGCATAGTAAATGCTTAGTAAATTGTCATTTTGATTGGACAAGACACCATTTAACAGTGAATTTGAGAGATGAAAATAATGAAATACCCAGCAGTTATACCTGTTACTTCATGAAACCAGAGGAGACACAGTAATGAGAGAAAGTTCTCTGAACTCTGTTGCCACACTGGACTTCCTGGATTCTATGTCTTTCTCAGGCTTGGAAATCCCGGAGGCCAGGCTGAAGGCATTGTTGGGTTGACAGCCTCCTCCAGGAGAGGCCCCAAACAGGGCCATTTCACATTTCAGGGTCCCCACTCAGAGCTAAAGCTCCTAGCCCACTGAGGCTGCAGAGCCCTCCCCTGCCCACCACTCCCACATGCACTTCCTCAGGGAAGGGGCTCTTGGGAGGGAGGCAGCTAGTCCTCTTGTGGGATAATGAGGGGAGTCTCTGTGGACCAGCAGCCTGTTTCTAATTTAGCAGCACTCCTTCCTCATCCCAGTGGTCCATGACTGTCTCCAGGATCTTTTAAGGATGTCCCCTAAGTATCTACTCGCCTACCCAGGTCACTCCTTCCTAGTAGGACCATTCTCCTCTTCCCCAGGCCCAGGAAGAGGGCAGAGTCAGAAATGTTCAGAGACATCACTTTTATTGGAGGGAACATCAGGGAAGGAACGTCTTCTCAAAGAGTTCAGAAAAGGCCAGGGGCAGAGCGCGGGATGAGCTATCTTAAGAAGAGAGGAAGTGATTAATAGGAAATATGAGCTTGTTTCAGCTGAGGGTGAGGAATTAAAAAGTGAGGAAATTCTGAAGAATTTTAAATTAAGAGAGTTTTATTTTCTATTTTTAATAATTTTTAAATTATTTAATTAAATTATTTAAAGGCTATTTTTAATAATTTTGGTTACTCAAGTTCCCCAGAATGGTGAAAACCAGAGGTACAGAAAGCTAAAGAAAGACAGTTAATTCACACTTTGAATCATCTTCAGGAGCTGGCAGGGGCAGCAATGGTAGTGGAGGCAACAGCTAGAAGAATTGAATGGTCCTGGCCATAACAGTCTGGAAATAGAGAATGGCCTCCAGGAAGAATGCCTAAAACATGTCCCCCTTGGCCAATTCTTGATGTTTCTTGGAGGAGGTTTTGGGAGGGCACTGTTGATAAACTGTAGTCAAATTGGTGGTCTGTGAAGATATCTTTCTCCTTGAGTAGATGAAAGTCATTCCTGTGCTGTGTGGTGTTTTCTGTCAATGCTAGAAGAAAAGGATTGGAGAGAGTCAGGGGGCAACTGAATGCCCAGCTCTTCAAGGGGAGGGAGCCTCTGAAGAGCCACTTCTACATCGGTGGTCTTCCTGTTAACATGGGGGATGCATTTCTGCCAGCTGGGGATGGGGTGCAGGGCTCAGAGACCTGAAAGGGAGTTGGTAGGGTACCATGCGTTGTGGTTGCTACTGCAGGATATCTTTCCTGGATTGATGATAACCTGCAAGAAACAATATATAAACTTTTAATCTGTAGCAGCAACCATAGAGGAACTGAGTATTCGCATGGGAAAAGTGCCCTCTTCTTCCTCATCCTTACGGACTAAGGCCTCCCCAACTTTCTCACTAACAGTTGTGACCCACAGCCCACTCTGGCCTCCACAGAGTGGGCTCTCAGTCAAGGGGAGTCCTCTGGGACTGCACCAACATGCCCACGTCTGCCCATATCTTCCCTAGTCCTGATTGATTGGGGCTAGTTCTGGGTTCTGTCCTCTAAGAAGATCATGGTCACATTGCAGTGACTCAGAGAAAAAGCAACAGATTTGGGGAGAATCAAGTAGTGCCTGGTAAGAAATGGAAAAATTGGGGAATTTTTAGTGTCAGGAAGCAAAGGTTCAGAGGAGCATGAGATTATTAATTCATGGCTGTCTTTCTTGAAGAATGCTCCCAAATTTTCCAGAGAGTGGAACAGAGTGAGTGGGTGTTAAGTGGTAGGAGTTGAAGATGAAGTCTCTAACACGTTATTCCTATCCCAACTTACAGCTGCTCCTACAGGAATGAGCTATTTGACCCAGAAAATTCAATTAAGTGCCAACTCATCATTTAGAAACCTATTGACAGAGAATATTTAATTTGTTTGGAGGAAGAACCGGATGACTTTTAAGACATCATGTACATTTTCCTGTCTTTTGATCTGTGCCAGTTCTGAAGATATTTTGTCTTCTCCCTTAGACTTATGGGCTATTTCTCTTCTCCACCAGTGCTATCCTTGGTTACTTTAAAATCTTATCTCTGTTTCTGTAGGAAAGTTAATACATGCCAGTTAAAGAGTCAAAATTGAACATCAGAAATACCACTCAGTAAAAACCATAGGCTTTTATTACCATAGCCTGAGTGCAAGCTTCACATGATTGTGAAGGAAGAGCAAAGCATGGGGAACAGAGAAAGTTTTTTTTTTAATAATCATATTTTTTATTATATTCTGTTAGTCATCCCTGGTTTTTGATGTAAAGTTCGATGATTCACTAGTTGTGTATAACACCCAGTGCACCACGCAATATGTGCCCTCCTTACTACCCATCACTGGTCTATCCCATTCCCCCACCCCCCCTCCCCTCTGAGGCCCTCAGTTTGTTTCTCAGAGTCCATAGTCTCTCATGCTTCATTCCCCTTTCTTATTACCCCCCCTTTCTTTATCCCTTTTTTCTCCTACTGATCTTCCTAATTCTTATGGGAACAGAGAAAGTTAAGCTGTAGCCCAGGTCCACAGAATGACATCTGTGATGTGGAGTTAGGGTTCCCTTGTCTACAATTGTCATCTCATTGATGGGAGCCCAGTGCCCAGGGACACCTAGGCCCATGTATCAAGGGACTCTGGTGACCATGCAGTACTCACAGACCTGCAAAGATATTCTTGCTCTAAGCTCTGTGTGGGTCTTCTGCTTGGCAGCTGCTTGGTGCCACTGCCTCTGGATGGAGGTGAGGGAGTGAAGGGGGGATGGAGGTAGACACATTTTACTCAGCTGTACCTAAGGCCTGGGATGTCCTGGGGTCTACAAGGAGATGAGCATCAGGACTAGCTGAGTCCCTTGTCCCCAGGAGATAGGGCTTCTACAGAGAATCCAGGGCTGGGATATAGCATCTTTCTCATCCCGCAGCACAACCCCACTATTTCTTTCAGGTACCTGAGATGAAACTACTATTCACCTTAACATGTACCACTCTGGCTCTGAGCTTTAGGACCAAATGCACATAAGATGGTTTAGTTAAGCAGTCATTGAGCATCTACCGGAGGCCTAAACGTGTGTGTGTGTGTGTGTGTGTGTGTGTGTGTGTGTGTGTGTGTTTTGGGGGCAGCTGTAGGGGTATGGCATGGAGATGCAGAGATATCCTCAGGGGATCTCACAGTCTAGGTGAAGATGGGGTAGGGTTATAGATAGAGTTAAATTACAGGGAGATCAGCTGGAAGTTTGAGGAACATGCTGTGAAAGCCCAGTTGAATGCAGTACATGAGTCACAGAAGCCCTCCTGGGGAGGTGTCACCTCCAGGGATGATAATATAGAGGGGATTCTGTCACTTTCTAGAACTTTCTTATGTGTTTTTTTTTTATTATGTTATGTTAGTCACCATACAGTACATCCTTAGTTTTTGATGTAGTGTTCCATGATTCATTATTTGCATATAACACCCAGTGTACCATGCAATGTGTGCCCTCCTTAATACCCATCAATGGCCTATCCCATTCCCCCGCCCCCCTCCCCTCTGAAGCCCTCAGTTTGTTTCCCAGAGTCCACAGCCTCTCATGGTTCATTCCCCCTTCTGTTTACTCCCCCTTCATTCTTCCCTTCCTTCTCCTACCGATCTTCCTATTTCTTATGTTCCATAAATGAATGAAACCATATGATAATTGTCTTTCTCTGCTTGACTTATTTCACTTAGCATAATCTCCTCCAGTCCCATCCATGTTGCTGCAAATGTTGTGTAATCGTTCTTTCTGATGGCTGAGTAATATTCCATTGTATATATGGACCACAGCTTCTTAAACCAGTCATCTGTTGAAGGGCATCTCGACTCCTTCCACAGTTTAGCTATTGTGGTCAATGCTGCTATGAACATTGGGGTGCATATGGCCCTTCTTTTCACTACATCTGTGTCTTTGGGGTAAATACCCAGTAGACCAATTGCTGGGTCATATGGTAGCTCCATTTTTAACTTTTTGAGGGACGTCCACACTGTTTTGCACAGTGGCTGTACCAACTTCCATTCCTACCAAGAGTGTAAGAGGGATCCCCTTTCTCCACATTCTCACCAACATTTGTTGTTTCTTGCCTTGTCATTTCTGCCATTCTAACTGGCGTAAGGTGGTATCTCAATGTGGTTTTGATTTAAGTTTCTGGTGGCTAATGATGTTGAACATTTTTTATGTGTCTTAGCCATTTGTATGTCTTCATTGGAAAAGTGTCTGTTCATATCTTCTGCCCATTTTTTGATTTGATTATTTGTTTTTCGTGTATTGAGTTTGAGAAGTTCTTTATAGATCTTGGGTACCAGTCTATTATCTGTAGTGTCATTTGCAAATATATTCTCCCATTCCGTGGACTGCCTCTTAGTTTTTTTGACTGTTTCTTTGCTGTGCAGAAACTTATTATCTTGATGAAGTCCCACAAGTTCATTATTTCTTTTGTTTCTCTTGCCTTTGCAGATGTGTCATGAAAGAAGTTGCTGTGGCCTATGTCAAAGAGGTTACAGCCTATATTCTCCTCTATGATTTTGATGGATTCCTGTCTCACATCGAGGTCTTTCATCCATTTGGAGTTTATCTTTGTGTATGGTGTGAGAGAGTAGTTAGGTTTCATACTTTTGCATATAGCTATCCAATTTTCCCAGCACCATTTATTGAAGAGACCATCTTTTTTCCAGTGGATGTCTTTTTCTGCTTTGTCAACTATTCTTTGAATGTTTGGTGGAATTCCCCAGGGAATCCGTCAGGCCCTGGACTCCTGTTTTTGGGAAGGTTTTTAATCACTGCTTCAATCTCTTCATAATTAATCGGTCTGTTTAAATAACCAATTTCTTCCTGTTTCAGTCTTGGTAGTTTATAGGTTTCCAGGAAGGCACCCAATTCTTCCAGGTTGTTTAATTTGATGCCTTATAGTTGTTGATAACAGTTTCTAATGATTTTTCCTATTTCTTTGGTGTTGGTTGTGATCTCTCCCCTTTCATTCATAAATTTATTAATTTGGGTCCTTTCTCTATTCTTTGAATAAGTCTGACTAGTGGCTTATCAATCTTATTAATTCTTTCAAAGAACCAGCTTCTAGTTTTGTTGATCTGATCTTCTGTGCTCCTGGTTTCTAATTCATTGATCTTTGCTCTACTCTTGATCAATTGCCTTCTCGTGCATGGGTTAGGCCTGTTCTTTTGTTCCAGCTCCAGCTTCTTGAGGTGAGAATATAAAAACTGCATTTTAGATTTTTCTATTCTTTTGAGTGACGCTTGGATGGCTATGTATTTTCCCCTTAGGACTGCCTTTGCAGTGTCCCATAGGTTTTGGACCAATGTGTTTTCATTCTCGTTGGTCTCCATAAATTGTTTGAATTGATTTTTGATTTCCTGGTTTATCGAATCATTCTTGAGCAGGATGGTTCTTAGTTTCCAAGTGTTTGAGTTTCTTCCAAATTTTTCCTTGTGATTGAGTTCCAGTTTCAAAGCCTTGTGGTCTGAGAATATGCAGGGAATAATCTCAGTCTTTTGGTATCGGTTGAGACCTGCTTTGTGACTCAGTATATGGTCTATTCTGGAGAACGTTCCATGTGTATTTGAAAAGAATGAGTATTCTGTTGTTCTTGGGCGTAGTGTTCTCTATATATCTATGAGGCATCTGGTCCAGTATCTCATTCAAAGCTCTTGTTTCTTTGTTGATTTTCTGCTTAGGTGCTCTGTCTATTGCTGATAGTGGAGTGTTGAGGTTCCCTACTGTTAACGTATTTTTATCTATATGTCTTTTTATTCTGGTTAAGAGTTGGCTTGTGTATTTAGCAGCTCCCCTTTTGGGGGCATAGATATTTAAAATTGTCATATCCACTTGTTGGATACATCCTTTAAGAATAATACAGTGTCCTTCTGTATCTCTAACTACAGTTTTTAGTTTAAAATCTAATCTGTCTGATATGAGAATTGCTACCCCCAGCTTTCTTTTGAGGTCCATTGGCATGAAAAATGGTTTTCTATCCCTTCATTTTCAGTCTGGATGTATCTTTAGGGTCAAGATGAATCTCTTGTAGACAGCAAATGGATGGGTCATGTCTTTTTATCCAATCTGCCACCCTGTGGCATTTTATGGGAGCGTTTAGGCCATTCACATTGAGACTGATTATTGAGAGATATGATTTTAATGATGCCATGTTTCCTGTAAAGTCTTTGTTTCTATAGATTGTAACTTTCTGTTCTGTATCACTCTTGGGGCCTCTTTACTTTTATAGAACCCCTGTTAATATCTCCTGTAGGGCTGGTTTCGTGGTTACGAATTTGGTCAGTGTCTGGTGATCCTGGAAGGTCCTTATCTCTCCATCAATTCTGAATGACAGCCTTGCTGGATAAAGGATCCTTGGCTGCATGTTTTTCTCGGATAGAGCTTTAAAAATATCCTGCCAACCCTTCCTCTCAGTCCAGGTCTGTGTAGAGAGGTCTGACGTAATTCTGATATTTTTGCCTCTGTACGTGAGAAATTTCTTTGCCCTGGCCACTTTCAATACTGTATCCTTGGATCTAATATTTGCAAATTGCACTATGACGTGATGTGGTGTAGGTTTGCCATGTTCGACCTTGGGAGGTGTCCTCTCTGCCTCTTGGACATGAATGCTTGTTTCCTTTGCTAGATTAGGGAAGTGTTCAGCTACAATTTGTTCAAATATCTCTTCTAGACCTCTGTTTTTCTCCACCCCCTCAGGAATGCCAATGATTCTGATATTGGCACATTTCATTGAGTCAGTAATCTCCCATAACCTACATTCTTGAGATTGGAGGTTTTTGAGCCAAGTTTCTGTTTTAGCTTTCTCTTCTACCATCCCATTCTCCAATTCACTAATTCGTTCTTCTGCCTCATTTACCCTGGCCGTCAGAGCATCTAGTTTTGATTGCATTTGATTCATAGCATCTTTAATTTCTGCCAGATTCGCTCTCATTTCTGCCCTTAGGGATTCTATAGTCTCATTAATATTTTCATTAGTATTTTTTCAAGCCTACACATCATCTTGACCATTGTTATTCTGAACTCCATTTCTGATAATTTGGTTATATCCGTGTCCATCATTTATGTGGCAGAGGCTACTGAATCATTATCTTTTCTTTGCTGGGGGGGGATTTCTCCTTCTCGTCATTCTGATGAGGAGAGGTTGCAGGTTTGCCCAGAGCCCAAATTATTGACCAGGACCCAGGTAGTGTGCACTTGTTTTATAGGGACCTTAGGGATGTGTGCTTCTTGATTTTTCAGCCTGCCTTCTGGGGGAGGGATCTGCCACACTGATACTCAAGCAACCCTGTTTGGGTAGAGTCTCCCTGTCCCCTGTGAGGGGGGATGGGGATGGGTACAATGTGAGCTCGTATTTCTGGGCTTTTGTTCTCTGGCAGCTTTCCCTGGCGGTTTGCTGTGCCTCTTCTGAGAGTCAGAGCAGCAGTGGCCAAATCCTAGCCTCTGTCTCAGAACAGAGAGATCGTCGTCCACTCTCCACTGAGCTCTCTTAGCCACTTTAACTCTCTTTCTGTTGGTGCTGCTAAAAACCCTGCAGTGTCCTGGTTTATGCACCTCACAGCTGCTCTCCCATCCCTCGCTTCCAGGAGTGACACGTCTCTGTCCTTTGTGTTTCTAACAGCGCCAGATGCCCCCGGTTCCTGTGTGCATGCTCCCGAGCTCCCTGTTTCAGTTTGGTTTGCATGCTCTAGAGCACCGGGTTTCAGTCTGGTTGCACGCTCACTCTCGTATCAGTCTGCTTTCCCACAGGTGCCCATCTGCGAGTCCGGCCACTCCCTAGTGCAGGTGGCTACTGCTTCCCAGTGCCTGAGAGCATTGGCTCCCTCCCCCTTCTGTTTATCTTCCGATATCTGTGTGCTGATTCACGCCTCCCTGCTTCGTACCTCAATACTTAGCGCTGGAGATGTTCGTTTCTAGAGATCCAGATGTATCTTTGTGCATCTCAGGCTGATTTCATGGGTGTTCAGGCTGGTCTGGTAAATATCCAGCTCAATTCAGGGGACAAGCTGAAAAAGGGGTCCTCTACTCCTCCACCATCTTTTTTCCCCTCCTCTGGAATGAGCCTATTTCACCCAAGAGAACTGCTCTCTTCTGAGAGAATGCAGCCACAGAACCCGATCTACAATACTCCCTGAAAACCAGCTCCTGGCTACAGCAGGAGAGCTCAGCAACCTCCCAGTGCCCAAGAGCAGCTCTGGGGAGTAGTGAGTTCACTGAACGTAGGCCCAAAATGGTACCATATCCTAGGAAAATATGCCACAAAGCTGCAATAGCCAGAACTTTCTTATGTGTTGACCCCCCCATGACAGTTTATCTAATCTTCCATTCTCCAGCTGTCTTCATAGATGGATACAGCACCCCTTTCTTGTCTTCACCAGGAAGGCTCCCAGGACCAGTAATCAGGCCAGGATAAGATTTCTTATGCCTAATCTCTCAAAATAAAGAGAGAGAGAGAGAGAAAAAAGGAAAGCACAACTTAGTCTACACCTTGTGCTCCTAATCTAGGCAGAGCCAAGCTGTCTCTGATCTTTTGATGCCACTGGTTTCCAGGAGGTGAAAGACCTTAGTGGTTTGAGCAGGGAAGTGAATGAATAGAAGTTCTTACCCATACAGAGAGTAGTTTTAGCTTATAATCATTTAAAAAATTCTGCCTGCTAATTTTTAAAAAATAGGCTCTAAGCTTTGGAAGCTGTGAAGAAAATATCTGCTATACATCTACAAAACAGAGATAACTTGAGAAGGATTTAGGACCAGGAGAAGAGATTAATAACAAGATTTAGAACAAGAACCAGATGCTGCCTCTCATCTCTCTGTTTTAGAATCCAGTGGGGACACCCCTGGGGACAGTGAATGGACCAGGACTACAATCGAGTGGGGGAAAGGGAAATGGGTGGAGTAGGGGAAAGATCCACAACGCTTCCCAATCCTGCTATAGGCAGAAATTAGCTCTTTCCTCTCTTTTCTACACGTACCCCTGGTTGTTCTTGAGATTTCTTATCCTTCAATTGACTTTTTTCAATCGACTCTGACCTGATTTTACCTCCATGGAAATAAGAGAGAACCTACTGTGTGGTTGGCAGGAGAAGGAGAATTAGGAAAAATGTGGAATATGATTAAATTCAAACTTCTATAATCACTGAATATGATCAGCTCCTAAGGGAGATCTTGCTTGTGGCATGTAGGAGCCCAAGTAAGAAGCCCAGGTAAGAAGCCAAAGAGTCATCCTCTACTCTACCTTCTCCTTCACCTTCAATGTTCATATATTCCCCAGCACACCCTCTGCTTCAAGATGTTTGCCCTCGTGAGATGCAATCTAATGGTCCATACAACACATACCTGTCCCCAGCACTTCAGCAGACCACTGAAGAGCTTCTCTATAGAGAGCTACAATTTCCTCTTCTTTTTATCTCCAAGTTTTATCATTTCCAGACACTTCATTGTTGCTAATCACTGACCGTTGAAAGTACAGAACTTGATTTAGTGAGTGGCTAAATGACAGATATAAGTGTCCCCCTCTCCCCCAGTAAGCTGAGGCTGAAACCCAAGGAGAATTCTCTGAGTCCTCCCATACCTGTACTATTGGACTGGCTCAGGCTCAGGGACCCTGCCCCACAATGACTCACTGGACCAGTGGTTCTCAAGGTGGATAGAGAGGCTGGGGGTTCTCAAGATGTTTCAGTGGGGTCTGTGAGTCAAAGTATTGTCCTAATGATATTAAGATGTTATTTGATGTTTTTGCTCCTATCTATCCATGAATCTACATTAGAAATGACAGTAGAGACTACATGGCATTTGGTGACATCATCACTATGACAGCTAGGACGGTGCCTACTTGTTCATAAAATGTTTTAAAATTTCCTTAGCTCTAATTTTTATACAAAAAATAGAAATAGATAAAATTCACAAGAACAAAAGCTCTTTGGGTTCCTCATTGATTTTAAGGGTATACATACTTCCTAACACCAAGCAGGTGAAGAACCACCACAGTAGATAAGCCTCTTTGGGGCCATCCCCTGCATGCTGGGCTCCAGACAGAGCTAGGGTGGCAATTCTGGCCCCAGGACCTTGCAGAGCCTATCTCAGCCCAGCCCGTAGCCCTGACACTGGTTGGTGGCTTCATTGCCAGCACTCTCTGCCTCCTCTGTGTGGGAAGTCCTTCCCAAAAAATGATAGGTGTTGAGTGCAGAGGTGAACTCGGGAGACAGCTGGTGCTTTGGGACACTGAGGATGGGTGGCCAGAGAGGAAAAGGAGACCTGCTGGCTTGTGCTGGGTCCCCACCTCCCTCTCCAGGAGTCCCAGATCACCCCCAGGGTCCTCCCAACCATTTCCTGCTTAGTCTCTGCTTCCCATCCAAGGCCCTTACTTGTCCCTCTGTGGCTTTCTTCCAGCCCCAGCAAGAAAGCAGAGAAATGACAAATCAGGGATAAAGATCTTTTATTGAGAAGCATGGAGGAAGGAACATTGTAGGGTTTGGATTACTTTAATGGGCTCATAGTCCAGAGAGAAGCATGAGTTAGGGTTAGAGGAGATTTTTAAGGGCTCTGGAAGTCATTAGGGAGGAAATACAAACAGAACTCACGGCTTTCACTGAGGAGTGTGGAGTTGTGCTCTGAAGAACTCTGGAAAAATTTTGGTTGATTTAAACAGTTTTCTTGTTTTAAATTTTCCACCATGCCTTTATCATGTTGAATCCTACAGAAGCAGCTTGCTGGGCAAGGAAATCCACATCCTATAGTGACCTCATACAGCCAGCAGGAGGCAGCGTGGCAGAGCAGCCAGCCCCTGGACCACAGCAGTGAAGGAGCAGCCAGCCCCTGGACCACAGCAATTAAGGAGAAGGGCAGGGATAGGTCAGGACTCTGGGAAGGTTTGAGAACTTCTGTCTACACCATGTAGTCTCCTGGAGAGGGGCTGGGAGGAGTCGCTGATCTGGGGAAGAAACTTGCAGACTATAATGGTATCTTTTTTTTTTTTTTAAAGATTTATTTATTTATTTGACAGAGAGACAGCCAGTGAGAGAGGGAACACATCAGGGGGAGTGGGAGAGGAAGAAGCAGGCTCCCAGCGGAGGAGCCCGATGTGGGGCTCGATCCCGGAACGCCAGGATCACGCCCTGAGCCAAAGGCAGACGCTTTAACGACTGCGCTACCCAGGTGCCCCACAGTATCTTTTTTCTTGACTCTGAAGAGAAAAGCATCTTCTAATACAACAAGTATTCCTTGTTGTTGTTGATAGTGAGGGGATGGAGTGGGAGCAAGAAGGTGCAGTACCTTCATGGCCAGGTCAAGGAGGTGGCTTCAGAGCTGTCACTTCTGCTTTGGTAGGTATTCCTGCTGGCAGGGAGGACACTTAACAGGAGGACACTTTGGCTGGCTGGAGGGTGGGGGACATGGCTTAGGCACCTTCAGGGGGCGGGGATCAGGGACCTGGGAAGGGCAAGGCTTAGGGATCGGGGGAGGGCCCTGGCAGGGCACTTTGCATTGTTGCTGCTGCTGCTAGGACATTTTCCTTAGATTGAAGATGAACTGAAACAAAGAAGTAAAGCCCTTTAGAATGAGACCATATCAGTGGAGATTATTTCCAAAGTAGCACATACTCTCTCTTGTCACTCCTTTCTTTAATATCAATGTTATGACCACCCTATTTCACTCCCTCTTGAGAACACCCACTCCACAGGAGCCTCCATGGACCACAGCAGCCAACAAAGAGAATTGTCTTAGGGGCTGCCTTGCAGAGGCTCAGTGTTTGCCCTGTCCACCCCCCCCCCC